>NC_138730.1:39424430-39939430 GCF_965113295.1 Leuciscus leuciscus | reverse complement strand
GACTGCTACTTGTGATAGCTTATTTTATAAAAACGGCAGAAGAATTTCGGCTATTGCCTAAGTCAGGCTGGCTCTATGGATATATTTTAAGTAACCTAACTAGTTTGAGAGCCGAAGCTTAAGAAAAACAGTATCGGTACCTGGCTGTGACAAGTGAAGGCACTTCGATGCTGCAGAGAAGGTGCTTCTTGACTTTCGTGCGTCTGTGGAGGTTGTGATAACTGACAGGTGATGTTGAAAAGGGGGAGGGGCAGGGGCTCGTGCGCTTTCGCAGAAATTTACCTTGCTCCGTTTGAGACAGTTTAGGTGCTTAAAGCCCTGCATTTCAGCCCGAGCCCGACGTGCCAATATTATTATTATTGACTTATTTATGCCCCTAGGGCCGGGCTTCGGGCCAATTCTCACGTCATAATTCACATGCGGGCCGGGCCTCGGGCTTTTTTTGGGTTCCTTCTTTTTATATTTTTAGACATTAATTAAAAAAATATGAGAAGCTGACGACGACGATAGAAAAACAAACATAGAAAGACATTTCATAACCTCATAACTTTCATAATCTTATAATTACACAGTGACATATATGACTGACATGACAGTCTCATGCACGCACGCACACACACACACACACACACACACACACGCACGCACACACACAGAAGGTTTCCCATCAGCGCGACCCACGATTCACCTCATGTGCAAATAATGGAGAATATTAAGAGAAAAAATCGCAGATGGCCAACTTAAAACGCAGCGAGAAGAGAGGAGGACTGGGTTAAAACCTTAGGCTACACTGTGGATGCTATTCTTTTTCTCCACGATGCTCTGTAAAAGACTGCTCTAACTTTTCGTTTCATTGGACTTTATTTTCGTTTAACTGTTGGAAACTACGGATGCTTTTCGTTTGATTGGACTTTTATTTTCGTTTAACTGTTGGAAACTACTGGAAAAAAGAATGGCCATGTTCTGTCGTGCATTTTTGAGGTAAGATAACCTGCAAGTTTATTTAATTTAATTGGTTTAGATAGGCTATTGCTCCTTTCGTTTGCGAGCGCTGGTTCGAGCAGCCTGAGCCTGCCTCAGTATTTCAAAAAAAGTTGTTTTACTCACTGTGGTTTAATAAATAATCATTTGTTAAATTAACTGTCTGTGTGATATGCTTGAAGTGTTTTATAGCCTATCTATGGATTGTAACCAAGTAAAGTAGCCTATTAGCGTTGATTTGAGAGGCTAAATTGATCAAACATGTTGTAGGCTATACTCGCTGTCGGTTCGGCTGCTTGGTCGTCATTTAAAAAAAAAATGCTCCAAAACATTTGTCTAAATTAACATGATAAAGAAATGAAAAGAAACATAACTAACAAAACTGACCTATTTTAATGGCTGCAAATAGGGCAGGCTGCCGCTGTGTAATAATATTAATAAAAAAAACGGACTCGAGTCGGACTCGGGCTGATAATTCTGATGAGCTGTCGGACTTGTGCTTGAGCGTCTCGGGCCAGGGCCGGGCTCGTGCTTATTCTGATGCAGTCGAAATGCGCAGAACGGTTTGAGAATGGAATGGAACCCGGCCGTGAACCCGCTGCGGAATCGTGTCGGTGGAAAAGAGGTATCTAATCATGTGATTCCGTATTGAGTTTTTGTCGACAGACGGAGGCGGCCCGAAATTTGACGGAGGCGGCCGCCTCACAATTCTCTATGCAGGAAAAACCCTGCCTTGAATATAACGCTACACTCTTGCCTCATTTTTTTATATGCTGTTCTATGAATATGTAATCTCAGAGATCCACTCGTTCACGTGATTGGTTTCAAGGTATGTTGTGATGTCAGAAACACCAGCGGTTTCAAACCGCGTTTTTGAGACTGTCTTTGGTTCACTGCAGTTTTAAAGAGAAAATACTCAAAAATGGTGTTGACTTATGAATTTAATCATGGCTTGCCTGAAAAACACCACATAGACATATAAACAACATTAAAAGCTTGATTTTCACCACAGGGGTCTTTATGAATTTATGAATTTGATACTTTTATCCAAATGGATCCATGTTCCATTTTAGCTATGTTCTACTAAACTAGAGGAACCTACAGCCACAAATATATTTAAAAATTAAATATTTTAATTACACTTTCATGATGGATAATCTCCTGCCAAAAAGTCCCGCCATGCTTTTTTTATTTTTTATTATTAGTGAATATTGTTTGTCTGAAATGTGACATTATAAAAGTAAAATGGAGTGTGAAAGTTTTTTTCAGACAGTGCATTGAAGGGACGTCCCCTTTGTAATGTCATTATGAGGAAGTGAGGTACAGTGGGTTGCTAGGAGACAGCATTGGCGGGCGGGTGGTCGGGTTCAGCAGTTTCTCGGACCGGTCTCTGCAGAGAGATGCTGAAACACAGACCCTCTCACACCAATTACACCTAATGATTCCAGAGCCTCCTGTGCTGACACACACACACACACACACACACACACACACACACTCTACAGCGTGTCACCCCTTTTAGAGACATCATGGCAGAGCATGATGGACACGCAAAATCACACGCATATACATGCTCTCGCCAGAAGTTATGCCAATATTCTTGTCTGATGTTTCTTTGAAATGTTTTATATATATATATCCATCCAGATGGCTGGCATCATGCACTCAGCCAAGGTCTGATATAAACACTTTCACTCACTACATATTCCAGCTCTCCATACATTTACAGACAGATTGATATATTCAAGGCTGTCCGTATTTAATGAAGAACTACAGTAATATTGGTCACACTTTAGATTAGGGTACTATTCTCACTATTACCTAACTATTAACTACGACTCTTGCATCAATAAACTCCTAGTTACTGCTTATTAATAGTTATTAAAGGGTAACTCTCACCAAAATTCAACCTAGGGTCTTTTTGTTAATCTACCCGAGGCAAACTTTCGTTTAAAAGCATAACACATTGTTTGTGTACACAGAGTTTACTAAAAAGAAATATTTTCAACAACTCACTATGTTTCCGTCCGCCGGCATTTTGTCAGTCAAAAATAGTCGATCTCCGTAACAGGGAGGAGAGTAAAGATGGAAAGCCCCTAAAGCTTAGTTCAATATAAATTCACAGATAATTAGTTGTTTTCTCGTTAGTGAAAATCAATATTGACCTTATATTTGAAAAAGGATCCTCATATAAGAAACAATACAAAAAATTGTCAGTCAGTTCATTCACATTCGGAAATCGACTATTTTTGACTGACAAAATGCCGGCGGACACAGCTACCGTGACTTGTTCAAAATCTTTCTTTTTAGTAAACTCTGTGTACACAAACAATGTTCTCAATGCTCAAGTTCATGTGTAGAGCCCCTGGTGATGCTTCGAGCAAAGTTTCATGTTGTGTCGAGCCTTCTTAGTGTTTTAAAAATTGTGATTTTTGATGCTATCATAAAAGTTCCCCATTCACTCCCATTCACAAGGCATTTTAACCTAAAACGAAAATATGGTCAAACTTAAAAGTGGCATTTCCATTCTAATTATGCTTTTAAGCGAAAGTTTGCCTCAGATAGATGAACAAAAAGAGCCTAGGTTACATTTTGGCGAGAGCTACCCTTTAAGGTAGTTGTCATGTGTATGTATTGGATAGGATTAAGGGATGTAGAATATGGTCATGCAGAATAAGGCATTAATATGTGTTTTATAAGTACTAATAAACAGCCAATATCCTAGTATTATGCATGCTAATAAGCAACTAGTTAATAGTGAGAATTGGACCCTAAACTAAAGTGTTGCCGAAATATTCTACACGTTACTTTAATACAATTTCAGTCAGGACCACTTCGCCAAGTATGGATAAATAGATTTATTGCGATAATATAGCATACAGTTAGTGTTGGCGGTATGGATCTGTTCTGGGCAAAACTCCCACGCCTGTCCATGCAGCTATGCCTGGACAGAGCCGGAGAGCAGCAAGGTAAACCCCCCATGGGGTACGGAACAGAACCAGTATATGCATGATTACAATTCTCAATTACATGAGTTGAAATGAGCAATTACATGTGATGTACAATACATAATAGAACATTTGCCAAGATTACCCTGTAAAGAAAACAAGTGATCAGAAAGATGAAGGTTTGGTTAGGAGGAGTTGGGGTTGGAGGAGGGAGTTTGGATGCGAGCAGCAAGCTATGTGGGAAATGCTGAAGGAGTGAGATTTATGTGTGCCGCTGAGATAGATGTCGACACTGGATTGGACCACGTCATGAACAGCTGGCTATCAGCTGATGCGGGCTTGGCTGACGTGGCCTGCCTGAACTAACGCGATGCTTGATTATTATTATTATTATTTTATTTATTTTTTTTAAATACACCAGCTATTTAAAAAAATTTCAGCTTTTCTGTGGTTCATTAGGCAAGTGTCTATAATGTAAAATGTTACTAATTATAATTTTTTTTTTTTATTGTAATGGGATAGTTTGACAAATTAATCATATTGAACAGCCATAACAGTACTCATTACTTATGTTCAGCACATAAAACATAAGTTACCCTCTGCTGTTGTACATGAATCTCTGGGCATTAGTTTAATCTAGCTGTCAAATGCATAAACAGATTGTTTGATTCATGTAGTGAGTTCGAGGTGTTTTTCATATGGGTGCTTTTTGACTTTAAAGGTCCCATTGCATGAAAATTTCACTTTATGAGGTTTTTTAACCTTAATATGAGTTTCCTTATCCTGCCTATGGTCCCCCAGTGGTTAGACGTTTTGATGGGCGTAAACCAAGCCCTGGGTATTTTTGAGAAAATGAAAGCTCAGACGGGCTAATCTAGAAATCTTCCCCTTATGTCATCATAAGGGGAAAGGTTACCTCCCCTTTCTCTTCTTTGCCCGCAAAGAGAATTTGCCCGCCCATGAGAAAATGAGCTGCGCGAGCGTCATATTGATTTTTCCTCGAGAGTCATCTTGGCTTGCAGACGATCGAAGCATTGCAGTTGCTCAGTGTTTGGATGTACAAATGAACACAAAAGTATTTTTTTTTAGTTCCTTCATCCGAGCCTCTGAAGAACCAGTGGGTTAAGTGAATTTCTGATGTGTAATTGTTCAAGTTCAGACAGATAATCTTTCTCTCAAAGTCGTTCAATACTGTTTATGCATCAGTAAATCAAGCCAGTGACTAAACGATCAACTTCACGTCGTTTCTTAGGATGAAAATAATCTTACTTAAACTGCGATTAATAGAAAGCGATCAAAGAACAATCCCTTTCCAATCGCCCAAGCTGTCAATCACACAGCGCGAGTTTATCTGGACACTTGCCAAAACTCGTTATGAAATCAATGACTCTTACAGCTCTTACTGTACTTACCTCATGTTTGCATTGGTGAAATCATTAGTGAGAGTGCAGAAACTGCGTTGCAATGATAAGATCTTCATTCACGCGACCAACAGGCTGTCATCTGCTCAATGCTCATCACTGCAACCTTTTATGTGATGGGAATAGATCTAAATACTTAAACTTCTCACGATTCGTTAATCTCGATAGCTGTAATAGTAAAAACATATAATAGCTGTAATAGTAAAAGTTTTCGAGAGAGTTCCACATGTAATGCGAGATAGTTCATATGCAAGCATGTTAGCCAATCACAGCAGTGGGCGTTTACACTGAAGTCTCACAGCAGACACGCCCCTTCAAACAGAGCGTTCAAATCAGAGGCTAAAATCAGGCTAGGAAATTTGCCTTTTATTTCTAAATTATAACAACTTTTGATCTAAAAAATATACTTATAAGGGCACCCCAGGAAACATTCTAAAATAATAAAATAACCCATGCAATGGGACCTTTAAAATCTAATTGTTTAACTTTTTTTTTGTTAATTAGAAGCATTAGCACAGGTGTAGTATCATGAATCATGAATAAAATCATCAATACACAATATATTGCCCAGCCTCAACATAAAAAAGCACAATAAATTGTGGGTGTGTTCACACTTGGCAGGTTTGGTTTAATTAAAATGAACCCTGGTGTGATTGCTCTGTTAGTGCGGTTCATTTGAATAAGTGTGACATCAGAACGCTGACATCAGAACCCTGGAGATGGGTCTTGGTCCACTTCCAAACGAACTCTGATGCGGTTCAAATGGAATATAAACGCAACATGAACCAAAACGGGACATGATGTCACAAGATGTGACCCTAAAATAGTGACCCAGTTTTTTTTTTTTTTTTTTATAGTCGCGATGTTGCCCATCACAGTTCGGTACCGGCATCAGAACCACGTGTCCTCGCAGCAGATCTGCATTTGTGTGTGTGACAGAGGGATTCCTGGTGATGTTTGACTCCTTTACACACAAAAAACATCATATGTAGGCTACGCACACACAACGAGCACATATATCCCAGCACACAGCATTGTTTTGGATGTTCGATAAGTTCCGTTGTGAAATATACGTAATAAAAGCCGACCAATCAGGTTGTGAATGTATCCCTATACCTTTAGGTTCGGTGGTAAAATGACAGTGGGAACACTAAGTGGAGCAGGACTAAATGTGTTTTTTTTTGTTTGTTTTTTTTGTCCGGACTAGGGCTGCACAATATTGAAGAAAACTGCGATAACTCATTAAATAATGCAATATTCAATATGCGATGCGATAATGCTTAAAGTCTGTAAAATAAACAAATGATCTTTAAATGATATGACCTACATACTTGTTTCACATTCTTTTTGTGACAAGAAAACATCCCTACAACTTCAACAAAAAAAAACAAAACAAAAAAAAAACACCACTTATCAGGCTTATGCTACTCTGAATAATACCTGAACTTCGTATTTTGAGCACTTCCTGCGTTGTTGTTGCTCTTGCCTCTTTATGATGACTTTCTGAATTTAGTCCTAATTTGTAAGTCGCCTTGGATAAAGGCATCTGCTAAATGACTAAATGTAAAAATGTAAATGTAAACTTCTGAAAGTGAACATCAGTGTTTTACTGTAGCATAAGAAGAGTTATTTTACCATCAGTGTAAACCACAGGGCTTTAGGGTTTCAGGTTATCCTACGATAGGTTTATTTAACAACAGATACTGAATAATCAAATGTAAAAATAAAACATTGCTTAGTTTTCACTGTATGAATGAAATATATACTGATTCTTATTAAAGCTACAAAAGTTATTCAGCCGTGAGAGTGATTTTATCTTTGTCTTTTGTTCATGACCACAGTTATTGCAAGCCGTTGCGATATGCATATCGTGATATATATATTTGCGATATTTCGATAATTTCGATATATTGTGCAGCCCTAGTCCGGACCAAACAAACCAAGCCAACCGAACTACGAGTGTGAACACACCCTTTAACAAACCATTATATGACGATAATTTCCTGTGTAAATTTACCATTGTTAATTGAAATTATATTTTGTAAGTTGTTACACCCAGCCCTGATTAGTAGAAACCACAATTTGTGAACACATGCACAGACTTTCTCTTTTTCATGTAGTGTCTGAAGTCTACAAACACTGAACTGCACATTTCTCTGGAGGACAAATCTTTAACTATTGTCATTTCTGCAGTGATGTTTGGCAAGATAAATGAGCTACGTTATGAAAATTGGTTTAATCAAAAGCTTGGGGATAATAATGTCTATATCCGGGATTATTCTTTCCTCTCGACAATAGTTTACTCAAATGCAAATAGCACAAGTGCAGCACTTATTTCCTTATAAATATGCATGTCGTGTAATTATATGCTGATTTATAAAACAGGCGAGAAGGAGGAAGGTACTTCAGAATCAGACACCGCACAGAAAATATCATTAATGTGTCTTTCTTTTAGGCATGAAAACATGAGCGATGTGGAAAGCGTGTTTCGGTGCTTCAACCTCATCTGCTTTTTGAGACCTTATAATTACAGACTTGTTCATGTTTTAGAAATATATTGGCAATATTGTTTTGATAACAGGTTTTTAAAAGGTTGTTTACATGGTTTTGATTAGGAGAGGGTGTAAAGAAGCAGACTGATGGCACAGAAGTGTTCAGACAGCTGTCACGAGGTCTGCTATGTTTATGAGCTTGTATTGGATTGCTGGATTGCAGGCCACGCCCCTTCTTCCACTCAGTGAACCAATCAGAGACGGAGGGAAGGGCAAGTGTAATGTTTAGAGAAAGATTAACAGTGATGTGTGTACTTTTTCATATATCCATTTTCCATTGGTAACTATCAGTGTAGGGTATCGTTGGATACACATTACACGTATCATGATTACTGTTTCAAGTTACAAGTAAAGTTACAACAAAATACCTGAGTTACTTTTTCAGTTAAAAGCCTTCAGCCTGAGGCTTATTAATTTAACTTTTTGTGTGAAAGGGCCTTTAAATTTGTCAAAAGTAGAACTTTTTTTTTTGTTATTAAGAACAAACAAGCCCAGCCCAGGTGAGAAAAAGTAATGCAAACATAACATACTTTGAAGTTATATTTCCTTAAAAAGTAACACAATTAGTTACTTTTTACGGGAATAGTGCCTATTATTACGCATTACTTTTAAAAGTAACTTTCCCCAATAGAAGTATATACACTACTTATACACTATCGTTCAAAAGTTGAATTGATAAAAAATACAGTAAAACACTAATATTGTGGAATATTACAATTTATTTGTCTAATTTAATATATTTTTAAATGTATTTTATTCCTGTGATGACAGAGCTAAATATTCAGCATCATTACTCCAGTCTTCAGTGTCACATGATCCTTTAAAAATCATTCTAATATGCTGATATTAAACATCTAATATGAAATAATTTCATTTTATTTTATAGTTACGAATAGAAGATGAAGTAACCAGTTCACCAACCAAGATTTGCTAATTAAGTTAATGGTTCAGAAATGACACACTTAAATCTACAAAGCCAGTAAAAAAAAAAAAAAAAAAGGACGAGGAAATGCGGTCATCTGTCGGATTTATAAATAATGAAATAGAGCACCTGGTGAAGGAGTCATATGTGTGAATACATTATTCTAGCTCCAGTCGATCTCCTTGCACTGCATCCGTCAAGATGAGATCAGCGCAATTCCGCTCGAGGGTCTTTTTACGGTTCGCTTGACAGCAGGACTGGCAGATGCTTATTCTCCAAGCCACCGTGACAACCTGAGTCCATTTTTTCAGGCATGAGATCAAATTCGGTGGCTAAATCAGCAGAAATATAAAAATGTGACGGCACATGCACACGCTGCAGGAGAGAACTGTGGGTAAGATTTAAAGTTTCAGCTCTAATTGAAGCCGTCCTGCTACTCAGTTTGCATCACACGTGATCTAGTTTCACAGCTGTATGTGATTATCGTGTACCGTGTTCTAAGCAGACGCAAAGCCAACATGAACGTGCGTGACTTGGTTAAGACTTCGCTAATAAAATCCATGTAACGTTATACTGTACATGCACAGGGACTCTGAATTTGCGAAACAAGGGAGTTTTATCTTTAGAGTGTCTTTGGTTGTATCAATTCTGCAAACAGATGTTCTGTACTTGCTTCTCTTGCCTAAAGGTCCAGCAAGCTTACTGGTTGCTACAAATCTCATTATCTTCTAGTAACTCAGCCGGTTCTCAGTTTTCACAACCCAAACAGATCTTTTCTGATGGGGTCACGGACAGGAGAAACTTAAAATTATGTAGCTTTAAAATATTTGTTTGTAAAATAAGAAATAAATATTTAAATGAAATGTATCAATTATATTTTTCAATTAATGTTTTCAAAGATAAATGGGATGTCCTATAATATATACCATATAATACACTGAAATCAAGTGGCGACCCAACACAAAATCATATTTAATGTTAGTCTTATAATTATTTATTTATTTTGGTTTCTGGTGCTATTTTTCTATTATTATTATAACAATGTCAATATTAATATTTTGAAGAAAAGAAAATGCATATATATATATGAAGAGTTCAGATGCAAAAGCCTCTAAGTGCCATCTGAAATTTTCTTCTAGAATGACCATTTTTATCAAGCTTGTATGTTTATGTTCAGTTATTGAAAATTACCTATTAATTGTCATTAAAGTGAAATTACTGAACCTAAATATACGAGCTTGATAAAAATGGTCATTCTAGAAGAAAATTTCAGATGGCACTTAGAGGCTTTTGCATCTGAACTCTTCATATATATATATGGGCCAATCTACAGAATTGGTTCAAAGCTGGAAACATCTTGAAAATAATGTCTTTTTCTCAATTTTTTGTTTTATGTATGGAAATTGTATAATATCCAAGGTACACATTTTTTTGTAATTGTGCAGTTAGTTCTCATACTGTATTTTCAGAAAATGTTGAAATATTTTCCCTCCCCAAATTTGTCACTACCGAAACACAATAATACATAATTTCAATTTCAGGTAAATCAATAACAATTACAATTTTAACAATATTTCAAGTGTAATTTATGAGATTTGTTGCATTTTGAATCCAATCTTTCTTTATAAAAGGCATAAAGTTAATCATACGGATTTAAAATTAAGGATTCAGTCATTTGAATATACATTGAACCAAACACTATCATAACATCTTAGCTGATAATTCCAAATACCTTTGACAAAACATCCCATGTTCCGGTCACATTTTCGGTAGTGAAAGTAATGTTTTGGTAGCAACCACATCAAATTACAGAATTTTAACTCGCATACTAAAGCACTACTAAAACATTAAAATGCTAATGATAGAAACATGACTGTTTCGGTAGTGACAATTTTAGATACTTTTGAGCCTAGCTCAAAGATGCTAATCAGCACATGGTTATCTAGCACAGTTCTGAACAGTTGTACACACATAAAAAATACATGTTATGGAATAACACCCACAAAAGTTTGCATCATTGCAGTAAAAAATGTGTTTGATTGGGACGTTCCTTAAAGTTACACACAGATTTTCAGACTTTTGAACACATTTACCTCTAAATGATGGGCCCTATCTACTCACTTTGTAGCTATGAGAGAGAGGGACACGGGAATATTTCCTGGTCAAAATTGTAGGGGTGTAGTCAAAATCAGTCTCAGCCAATGGACTAAAACATACACTGTTTTGTTAGTGACATAAAAATGTGGGACACATTTTTTTTACATAAGGTTTCATGATTTACTATATATATATATATATATATATATATATATATATATATATATATAATTATTTTTTATTATTTTATTTTTTTTTACTTTTTAAAAAAGAAGATATTTTTAAAAACAACAATGTAAAAAAATTGCAAAAATGATTTCAATATAATTTTTACAAGTTGATATTTAGAGGTTTGGTTTCGGGACAGCCACCTCCCAATTGAAAGTGCAATAAATGATGATTTTATATTAATTAAGCTTACTGATATTTGAAATATTATTGTTGGTTTCAATAGATAATGGAAGGATCTTAGTAAGCATCTAAGATTTGAATACTTAAATGGTTTTTAAATGATTTTTTTGTTGTTTTTTTGGTTGTGGGACAGCAGTTTGTACCAATTCTGTAGAATGACCCATATACTGTATATATTATTACAAGATAATGCTTTTAAAAAGATTGATCAATTATATTGTAATATTATTATATTGTTATTATTCTATAAATATTTTAAATTAAATTATTATTCTTATTATTAAATGTTATTATTATTATTATTCATTTGAATCATAATCATAATAGAAAAACAGCAACATAAACCATAATCAAAACGATTTACGATTAAACAAAATAGAAACCAGACTACATTAAACATTAACAGTGTCTTGTGTTGCATCACATCTTGATGTCCAATGTCAAATGTAAATCTGAAGCGAAACCTTCTGAGAACCACCAGTCTAATCTAACCTCTCCACTATAAGTTTTTGTTGCTGTACTTGCTGGAGGGGCTTCAGTTTCTCACCTTTGCTGAGACTCTCCACAGAACTTCCCGACTCCCTTCAAAAGAGCTACAGGCTGCCACAACTTAGCTGTCAATTACCAGCAGAAGCTGTCACTTCCAGTAACGCATGCTGCATCTCCCATACTGGGTGAGATAACTACCTGGACCCTTATAGATGTAGTGCTGGTTTTCTGGGGCAAGGGTTTATGAGTTTCTAACCTCAATCATCAAGGCTAATGGAGAACTGCTGAAGTCTGGCCCAGTGCCGCCACATTTCCTGTGCTCCCCTAAATGCTGTGATGTGCTCCGGTAATATGAAGCCTGAGAGATCTAAAATCAGCTACGCTGAACTCCACGACCCTGTCCGGCATTTACAAACAGATATGGGATGGTAAGTTGCAATCTCATAAAAATGCCTAGTGTATCCGAGTTCTGCCATTAGGAGAATGTGACCAGGCTATTAAAATCATCGCTTGCATAAAACACTCTCTAAAAGCCTCTTGGAAGAGACATTTCCACTAACGCCATCATATTCAGTGGTTTATTTACTGCAGTAAAACTTTCAGCTCTGTAACCCTGAATGCTTTGAGACCAGACACATGCATGCACTTACATCTCACCCAGGTCATCCGTACTGGGAATCTGAAAGCTGCGGGTCACAGCCAACCCCTGTGCAAACATCAGCTTTAGCCCTCACCCAGTGAGCAAAAACTGTTGCTGGAGTGTAAATCTGATCCGACGGAGAGTTGTGTCAAACTCAAATGACCTGCCGGCAGTTGAACAGTTGAAGCAGAGATTTACATTGGCTGCAATTTTTTTGACTCGTTACTTCAAAAGACATTTTTTTCACATAAAGTTTCACATAAATTATGTAAAGCCTCACATATGAAATTTTTTTTTTTTTAAGTTTATTGAACCTTTAGACAAAAAAAAAAAAAAAAAGTTACATATGCATTTCTGTTGGGTATAGTTGATAGATCAGATGATGCAAATCTGATAGATCATAAAAATGCATATAAATATCATTTTTCACTCTATATCTTCCAATAATATGTCTAAGTAAGATGACATTAAAATGCTTAGTTATATGATCAAAGCTCTGTAGTTTTTATTGTAGGGTTAAACATATAATGCAATACAATACAATAATTGAGAGATGTGCAAATAAACAGTTTGAGTCATTTGATACTTATAACATGTTTTGTTTTTTCTAAAAAATTATGGATAATCAAGTAAAACTAAGTTGCTTCAGTCCAGTCATTGTTCATCTTGATTCAATATTGTGTACAAGAGGTTTTTCTGCAGAGTTTTGATCAGTTTATAATTTAGAGGCCTTAGAAATGTATGTAGGCCTAACCCTTAAATTGCATTCAAGGAGCACCAGCAGAGGGAATTTATGCATAAATTGTTCATAAATCTATTCTTGTTAATCATAAATCTATTTTCCATCAATTTAGTGTGTTAATTTAGTGCATATACTGTATATAACTAAATAAAAACACTTAATCATGTACCCTAATACAGTGTATTTGTGTATATATAGTCACTTTTTATTATCTATTAAATGATTTGCTCATCTGTCACTATAACGTAATGCCTTTTTATTGATGCATTATATAAATTTTTTGACGTGATTAATTGGGTCTGATTTGATTGGTTTGATAATTGCCATAGCATTTAAGTGATTTGCTTAAAAATTTTCATTGATTGACAGCCCTAGTTTTTACTTAAATTGTTACAATTTAGTGTGACAATTTTCATAAGAGTGGTTTTATGAATGAGTGAAAAAAATTGAGTTGGAAAAGTAATGAAGAATGAAAGAAAGACATCATTTTCATGTCTCAGATGTGACAGGTAACCTTTAATTTAAGTCTAATTACAATCCCTTATTCACCACGCTCTGTCTCTCTCTCAATTTTAATTTAAGTCTGCTTAATTGGCATGACTAAATCTGTACATTTGTATTGCCAAAGCAATGGCAGCTAGTACATGTCTGCAATGTAAAGTACAATAATGTTAGTGCAAAATTAAATAAAGTAAAATAGAAAAGAAAAAAAAGGAAATACAGTGTAAAATTTTAACACATTTAAATAACAGAATAAAGAAGTAATACAAGATATATAGTTTAGCTGCAGATGAGGGAAACATCAAGTCAGGCGGATCATTCACTGTCTCATATTGTGGCAGACACATATTGTGCTGCTAACACACAGCAGTCCTTGTGTTCTCCTAATAGGAAGGACCATTTTTCATTGTTTGATAGTGTTTCAAAAGTGCGGTGTATGCACTTCATATCTTTGTATTGTGTGCATTCTGTTAGAAAAGTGCAGCTCTATCTTGATTTTGTTCTGGACTCGACCTCTGTTCCCGCGGCAGCCATGTTTCCCTGTCTCGATTGAGAGCTTGTGTCCACTGAGTCTGTCAAGGTGGCTCTCAGTTTGTTGTGTGTCAGATGGTGTCTGCCATGGCTTATTATCTCTATAGGCCCAAATAGGATTGCATTTTACTTTGTTGTTGTGTTTGAGTTTCCCAATCAGTGATGTAATTGTGTTTCATTTGTGCTGTAATTTGGTTTAATTGAATAATTTTGGCAGTGTTGTTCTGGTTCAGAGCATCAGTGTGATGAGGGTCAGTGGATGCTCTGGACCAGTTGAGAGAAGGGATTGGTTTCTTTGCTCAGCTCTTGGTATTGCACTTATAAATGGTATTAGTGAGGGTCACTGAATTTGAGATGTTTCCAGAATTTCATTGCCCTTTTATAATTAGTGGATATTTTGCCTAATTCTGCCCTGCGTGCATTATTTGTTGTGAGCCGTATCCTTGTAGGATTTTGTTTTTACAGAGTTCTGCATGCAGGATCTCAGTTGGAGGTTTTCCCTCATTTTGTGAATTCTTGATTTGGATTTGTCGGTTGTCTCCACACCCCACTGCCATAGAGGGCAATTTGCTCAATCTAATATTTGCTCCTAATATTTTCAGCTAAATTTTGTTTGGAATCTCTCTCTCTCTCTCTCTCTCTCTCTCTCTCTCTCTCTCTCTCTCTCTCTCTCTCTCTCTCTCTCTCTCTCTGATCTCCGTCTCTCATAGTTTCATGACACAGAAGATAACTTGCTTTTAAAAGGTCAGGGCCTCCATTAACTGCAATAAAAATGGAATTAATGTGTGCGTGTGTGTGTGTGTGTGTGTGTGTGTGTGTGTGTGTGTGTGTGTGTGTGTGTGTGTGTGTGTGTGTTCGGTTTCAGGCTTGCTGGTTTTAGCCCAGAGGTAGAGAATTATGAGTCATCTCATATTGGCATCTTTAAAAATACATTGTGCTTCATTCAGAATATCTCTCAGTTAACATGCCAACATTAGTCTTCATAAACAATACTACAATATTACATTTCTCTAATAGAACGCTCCATAATAACAAGCCCACGCACGGCAAAATCATAATCCGTAAAAGCCCACATACGCTGTTTGATCTCTGCCTACAGCACTTTGTGATTCTCCTGTGCTTGCTGCCACTTCTCTCTCTGTCTTATCTGTAGACACTCCTTCTATACCGAGAGCGAGCGACACGTACAGCTGCATCCCTCACAATTCTGCAAACACTTTGTAAACAGATTTGTTGATTTATAATAGAAGTGAGCTAGTCGCGACAAAACTAGACTGCTCACGTTATAGTTTACAAATTATTATTTGATGCAACAATACTAGAGTGCTTCTCAACCAAATCATGGTTATGTTGTTTTTTTTTGGGGGGGTTTGATTTTCAATGGGTTTGATCTTATTTAGTCACATCAGCAAATGAATAATTATAATCAGTAGATTCGCCACATCATATAATTTTGAAATTGAATTTGATTGTAGCCAAATATTTCTTTGAATCTGTCAGCATTATGCAGCACGTGTAGCAGGAAGTGTAACCCAGCAGTCAGTTGGAAAGCGATGCTGTTATTAAAAAGATATGAAACCATACACAAGGCCAATACAAGGTTTTGTTTCAGTTGAATGAATTCAATCTCAGCATTCTCTCTATGCTGTGCTGAATACAGAGTTGAACCCATAGCTCAACACATACAGTGCCAGTCTGATCCATAGAAAGAATCTCAAAATCAGTGATCCAGGTAACCAATGAGGTCTATAATACCTATCTGTAAGCATTCTCATTCATCATAATGACATTTTCTCGGCTGGCACAGGACTCCCTGGAAGTATGCTTATTAACTGTGTAGTCTGGGCTCTTTTGTTTATTTTTTATTAAAAAATATATAATTTTAAGTACATTTTTATTATTTTTAATGAAATTAGAGCCGCACGATTCATCTTGATTCAAACACCCACGTGATCGCATTCCTAAACGACAACGATTCGCCGGTGTCTATTAAACCTTTTACAGAATCACATTGGAACAATCAAATCTGTGTTTGCGCTGCCACTGTATTGATAGTTTAGATATAACCACTGATGTCTACGGTAGCGATCAAAATAGAGCAAATCATCTTTTGAAAGTAACTTGCTACTTCAAATAACGATTATATCGATACAATTTTCTACACCACTAGGTGGCGACAAGTGACTGTTAAAAAATGTATTTGTCATTGAATCGTTTATCGAGATTTGTTCAAAAACGCTTATTCATCCATTAATGAAACAAGTGAAGTATTTACGAGTGAGTATTTATATCATTTATTCAAACCGATGTTTTTAAAATTATTCTTTCAAAATAATTAAACATTTTTAAATAGACTGCAGCAATTAACTAAACCATGAATTTCTCCAGAACCATGTAAATGATATGTTATTATGTCCAGTTGTCTGTTCAACTAAACAATCGTGGGAGAATCAGGATCTATTTGAAAAAAATTAAAAGAAAAAAAAAATCGACAAAGTGAAACAAATTGTTTGAGTTGTGAATGTGTGCATTGAATTGTATGCAATAAAAAGATAACATCATAAAAATAACAGCAACAACATCTATAGCAGGCTGCATACAAAAATAAATGTACAGTTAAAATTGGTTTAAATAAAACAAAGAATATTATAGCATGTTTTACTATTTTAGTATCTCTACATCAAAATGTAATTACTTCAGTGTTACTTGCTGGTTTTTTTATTATCTGTAAAATTTATAGCAATTTGAGTAAAAAAAAAAGTGATAGCAGGAAGAGTACATATTGAAATATACCCCTATGAATCAGAATTGAATTTATAATTGAATCTGTGATTCTCTACACAGCTTTAGCAGCTTTTGCAAATACATTCTTTTAAAAGTAATGTTCCCCAGTTCTGCCTTTGTGTTTCATAGGTCTTACCAGGTGGTATCGCCATCCTGCGAGCAGAGGTGGCATGTGCCACCCAGTTGGGGGAAGTGGCACTTTGCCACTGCCAGCCGTGCCATGTTCACTGGAGGATGTTTGAGATGGCGTGTGTGTATGCGGTCCACGGTCCATTAACAGAAGGACTGATTTGACACCAGCCCCGTCCCCCTGTTTGTGTGATCGTGTGTGTGTGTGTGTGTGTGTGTAAGACAGGCAACTCCCTTCAGCAGGACAGATTGCTTTGCTGGTCTATGGCGGTGACACCTGCCTCCTGCCAAAACAGTCCCACTGCTCACTGAGGAACTGCTGAGAGCCGTGTCTGTCTGCCTTGGCAGCCGCTCCTATTGGCTGCCCGCCACAAGCCCCTCCCACTTTCCACACCATCTTGAGGTGCTAGAAGTGGGGAGGGACTTCCCATAATCCCCATTTGACTGACAGCGGGAGTGGGCCGCCCCCTGAGAGGGTTTCACTGCCGGGGGAAGAGTAGCCAGATCAACATGTATAGCAAAGCAGCACACTGGCTGTTCAGAATAGCACTACCATATTATGCTTACTAATTTTGAAGTATGAGCGAATCAAGAGCAACTGATTTTTAACAATGATCTCTTTTTCATTATTTGGTCAGAATGCCAACAGTTAAGAATTTATTTGTATACACAAAATTAGATGCAAAATAAAATAACAGAATAGTTTCATGTAATTAAATACTTTCAAAAAATAATTATAAAATGTAAATTAAGTAGAAAGCAGAATTAAAATATGATTTCCCTTACTGTTTTTAAATGTCCAGGGGAAGCATACCGTGTTCTAAGAGCAGTATGCAATAAGTAGTATGCTAGTATTTGATCCTGAACATATTCACATGGGACATTTTGCAGTTTCTTTCAGATTAATTTGTTTGGCCACAATCAAAGGCATCCTTGATAAGACGTGAGAGTCTTTAAGAAATCACAAAACAGAATCTGAGATTGTTTGTTCTGCTCATTAAAAAGAGCTGTTGTTTATTTATTTATTTTTAAATCGTGTTAATTTGTGTCACTCAGCACTGCGGTTAGTTAATCTCCAGAACAGCAGTGTTTCTGACAGGTTTTAAGGCAGATTGGGATCTCTCGCAAAGCATTTAAAGGGTTAATAAACCCCCAGAGGTAATGGGGTATGCAAATTAAGGTGAAAACACTATTTTGAGTAACGGTTTCTGCTTTTAAAGTGCCCTTATTATGCTGTTTTAAAGGCTGCCATTTTAGTTCTGGAGGTCTCCTACAGTCGGTTTACATGCATCCAAAGTCTAAAAACATTGAATTTTTCTCTTAATATACATTGCAGGTTCATCTCTTCTTCTTCATCTCAGTTTCTGAAACTATTAGATCAAGGATTCAGTCTCTCTAAACCTTCTTCCCGAGAGCCTACTCTGCTCTGATTGGTCAGATGACCCAGTCTATTGTGATTTGGTCTACGAACAGTAACGATGGAGTTGTTTTTACCGTGTCAAGTCCTCATCCTTTGGAAGTGCATGCAAAGTGTCCAACACAAACCAAACCTCCTCCAGCTACATGATTGAGGGCAGGTCAAAGTAAACGTTGTTCACAGATAGCCAATGAAAAACATTGAAGAACAGGCTGGCATTTTCCTAATTTGTTCCTAATTTGTAGGTTATTGCAGGAAGGGAGGCTGGAATTACTGAGGACTCGTTTCAGGCAGATTTTTTGAAGACAATACCTCCATTTATCGTGCACTTTGATATTTGAAACTTTGCAGAACTTTAACTCACTACATGAAAGGTAATCTTCGAAAAAGCATAATAGGGGCTATTATTCACCCACAAAATCTTGTATTTCAGCAAATATTGATTGAAATTTCAATCTGTTCCTAACACAAATTTGTCATATGACTTCAGAATACTCACAAGCTTTATATAATATATAGTATTATAATATAATACTTATATTGTGCACAAGTCATTCTTCTTTTATAGAAAGTAAGTCATACAGGTTTGGAATGACTTGAGGTTGAGTAAATGATGACAGCATTCCTTTAAAAAGAGGATGGCAGATTCCGTCACACACACACACACACACACACAATTGTTCATCTGATGCCCTAAATGACACTAGCTATTCTTATTTATTGATGGCCCAGTGGTGAGGTCATGATGGTGTTTGTGAGTGTCCTTCATTATTTATATGTCAACGCTCTAGTGCACTTCATGTGTGTTTTATGTCAGGTGCAGACTCTTTTCATTTCTGCTCATTCACCACCGTGAGGATGACACATATTTAGACACACCGTCTTGTTTGGTAAATTACTGACAACACACAAAAACCTCCTGCCCCTTCACATGTCAATCATACACGATATGAACCTCAATTATTAATATCACTGTTATTTTTCCCCCTGATTATTGTTATTATGTTGCAGTTGTTAAGAAACAGATTTCGCCTTCGGCCATCACAGTGGGGGTTTTCGTGTGTAGCGTGGGCTTTCAGCGTCGTGCTGCTGTGAATTTTGATGAGACCTTGAAAACTAAATTGAATGTTGCAGCAAGTCTTGCTTTTCTGTATCTGAGAGTCTTCACTAAATCGGTCTCCTTTTTCTCACTCCCGAAATATTGTTTCATTTTGGCACTTTTTGCTTTCGCCCACAACACAAACACAGAACAAAGTAAAAAGAAACTGACAAAACAGACACAGAAAAAAATGTGACATATATAGATCATAACAGTACTCGGGCAAGTAAAATAGGGACAAATTGTAAATACTGTATGTACACTACCATTCAAAAGGGTTTTGTAATATTTATTTTATTAGTACTTTTATTCAGTAAGGATGATTTAAATTGATCAAAAGCAACATTAAAGGTGTTTATTAATTTACAAAATATTTTTATTTCAAATAAATACTGTTCTTTTGAACTTTGAACTATTCATCTAAGAAAGACTCCTGAAAAAAATTTGTCACATTTTCCTCAAAAATGTTAAAGGTGCAGTATGTAATTTTTGGACTATAATAAAGCATAAATATACCATAATATGTTTGCAGATATTTAGGAAACATGCTGAGTTCACATACTCGTTTCTTTGAAAATTTCAACCGCTTTCTGCCAATCTTACATACTGCACATAAGAAATGCTTCTTAAGCAGCAAATCAGCATATTAGAATGATTTCTGAAGGATCATGTGACACTGAAGACTGGAGTAATGACGCTGAAAATTTAGCTTTGCCATCACAGGAATAAATTACATTTAAAAATATATTCAAATAGAAAATTGTATAATAATATATAACAATATTACTGAATTTTTATCACATAAATGCAGCCTTGGTAAGAAAATAGTGCCACTGTCCAGCTTACTGTAAGTAAGTTAAGTGAAAGTTATGATTTTTTACAATGGTTTTTATGATTTTTATATCAGAATTAAGTCATCTTCAATAATAATTTGGGATAATTACGGGTGATAACTGTGTTTAAACCAGTGTCATTGCTTGCCAGTGGATTATACTGCATATTTTAGTGTTTGAACAGATTCACACGCTGAGGTGACACATTATGTCATCAATATAAGAATATATATATTATTTGTTGCATTTTATAAACGTCTATAGTTGAAATGAACCAGTGTAATTTAATTTTCACACACAATATTTCATCCTGGTTTACTCTTATTTGTTCAGTGTCTTATATCATGGCACATTTTTATTTGAGCTGACTGATGAGTGCAAACTAAAATCCAATGGAACCGCATCAGGAGACATTGACTGGTGAATCAGCTTCTGTGTCCTGTGGAAAGTAGTGCTGTAAGGTTTCTTTCTTTTATGTAGCTTTTCTATATTTCTCAAAGTATTCTTTGCCTTTCATCACTTCCAAATTAACAGGAAGCTTTCTGGTTTCTTATTATTTTTTTAAGTATAAAGGAGGCTGGTTTTTAAGGTTAACATGAAACACTGTTTACCACGCATTTCACTTCCATGACGTGATTGTATTCTCTAATGAATTGAGGTATTCAACCTGAAACAATGTAGGAAAGGATTAGATTTTTTTTTTTCAATCAGGAATTAATTGGATCTTAAATGGTCAATTTCGATGTCATGTTGACTTGAAAACTGCTGTGGAAAAATGTCTGCATTGCTAACCGCACTGTATATTTAAATGACAATAAAATGATGGTATGCCATTTCTTTATTTTAAAAACGCACTCTAATGCACGATACACATTCCCAGACAAAAGATGACCAATCGTGGTGAATTCTGTGGCCGAGGCTCCTGAACGGTGGTCCTACGTCTTACAGTGAGAGAGGTTCAAAGACAGCAATTGTCACGGTCTTGCGAACAAAGATAGCCTGAGATAATTTTCTGACAGTGTCAGACATTTAGCATGATCTTCTCACAGTGTGTTTGCTGCTACGACATACGTCTACTGACTAGCCAATAAAAATGCAACATAAAATGGTGTATTGATCAACGCTACATGGCGCTTAAACTTAAAACCACTTACCTCATGCTCCGTTTACAAAATTGGCATGCCAAGTTAGCTTCTTTTCGCTAGCCATGACCACGTTCATATTCTCCTCTTTCGCTTCCTCCTCTTTTTTCAGTGCACATAAAAACCACAAAGTGTGATTCATCTTGCTATATTTGTTTACCACTAGCGCATGCTGATAACGTTTTATTCTTCTATACTAACTTGCATTGTAGCCTATGATTCAATAGGTACCATCATCGTACAGTCTAAATATATGGCGTACCCGAGTTTACTAGATCCACGTCGTACAGTGTGATTTGAATTGATCTTATGAGATTGGCCAAATCGCAGAGTTTGTAGCAGGCATAATGCTGGGGGTCGGGACCATAGATATGTATACAATGCCACAACATTGTGCAGCTTCTGGTTGTGAAACCGCCGAGATTTAAATTGCCGAAGAAATGGGATAATCTTTCACTGGTGAGAATTTGTTGGCTTGTGTTTTACTATGTATGAACTCATTACTACAGGTTTTTATACTATCGTAATTTTTTAATGACATGTTAGCTAATGCCTTCGCCTTGTTGTATTGTGTTAGTTTAGCAAAATCATCTGCTGAAGTCTATTGCAGATATAGATAATCATACATGCGTCTAACTTTGGTTGCAGACAATTTGCTCACAAATTTTTGGCTTTGACTGTTCCAATATGGGGGATGGCTTATGTATCGCGGCCCATAGAAACATCTGTGTGTGTGTGTATATATATATTATTTTAAATATATATATATATTTTTTTATATATATATATATTTATATTTATATTTATATATATATATATATATTTATATTTATATTTATATTTATATTTATATTATTCCTGACCCCCACTAGGGGTCGCTAAAGATTTTCCAGGTGTCGCCAAGCTCACTCTAGTCTAAGGATTACAAGTAGGGATGAAACGGTTACCAGTTTGATACAATTCCTTTTGAATGTTAAAATAGGGGACTCCTGGAAAAAAAGGTTGGAAACCACTTCTCTAATGTAATAAAGACAGTTATGATAACAGGATGAATTATTTGGCCAATTATAGTCTACCACCCTCTCTTTCTCTCTCTACACACTTGCACACACTTTCTCTTGGTGAGGTGTTGATGGAGTTTAGAAAGTGAAATCTCATCACTTTTCACTCACACACATTACTGTCTCGTCTGCTCCTAAATGTCCTTTTTTTATGGAATCAGTGCTCGTCGGCGGCTGTTCAAAGAGCCTCATTTTATTAAACTCCCCTTCCAAAAAGGAACGTGTTATTGCTTGGAGTCAGAGGTTCCATTTTTATAGCTCACAAGCCTAAATAGAGAGCTCAGTTTTCTTTTCTTTTAGGGATCAATGTCATTTCAGATGTTTCTCCTATAATAATTTTGGAGAACTGAGTACGTGTACAGAGCTATAAATTAAAAAAAATGTAGATAAAATGTCATTTGGATAATTTGATAACTTATATTGAGATCTCTGACTGTTATTGCAGACCTTGGTATCTTGAAAATCTGAGCACAGTTTGTGACATTGTATAGATCTCTTCTACAACTCTAAAAGAGACAAATATGCAATTTTTAGGGTATTTTTTCTAAAGGGAAACATCTGATAAGTGATGGACTTAAGCAAAGGTCTCCATTTGGTCTCATTGCTATCTGGGAGAAACAAATGTGTGAAATCTGTAATTGAAAAACACGAACATCTCTCTCTGTCTTCTCTCAGGAGCTGTCTGAGGTGAACTCCACACAGGTGAGGAGTCAGACGAATACGGCTCGTGTGGACGGACTACGGCCGGGCACCATGTATGTGATGCAGGTTCGAGCCAGGACTGTTGCTGGTTTCGGCAAATACAGCAGCAAAATGTGCTTCCAAAGCCTCACAGATGGTACGAACCCCCACGCCAATGCCTGTGTGTGTGTGTGTGTGTGTGTGTGTGTGTGTGTGTGTGCGTGTGTGTGGAGGCACTCTTTGGATCTGGGTGATTTCATTCCTTGAGCAGATTTTTTTTTAGAGTTGTGTCGAAAGAAACGCTCCACTATTCTATTTTTTATGCTCAGTATATTTTTGTAACGATTATCACTAGTCCCTTTCACACAGAGATTCCGGAAAATACACTGATAATGTGTCCCGGGATTTGTCCCGGGTTCATTTGATTTTGGTTCATTCACACTGCCAGTGATTTTCTGGAATCTGTGCGTGCATTCACACAAATCCTGCAAAGATCCCGTAAAGACATGTGACATCAGGATGTGACGTGTATTTCCTGATTCGATCATAAAATAGTGCATCGTCCGTCCGTCCATCTATCTGTCTGTCTGTCTGTCTGTCTGTCTGTCTGTCTATCTATCTATCTATCTATCTATCTATCTATCTATCTATCTATCTATCTATCTATCTATCTATCTATCTATCTATCTATCTATCTATCTATCTATCTGTCTGTCTGTCTGTCTGTCTGTCTGTCTGTCTGTCTGTCATGCTTTGTTGTCTTATTTGTTCCTCCCAGCAAACTTTCTCATTCTTTCTAACACTGTCTTCACTCTCTTTCTCTCTGTTTTTTTCTCTCTCTCACTCTCTCTCAGCGGAAGTGAGTGGATTTTTTTATTGTGTCTTAGGGCTCATTTCATTTATTAGTTCTGAAAACACACACACACAAAGGAAGCATTCAGTTTGTTTCATTTGGGGTGCGTTTTATTTTTTTCCAAGTCCAGTCTTTTTCTGTTTTGTTGATGATTTTTGGAAATTTAGGCCATTTCAAACTTTAAAATGAACAACAAGAAACATAAAGCGCCTCTCTCTCTCTCTCTCTCTCTCTCTCTCTCTCTCTCTCTCTCTCTCTCTCTCTCTCTCTCTCTCGTAACCTCTGTCTCTCTCTCTCTCTCTGTCTCTCTCTCTCTCTCTCTCTCTCTCTCTCTCTCTCTCTCTCTCTCTCTCTCTCTCTCTCTCTCTCTCTCTCTCTCTCTCTCTCTCTCGTAACCTCTGTCTCTCTCTTTGGTTTGATTAATGGCGTTGTATCTGTAGTCTAGCATATCCTGCCTGACGACTGTGCCAGGGACACACACACACACACACACACACACACACTATGGATGCCAAGAGGGACTGGACTCTACAGGACAGAAAGACATCCGCCAGGCAGCTGGCTAGTTCCTGGAGCCACACACACACACACAGTTTACCTGTCCAGCTCACTTGCGCATCCATTTTTTAGGCTTCATCTTTTACACAACCCTCCTTGTCTTTGCTGTAAAATTGGTTTTAATATAACTGAACTGCACTGGCAATCTGGGACACTAACACAAAGAGACACAGGTCTAATGTGTGAACATGGCCCTGTTGTTAGACAATGTGAAATATAGGGACCTATTTTAACGATCTGAAACGCAAGTATCAAACGCGAAACACAAGTAACTTTGTGGGCGGATCTCGGGCGCTGTTGCTATTATACCAGCGGGATAAATGATTCTTATGACTGAGAAATCTAAAATGGGTTGGTCTGAAGTAGCTACATTACTCATAGGTGTGGTTTGGGCGTAACATGAAATAAACCAATCAGAGCGTCATCTCACATTCCCTTTAAGAGCAGGCGTGCTTGTTCCATGGCGGATTGCTATTATAACGGCGGATTTGCCAGGTGCACGCCAGGTGCACGCCAGGAGCGGTTCACAGCCGAGGAGACCAACGTTCTCGTCAGGGCCGTAAAAGATAGAAAAGTGACATTGTATGGGGATGGGAGAAACCCACCCAAATTAGCTTTGGTTAACGCCTCCTCTTTTCGCTGACCAAAGTCAATTGCTCTGGGTGCAAGATAGGGCCCATACTCTTACTTGACTACAATTTATGCACTTGGGCTTTACACCTGCAATCATGCATTTTAAAGACACTTTTATCCAAAGTCACTTACATTGCATTCAATGTACAGTATACATATTATCACTTAATGCATTCCCTAGGAATCAAACCCATGACCTTGGCATTGCTACAGCAGCGCCATATTCTACTGTTTGAGCTACAGGATATGCAGGATACACACACAACACACATGCAACAAACACACAATGAAAATAAGCACACACATCACATACACATATGGATACAACAAACTTGCAAATCAGCATTTAAAGTACACACTCAAAACATGCATGGTTTGTTGCGTGAGTGTGTGCATGATTTGTATGTGTTTATGTATTGCATGTTGCATGTGTGATTTACATATTTGATTTGTGTTTCAGTTTCAGTTGTGTGCAATCTGTGCATGTACTGCAAGTTTTGTTGTGTTTGTTGCATGTTCAGTGTGTTTGAGTATTTGCATGGCTTAATTGTGTGTATTGCTGCATGCATGTGTTGGTTTTGTGTATTTGCAACACCTCAGTTTCAAACACCTGAAACTGGAACACAAAGCAGTCATGCAAATCACACCAACATGCAATACACATGCATAAGCATGCAACTAATTTACCCATGTCAGTATCTCACACATATACATACCGCTCATCACACAGTGCAGACAAATAGTATTTACACACTTAAACAAATTAAGTCAATATACAGATAGACAACGGTGATGTCACACTGATGAAGACAAAACTTCCTGTGCGTGTGTGCAGGCGTCTCCGTGCCGTCATACTCACTAAAGTAATTAGTGCCTGCATTCGCTCCGCGCCCGCTAACGGGTACATCCACTGGCATTCTGCCATGGCACGACATTCGTTACGACAATTAGCACCAATCACGAGGGAGAGAAGTCCACCTCACGCACACACACCTTCTCCAGAATCACAACACATGCTCTCCCTGGAGTCTCTCGCTCTCTCGTTTTGACAGCCAGGTGTAATGACGAAGAAATGATTCTGTTAAATGAGGTGTGTTTAAGCCCAGTGCTCACAGAGACTGCTCTACTTCCTGTTGGCCATTATGGATTTAGCCAGCATGCTAAGAACCACCATCAATGCAATTGTTCAAATCTAGTCTAGTATGCTATGACACACATAGTAACACAGTCACACATATGCAATGTTTCAGTACACCATCGTTCAAAGAAAAATTGTATGTGGAAAGTCACATGCCATTCAAAAGTTTGGGGTCGGTAAGATTGTTTTAATGTTTTTGAAAGAAGTTTCTGTTCACCAAGGCTGCATTTATTTGATCAGAAATACAGTAAAAACAGTAATATTGTGAAATCTAGTCCCTGTTTACACCTGGTATTAAGATGTGTTTTGGGCGATAGGTTCACAAGTAGACGAGGGAGACACATTCCAGTTTAGACCTGATGTTTTAATCCGTCTCTTTTGTTCACTTTCAAACACTTCTGTCCTGATTTCTTCAAGGGGATGGTCTATGGGCAGGTAAATGAATCGTTTTTTTTTTTTTTCAAATCTTTCAATCTAATAGACAAAATAAGCTTGCGTTCCCCGTAATGTTTACACATTAGGTCAGTAGGCAGAGAGTAGAGTAGATAGTAGGTCTTTTGTTCCTGTTCAAACACATTTGACCTCATGAGCGTTTACACTAAGAAAGCAATCTGGTCAAATGCATTTTCGACTACCCCTGGAAGTGGTCAAAAGTGTTACGTAAAGTATACGCGGATGCAAGATGCAAGTAAAAGATCTCTTTATTGGGAATAAACAACTATAAGTCCAAAACGCCGCAGACAGCAGGAGAGTGGTGACGCAGGGACTTCGATGGGCAACCACGGAGTGATGATCAGAGTGTAGAATTCCCCGGAGTGATGAGTGATGATCAGAGTGTAAAATCCACAACGGGACTGGAAACAGGAATCAGCACAACACGATGAACTCAAAAGCAGACGAGAGAACACACGAGGAGAACAGGAACAGGTAATGACACGGGGAAGCGCCAACAACGATCTGACAAACACAAGACGAAAGACAAGGCATTAAATAGGCTGGCTGATGGAATGCAGCTGGCGCTGATGAGAGAATCAGGTAATCAGCGGTAACGCCCACACAAAACAATCAGTACGAACACCACACACACACACACAAGATGAGAGAGAGACAGTGGATCTAACAACCATGACAGTACCCCCCAACGAACCTACCTGCCGATTGTAATCATCGATAAGGGAGTGATCCAGGATGTCCCTAGCAGGTACCCAACTTCTCTCCTCTGGACCGTAACGCCAAGTACTGGAATCCGCGTCCCCTCCTTCTCGAGTCCAGAATACGGTTTACCGAATATGTTGGTTCCCCATCTACGAGTCGCGGCGGTGGGGGAACCGGGGCCGGCGGAATAATGTGTGAATGAAACACGGGTTTAATCTTGGATACATGAAAGGCGGGATGAATTATCCTGTACACCGAAGGAAGTTTGAGTCGGACTGCCACCGGACTAATGATCTTGGTGACAGGGAACGGGCCAATAAATTTGGGAGCTAACTTATTAGATACGGAACGGAGCGGAATGTTCTTGGTAGAAAGCCACACTTTTTGACCCACGACGTATACGGGAGGCTTCGACCGGTGACGATCGGTCTTAGCCTTGGTGCGAGCCCCCACCTGAAGAAGAGTATCACGGGCTCTACTCCATGTGTGACGGCACCTCTGGACGAAGGCGTGAGCGGAAGGGACCGCGACCTCGGATTCCAGACTGGGAAAAATAGGTGGCTGGTAACCTAAGCTACACTTAAAACGGAGAGAGGCCCGTGGATGACACTGGTAACGAGTTATGAGCGTACTCAACCATAGAGAGTTGCTGACTCCAGGAGGAAAGATTCTTAGATACCAAACATCGCAACACTCTCTCCAAATCTTGGTTGGCTCTCTCGGTTTGGCTATTGCCGAAGACAGACTGACAGTCATGCCCAGTAACTGGGGACACAAATTGGGGTCCCCTGTCGGAAACCACGTCCATCGGGAGGCCATGTAGCCGAAAGACGTGATCTATGACAGTTTCCACTGTCTCCTTGGCAGATGGTAATTTGGGCAAGGGGATAAAATCTAGCGCAATGTGGGACCAGGGTCTCGAAGGGACAGACAGCAGTTGGAGTAACCCATCTGGGGGTCGATTGGAAGTCTTATCAGTGGCATAAACCGAACAAGCCAAAACAAAATTGCGAATGTCGTGAGCCATCAATGGCCACCAGAATCATTGCTTGACCAAAAATCTGGTGCGATTAACTCCTGGATGACACGCAACGTTGGAACAATGCCCCCACTGAATGACGTCAGACCGTAACCCCTCCGGCACAAACAATCGATTCGGTGGGCCACCGGGTGGAGGCGTTACCCCTTCTAAGGCCGTCCTGACCCTCGATTCGACCTCCCATGTAAGAGTAGAGACCACTAATGTCTCGGGTAAAATACACTCAGGAGTAGACGGGCGTTCGGAAGGATAAAAAATACGCGACAAAGAATCGGGTTTGACGTTTTTGGAACCCGGATGGTACGAGACAGAAAACTCAAATCGTCCGAAAAAAAGTGCCCACCGAGCCCGGGACTTACTGAACACCTCCTTCAGATCGAGGTACTCCATGGGCACGTTTGATAAATCCGCTGCCTTCTCCTGAAACACAGAACCAGACACAGACGAACAAGCAGACACAAGACAGGACTCATAACACCGTTCACTCCATGTGGAAATGGAGTTCAAGCCCCAATCCACTCTCGGGTTGTGTCGCACCAGCCAAGGGTGGCCCAAAACTATGTGTGCTAACGGGGAGTCCATGAGAAGGAACGTGATGATTTCTGTGTGGTTGCCAGACGTAATGAGAGTTATGGGACCGGTGGTAAGGGAAATGTTGGGGAGTTCTTGTCCATTTAGAGCATTTACGGAGATTTGACGGGTGAGTGGTGTGATGGGGAGATGAAGCTTGTGAGCGAAGTGGAGGTCCATGAAGTTACCTTCAGCTCCGGAGTCCAACAACGCTTGGCAGGTGTGTGTGTGTGTGTGGTTAGCCCATCTCAGTCTTACCGGAAGGAGAGTGGATGGTGAGGACTTCTCGGCGGAGATCCCACCCGATAGTAGCCTCTTCATTACTACCGGGCTTGCTCTTTTACCGGACAAGAATGTATGAAATGGCCCGTTCCTCCACAGTAAAGGCATAGTCCTCAGGATCTCTGCCTCTCTCTCTCCTCCCGGGAAAGCCGAGCTCTCCCTACCTGCATGGGCTCGTGATCGACGACGGGGCCGACCGTGTCTCCCTCGCTGGTCATTCGGCCTTCAGCGCCCCCGAGTCTGCGGTTAGGACGAGTGTACCGCTCAATGCGGTTGAGGCGAGCATCCACTCGCAGCGCCAGGTCGATTAGTCCGTTAAGACTCTGGGGAAGGTCCAAGATACATATCTCCTTTTGGACGGCCAGCCCATGCAGGAACATGTCCCACTGCGCCTCCTCATTCCATTTGCACTCTGCCGCCAACGTGCGGAACTCGATGGAATAGTCTGCGACCGGACGATCACCTTGTCTGAGATCCGCGAGGAGTCTGGCAGCGTCCTTGCCCGCCACCGCACTGTCGAAGTCCCTCCTCATCTCGGCGGAGAGTGCCTGGAACGAGGCGCAGCATAGGTCTTGGTTCTCCCACACCGCTGTTCCCCATAGTGCCGCTCGACCCGTGAGAAGGGTGAGCACAAACGCCACCTTGGACTCCTCTCTTTCAAAAGTCCTGGGCTGTAGGGAGAAGTGCATAGAACACCTGGTAAGAAAGGCTCTGCAAAAATTGGGCTCACCAGCATAGCTCTCAGGAACGGGTAGGCGTGGCTCAGGTCGATTGCTCGGCTCCGGTGGTGTGGGGGGAACTGGCGGTGTGGGTGGCGCAGTGGGATTTCTCAGGAATTGGAACTGTTGGGTGAGCTCGGACACCTGCGTCACGAGCGCTTGCACAGTGCGCCCTGTGCTGGTGATACTCTCCTGCTGCTGATCCATACGAGTGATACTGTGGTTGATGAACTCAGTCAGTGAAGTGGAACTTGCTGCATCCATGACGATGGTCAGATCATTCTGTTACGTAAAGTATACGCGGATGCAAGATGCAAGTAAAAGAGCTCTTTATTGGGAATAAACAACTATAAGTCCAAAACGCCGCAGACAGCAGGAGAGTGGTGACGCAGGGACTTCGATGGGCAACCCCGGAGTGATGAGTGATGATCAGAGTGTAGAATTCCCCGGAGTGATGAGTGATGATCAGAGTGTAGAATCCACAACGGGACTGGAAACAGGAATCGGCACAACACGATGAACTCAAAAGCAGACGAGAGAACACACGAGAGGAACAGGTAATGACACGGGGAAGCTCCAACAACGATCTGACAAACACAAGACGAAAGACAAGGCATTAAATAGGCTGGCTGATGGAATGCAGCTGGCGCTGATGAGATAATCAGGTAATCAGCGGTAACGCCCACACGAAACAATCAGTACGAACACCACACACACACACACAAGACGAGAGAGAGACAGTGGATCTAACAACCGTGACAAAAAGTAGACAAGCTCAAAATATTTTGGACCCTGTTTACACCTGTATTTAGCGTCATCCACTTGTGATTGGATCGACCAAAACGCATCTTAATACCAGGTGTAAACAGGGATATAGTTCCAATTTAAAATAACCGTTTTCTATTTTAGTAGATTTTTATTCATTCCTCTGATGGCAAAGCTGAATTTTCAGCCTCATTACTCCAGTCTTCACATGATCCATCAGAAATCATTATAATATGCTGATTTGCTGCTCAAGAAACATTTCATATTATTAACAGTTTAAAGATCAGTTGTTTGAAATGTATCCCCAAACTTTTGAACGGTAATGTGCAAAATGCAACTCGTACATGGCAAGTTTACATACAATGCAATGAAATTCATTAGTTTTTTCATGTAGCTAGCAGCTTTTTCAAGAGATTAGATCTGTCTGTCGCACACGTAATGACAAATCATGATGCATATCAGTCTATCTTGCTCTATTCACCATGCTTCCTCTTGTTTTTTTTTACTATTTATTTGTATGATACAGCTGCAAATAAGTATTTGAACACCTGTCTATCAGCTAGAATTCTGACCCTCAAAGACCTGTTAGTCTGCCTTTAAAATGTCCACCTCCACTCCATTTATTATCCTAAATTAGATGCACCTGTTTGAGGTCGTTAGCTGCATAAAGACACCTGTCCACCCCATACAATCAGTAAGAATCCAACTACTAACATGGCCTAGACCAAAGAGCTGTCCAAAGACACTAGAGACAAAATTGTACACCTCCACAAGGCTGGAAAGGGCTACGGGGAAATTGCCAAGCAGCTTGGTGAAAAAAGGTCCACTGTTGGAGCAATCATTAGAAAATGGAAGAAGCTAAACATGACTGTCAATCTCCCTCAGACTGGGGCTCCATGCAAGATCTCACCTCGTGGGGTCTCAATGATCCTAAGAAAGGTGAGAAATCAGCCCAGAACTACAAGGGAGAGCTGGTCAATGACCTCAAAAGAGCTGGGACCACCGTTTCCAAGGTTACTGTTGGTAATACACTAAGACATCATGGTTTGAAATCATGCATGGCACGGAAGGTTCCCCTGCTTAAACCAGCACATGTCAAGGCCCGTCTTAAGTTTGCCAATGACCATTTGGATGATCCAGAGGAGTCATGGGAGAAAGTCATGTGGTCAGATGAGACCAAAATAGAACTTTTTGGTCATAATTCCACTAACCGTGTTTGGAGGAAGAAGAATGATGAGTACCATCCCAAGAACACCATCCCTACTGTGAAGCATGGGGGTGGTAGCATCATGCTTTGGAGGTGTTTTTCTGCACATGGGACAGGGCGACTGCACTGTATTAAAGAGAGGATGACCGGGGCCATGTATTGCGAGATTTTGGGGAACAACCTCCTTCCCTCAGTTAGAGCATTGAAGATGGGTCGAGGCTGGGTCTTCCAACATGACAATGACCCGAAGCACACAGCCAAGATAACCAAGGAGTGGCTCTGTAAGAAGCATATCAAGGTTCTGGCGTGGCCTAGCCAGTCTCCAGACCTAAACCCAATAGAGAATCTTTGGAGGGGGCTCAAACTCCGTGTTTCTCAGCGACAGCCCAGAAACCTGACTGATCTAGAGAAGATCTGTATGGAGGAGTGGGCCAAAATCCCTCCTGCAGTGTGTGCAAACCTGGTGAAAAACTACAGGAAACGTTTGACCTCTGTAATTGCAAACAAAGGCTACTGTACCAAATATTAACATTGATTTTCTCAGGTGTTCAAATACTTATTTGCAGCTATATCATACAAATAAATAGTTAAAAAATCATATATTGTGATTTCTGTTTTTTTTTTTTTTTTTGATTATGTCTCTCACAGTGGACATGCACCTACGATGACAATTTCAGACCCCTCCATGATTTCTAAGTGGGAGAACTTGCAAAATAGCAGGGTGTTCAAACACTTATTTTCCTCACTGTATTAGTTAGCATGACTGCAATTTAGCTACTTAAAATCATGAGAAGCTTGTAGCTTAGCAAGCTACGGCCTCAAAGAAGCTTCTCCAAACCACACAGATGTTTCATGTGTGAGCTGGTCGAGGGTTTGGCTGTATTTGAACATTGAGAAAGGCCATCCCATCCTCTTCTTTGTTGTTTTTAGATTGTGACGGTGAGATTTGCTGTGCTGATGGGCCGCACACTTCACTCACACACACTTCACTCACACACACTTCACTGGTCACTGTCATTCAGCTGTGTACCTTAAGTGTTTTTCCTTCCCTCTATTCATTCCATCTATCCTTTTCCATCACTCATTCTCAGTTGACATCTGTCAGCAATAGGCTTTAGTATTACCTGACCGCCGTGTTTCAGCACTTCCTTTTGTATCACTGTATCACTCTATTATCCCTCTCTCCCTTCTCCTCTATTTCTTTCAAAGCTCACACCTCCTCACAATTCTTCATTCTCCTATTCTTCCGTTTTCCATACGACTTTGTGCCGCCTCCCCCTCTCTTTCATTCTCCTATTCATGCAGTCCATGAAACGCTTCCTTGAATAGGTTCTCTTGAAATGTTTTGTTTACGTTCTTTCATCCCCTATTTCATCTCTATAGGCAGTGGCCATTTCAGTTATTTCTGTAGCCTAATGCATCCTGTCTCTCTCTGTCTAGACGACTATAAATCAGAGCTGAGGGAGCAGTTGCCGCTGATTGCGGGCTCAGCCGCGGCTGGAGTGGTCTTCATCGTGTCTCTGGTGGCCATATCTATAGTCTGTAGCAGGTGAGTTCGCCATTATGGAGCCAGACATGTGGCTGCTGCATGTGCACACAAGGACAGAAAGACATGAGCGAGTTCAGACTAGCTAAATGTGTTCCCGGTTCATCCTTTTACTTAAAACGTATGTAAAAATATACATTGTAAAATATCTGCAATGGAGTCATATACAAATGCTCATCAAGGCTGCATTTATGTAATCAAGAATACAGTCAAAAACAGTGATAATTACAATTTAAAATAACTGATTTCTGATTTAACATATATTAAAATGTAATTTATTCCTGTGATGGCAAAGCAGAATTTTCAGCATCATTACTACAGTCTTCAGTGTCACATGAGTCTTCAGAAATAATTATAATATATTAATTTGCTGCTCAAGAAACATTTCTTATTATTATCATCAATGTTGGAAACAGTCGTGCTGCTTAATGTTGTTGTGGAAACCGTGATACATTTTTTTTCAGGTTTTACTCATTAATAGAAAGTTCAATAGAATACCATTTATTTTAAATATAAATCTTTTAACATTATAAATGTCTTTAATGTCATTTTTGATCAGTTTATTGCATCCTTGCTGAATAAACAATTCATTCCTACGACTTACTAATACGTCAGAACATTTTACTAATTTGTTCCCTTGATTTAATAAATTGTGGCCAGGTTGTCATAATTTGCTCCCTTCTTTATGTTAAATCAAATCTAGGGAACAAATTAGTGGCCACGATTTACTAAAATGAGGAAACAAATGAATATCTGGGAACTAATTCTTAATTGGTAGCCACAATTTAACTAAAACAAGTGAGCGAATTAGTTAATCATGGCCACAACTTACTAAAACACGGGGACCAATTCCTAATTTGTGGGAACGAATTGTTCACTCATGGCCACGACATATATATTTACTCTGAGCTCCGGACCAGTGATCTGTTAGTGTCATTCCATGTTTCAAATCCCATTGGTTAGAGTCAGTCTCAGGACTGCCACTAGCTCTCCTCAGAGCACAAGCATCACCTCATGCTGATAAATTGTTCTTTATATAAGTTGGTTCTTTGCTGTAGGGCAGCCATTCTCAAACTGTGGTCCGCGGACCACTAGTGGTCCGTGAGGGTACTGCAGGTGGTCCGTGGAAAGGCTAAATAAAATATAAAATAATATTTTTTTTTACCTTCATTTTACCAGGAAATTCCCATAAAAAAGAAAAGTAAAAATAATATGTAGGCCTATATTGATATAACATTTTAATTAAATTGTCAAGTTATTGTGTGATTACTAAAATAGCCTAGTGGTGTTCGGCCGTGACATTCAAGTTCAGTGCCGTTAGAACCACAACATTGGTTCGGTGGATAGCAACAGGTTCTCTGAAGAGAAAAGGGCAGAGGCAAATATGTTCTCATTATCACATCACACGCATAGCCTTTAATGGTGCGTTCACAACGGACGAAATTTCGCTTCAAACTTTTGTTTTTACGCGCGTCAATTTAGCTCTTGACGCTCGAATTGATACAAAGTGGTCAAGCGTATCAGACGCGGCAGGCGCGAATTTCACATAATCCCTTTTTGAATTTGACGCGCTATTCGCGTCCGGTGTGTGAACGCACAGTTAGGCATAGGCAGTTTATATGAAACGAAATGTTTATAAATGGAATGAATAAGGCCTGTTATTATTTAATTTCCAGTTAGTTTCTTGATCTCGCGTTTCTGAAATGTTTTGCAGATGTGCTGTTAAGTGGACAAACTTTTTGAGGACTTGTAAAACTCTGAAGATTAATAATAATAATCCCCTAAAATCGCCAAAGGTTTTGAAATGTTGACTATATTCCAGTGTTCTTATTACTGTATAGATTTCATACTACATTGCTATGGCAATAAGCCTGTTGTTCAAATGAACCTGATTATGCCCTGGGCGCTTGAGTAGCCTAAATAAATAAATTAAATATGTGGCAGCCGTTGTGTGCAGTAAACTTTCCTTTAACAAGCCTGTGATGTGATGACCAGTTATAGTTTTAGTGCTAGTAAGCCTATTTAGAGGTGTGGATTAATTCAGGTAGGACTGTGTGTAGACATATTTTATTATGTGTATTATGAGGTGGTCCGCGAAAATTCTTGATTACAAATAGTGGTCCACACACTAAAAAAGTTTGAGAACCCCTGCTGTAGGGGAACGTTAATGATGAGTGAGGTGATGCAATTCCTGTAAATAGTAAGCCATTCATGCTTTTAATCCACAAATAAAAGGAATTGTATATAATTTTAAAAAAGCAAACCAGAAATTTAGATCATAAAGCTTTTGAAAGGCCTTTTCTGTGCCTAACTATTGTGGTATTAATATTGAATATAGCACCCTAAATGTCACACAAAGGCAAAGTCAACTGCTATTGGTCACTTGGCATGACATGTCAATCAAGCGGTCTCTTCCTGACTTGAGTTGGTGGCTTTTTGCCAGAATAAACTGCCATTTGGCCCGAATTGACTTCCTTTTTGTATCCTTGACAACACCAGACCACCAAAACAACTATTCTCAAAGAACGTCTGTGACCTACAAAATACCTCTGCCCCACTTAAAACAGCGAATAAATGTTAGACACTTATAATGTGACACAATAGGGGCTTTCGCACCGGGTAGTTCTAGGAACTTAGTTCTAGGAACTAGCCACCATGGTTGTTCCCCGAGAACTAATGGTTCCCTTAGGAACATTTTCCTGGTTGCATTCGCAAGTGCAAGTGACGTAAGCCACGCTTGTTGTTGCGACTTTTATTTTGACGGCACGGCAGACCTTTATTTTGACAGCGCTGAGAACGACAGACCACACATTGCTGGCATCATCCATGTTCATTAGTTTACGATCTGTCTAACAGTCCTGTCTAATACGTTATTAGATAGAACTGTTATACATAGAAAGTAGACAGTAAATGAAAAGTTACTAGCGTATGCCGTGTGGTTGATGTCCAGTGTTGCTAGCCAAGCAGAAATACATAAGTGTTTCGCTTAGCCCCCTCAAATTTGCGTTGGATTTTCTCCTTAGCGTAAAGGTTAAGAGGCCCATCTATCACTGTTTTCCGTGTTCGTAGAGTTAGTTTCTGGAGTAAAGATATAGGCTATAATCTATGTGTTTACACAACAACAACAAAAAAAAAAAGGCGGGTACCGGTGGTTCACGTGCGTTCGGCCAATCAGCATACACTAAAGTCACTGGTAGTTCCTATAGTGCTGGTTTAGACCCTACTCTTTAGTAGGAGCTAAATTAGTTCCTCCAAAAGGAGTTCCTTGAACTAAAATCGTTCCTAGTTCCTGCGGTGCGAACACGCCAAAATCCAGGTACTTTCGCCAATAGTTCCAGGAACTATGAAAACTTTCCTCCGGTGCAAAAGCCCATATAAGGCTAAAACTAACCCTATAAGACTCAGACACTTGTTTCAGCCAGCCGAGCAAATCCAGATTATATGTTTTAATTTTATTTTCTCTCCCCCTTTTTCTCTCATAGGAAACGAGCTTACAATAAGGAGGCTGTATACAGTGACAAACTCCAGCACTACAGCACTGGCAGAGGTGAGCAAATCACTGTTAATGCTGACGGACATCTTTGTTTTATGCTCAGCTCTGCCCCTTCCTCTGGGGCAAACCCGACCTGAAAGGGGTTTTGAATATGAGCGAAAGCAAACAGAGAGGAAAACAGAAGGATAGAGATGTGAGGTTACAGGAAATGCCGGGGGATGCGGTGAAACGGAGGAAAGGAACGAGGGATCGCTCCAGGCCTGTGCACTTTTTAGAAGCTGACATTAAAAAGCTTTTCCTACCTGTATACATCCCATAGCCCTCCAAGAAGCTTCAGGCTCATTAGGAACTGAGAACTCTCTCTCTCTCTCTCTCTCTCTCTCTCTCTCTCTCTCTCTCTCTCTCTCTCTCTCTCTCTCTCTCTCTCTCTCTCTCTCTCTCTCTCTCTCTCTCTCTCTCTCTCTGTCTCCTTGTAAGCAACCTCTCTGAGGATTCGGTAGGCGATCTGCAAAACCAAATTTAATTAACATAAGTGCAGACGAAAAAGTAAACAAATGATGTGACAGCCAGACTTGCACATCAAACAGACAATTTAGAAAGAGGAAAAAAGAACAGAGAACTGAGACTGTGAGAACATGATCTTGTTGTGAGGAGAGATATTCGGATAATTACTGTATCAGAATTTATTCAGTCTTGAATGTCAATGCACACAGTATGAGCTAAAAACTAAGAGAAAGACTCTTGACTATGAATATAATTGGCCAAAATGTCACAGACATCCTTGGGTTTTCTAACATTAGCATTATTAAAATTTATTTAAGGTGCTGGAATACAAAAGTGAACTTCATCAGTACTTTCAAACTTAATCCAGCAGGACATTTTTATGAATTACCTCCAGCACCAAGGACAGACTGTCTTTTGCAAAAAATGGAACCACAGTTTCTACTTTAAAAAAAAGTTAATAATTGCTACAGTTAATTTTAGTACTGTAAAATCATAATATATAATATTCAAAGAAGGAGTGTTATTTATTTATTCGTTTATTGACAATGGTAGTTGTTTTATTGTAGTATTAATTACTATTGTGTTTGGGTAAAAACTGGTTATCATACTGCATTTTTTTATTTCAGTTTTTTTTTAATATATATACAGTATATGTATATATATATATATATATATATATATATATATATATATTTGATGACATACAATTATTAATATTGTATGTCATCAAATAATTATAAAAATAAAAATATGATTGTCTATTAAAATGAGGGACAGTGACCTCATATTCCTTTAACACTTCATTAACTGTTTACATTTTTTTTCATTTAGAGGACACTTTTATTCAAATTGCAAGCATATCACATTTCCCCATAAACTGAAGTTGAATTTGGACTGAAAATTAAGGACAGCGACCTCATATCCATTAATTACTCTGAGATATTTGGACTAATATCCATTTATTGTTTCTAATGAAGGATATTTTCAACGCCTGCTGTTTTGATGTTTTACATTTTTGAGGTTGTCTCACCAGAGGTGTATATATTGTATTTCAAGAACAGCCACATCTAAAAATCCGTCCGTCCGTCCGTCCATCCGTCCATCCATCCGTCCGTCCGTCCATCCATCCATCCATCCATCCATCCATCCATCCATCCATCCATCCATCCATCTATCCATCTATCCATCTATCCATCTATCCATCTATCCATCTATCTATCTATCTAATTGTTCTGTCTGGATCACTATTGTCAAATACGATTGACAGTTAGCATACAGTTTGGCAAGAACTCCCTGTACATCCGTGCAGCTTAGCATGGATAAGAGCAGCAATAACCCCCCTTAGGGTAAACAGAACAGAACCAACATGAATGTACTGCAGATGTCATTAATTCAAGATCATTAATGTGTCACAGCTATTTCTGTAACTTTATTTTGCTGTTGTCACTAAGCTGGATCCTGGTTACAAATGAAACGTCCACCTCTCTCGTCCACTCCTCTCTCTCTCTCTCTCTCTCTCTCTCTCTCTCTCTCTCTCTCTCTCTCTCTCTCTCTCTCTAATGAGCACCCTAAGGATCTGAAAGACTTAAATTGCTGTGAATGAAGAAAAATGAATGCTGGACATAAAATGGAAATATTGTTTTGTGTAAAATATTGATTTAAAACTTAATAGAGCCTTGTGAGGCTCCCATAATGTGGCAGAGTCATAATGGAGTATGCTTCATAACGCATGGCTTTTTAATACCAGAGAGATAGAGAAAAATCATCTTTCACCTGAGAGATCAGCGAGATGCAACTAATCTGATCTAAATAATGCTTACACTGTGTCAGACGCTCCGCATAAGAGCACAAATGGGCTGATGTTCTCAAAGCTTCTTAACCTGAGACAGATCCTTTTATGCATCAGGACGCATCAGAGACGGCTGTTCTTTCAAAGCTCAGAAACAATGCGATTACACAGTCCAGGGGTCAGGCGTTTGCAGTGTGCATGAAGTAGATGCTCCTATTCACAAACCAAGATTAACAACACTAGTTGGGAAAGACTACAGTAACTCATGATCAGAATTCGGATGTTCTATATCCGCCATGTTGTTACTATCACGTGATCTACCAGCGTCACTTGCGTTGCTTCACTTCCATTCAAAAAATCCTCTCCCGTGGCCTCATGGGACAGTAAAGTGTCCATCAAATGCACACTTCAGAAACTTGACAGAAGTAGTAATTCATCCGGGTACTTTTCACCTACTGTTTTTTGAATGTTTTGTATTTGGACATACTATTCTTTTGGCGTACGGTTTTTCACGTACTATACAGTAGGGAAGTATTTGATTTTGGATGCTGTTTGTCCTCAGGGGCTTGGCCAGAAGTTTCTGTTGTTCTATCTCACAGGATTTTTAGTGTCCTGGTAGAAGTGATGCATTCTGGTCTCTCGCTCTCTCTCTTGATTCTCTCCCTCCTGCGGGACTGGAGTTCAGTGGAGTGGCAGAGCAGTTGGCGTTCCAGGCACGCACGGATCAAGTGGCTATGAAATATTAACATATATATTTTTATTTCCCTTTCTCAGCCATAAGAAACGAGTGGAGCTGTTACGATGCATTACTCCAGAGGACTAGGGGAGATAAACTGTTTGCTATTTGAGTTATTGATGAACGAAAGCCGCATTTCTAAAATTAAAGCACTCTGTAGGTTTGTGCACGTTGTGTGTTTGAAATGAATAATTCAACAGACCTTCATGACATTTTTTCAGTATAAAGGGTTCATATCATACATTCCTTTCATCAGTTTTTCCCCCTGATGTCCACTTAAAATGTTAGTAAAGCTTTGAAATGACTAGGGACCTTGTTAAAATAAACTAACTGCAGGATCCTTCAGAAGGATCTGCAGAACGGCAGGTGCTGCACACACTGAAGAACAGGACAACATTTGAAAGACACTTGTTAGTTTTGTGGTGTTATGGAATAAGAGCATATATTCTGCTTCGTCCTCTGGTTTCTGATCACTGAGTAGTGATCACATGGTTGATGTTAAACATTTTATTGGATGCATTAATGTTGGTCACACTTTAGATTAGGGTCCAATTCTCACTATTAACTAACTATTACGAACTCCTAATTACTGCTTATTAATAGTTTGTAAGGTAGTTGTTACGTTTAGGTATTGGATAGGATTAAGGGATGTAGAATATGGTCATGCAGAATAAGGCATTATTATGTGCTTTATAATAAACAGCCAATATCCTAGTGATATGGATGCTAATAAGCAACTAGTTAATCGTAAGAACTGGACCCTAAACTAAAGTGTTACCTAACATCATATGTCAAAAGTCAAAAGATCCCAACCCTGAAAAAATCACCTGCCTGTAATTTTCTAGTAATCCTGAGGACCTTGATTAGCTTGTTCAGGTATGTTTGATTAGGGTTGAAGCTAAACTCTGTAGGACAGTGGCCCTCCAGGACCGAAGTTGCCCATCCCTGTCTTAGAATGAGCATAAATGCTTCTATTTCTCAGCATAAATTATTTGTTTGTACTGGAAAGTAGGGCTATTAATCACATCCAAAATAAAAATGTGTGTTTAATTAATATATGTGTGTGTACTGTGTATAATTATTTTGTATATATAAATACACACACATGCATGTATTACAGTATCTCACAAAAGTGAGTACACCCCTCACATTTCAGCAAACATTTTTGTATATCTTCTTAAGGGACAATACTATAGAAATGAAACTTGGATATATTTTAGAGTAGTCAATGTGCTGCTTGTATAGCAGTCAAAAAAGCTGGCAACAAAAGTGAGTACACCCTAAGTGATAATAGCTGTATGTCGTTTAACCATGCAAAGCCACATGTTCTATTCATCATGTTCATGTTTTTGTCTGCTTGACAGGACTATACAAATGTGTGTATCTTGTATTAGAGCAGTTAAATTTGTGCTCTGAGTACAATTCTCTCATACTGACCACTGGATGTTCAATATGGCACCTCATGGCAAAAAACTCTCTAGGGATTTGAGAATTAGAATTGTTACTCTCCACAAAGATGGTCTAGGCTATAAGAAAATCGGTAACACACTGAAACTGAGTTACAGTTCTGGCCAGGGTCATACAGAGGTTTTCAAAGATGGGTTCCACCCGTAACAGGCCTCGCAAGGGTCAATCAGAGAAGTTGAGTCCTCGTGCTGTGCGTCAGGTGCAGAAGCTGGCTTCAAAAAACAGATGCATGAGTCCTGCTAGCATTGCTTTAGAGGTTGCAGAAGAGGAAGGTCAGCTTGTCAGTGCTCAGACCATACGCCGCAGTCAATTTGCATGGCCGTCGTCCCAGAAGGACGCCTCTTCTGAAGCTGGCTCACAAGAAAGCCCGTACACAGTTTGCTGAAAGCAACCTTTCCAAAAGCATTACTTACTGGAACCATGTCCTGTGGTCTGATGAGACTAAGATAAACTTGTTTGGCGCAGATGGTGTCCAGCATGTGTGGTGATGCCCTGGTGAGGAGTACCAAGAAAACCATGTCTTGCCTACAATCGAGTATGGTGGTGGTAGCATCATGGTCTGGGGCTGCATGAGTGCTGCTGGTTCTGGGGAGCTCCGCTTCATTGAGGGAAACATGGATTCCAACATGTACTACGACATTGTGAAGAAGAACATGACTTCCCTTCAGAAACTGGGCATGATAACGACCCCAAACACACCGCCAAGATGACCACTGCCTTGATGAGGAAGCTGAAGGTGATGGAGTGGCCAAGTATTTCTCCAGACCTGAACCCTATTGAGCATCTGTGGGGCGTCCTCAAGCGGAAGGTGGAGAAGCGCCATGTCTAATATACCAGAAGTTCCATGATGTCATTATGGAGGAGTGGAAGAGGATACTAGCAACAACCTGTGCAGTTCTGCTGAAGTTATGCCCAGGAGGATTAAGGCAGTGCTAGATAACAATGGTGCTCACACAAAATATTGACACTTGGACACAGTTTTGACATGTTCACTTAGGGTGAACTCACTTTTGTTGCCAGCTATTTTGACAATAATGGCTGTATGTCGAGTTATTTTTAGAGGACAGTAAATATATACTGCTATACAAGCAGCACATTGACTACTCAAAAATATATCCAAGTTTCATTTCTATAGTATTGTCCCTTGAGAAGATATACTAAAATGTTTGCTGAAATGTGAGGGGTGTACTCACTTTTGTGAGATACTGTATATATAATATAAATTATATCTTAAAAAAAAAAATATATATATATATATATATGAAGAGTTCAGATGCAAAAGCCTCTAAATGCCATCTGAAATTTTCTAATAGAATGATAATTTTTATCAAGCTCGTATATTTAAATTCAATAATTTCACTCAAATGGCAATGAAGATTACCTATTAACTGTCATTTAAGTGAAATTACTTAACTTAAATATACAAGCTTGATAAAAATGATCATTCTATAAGAAAATTTCAGATGGCATTTAGAGGCTTTTGCATCTGAACTCTTCATATATATATATATATATATATATATATATATATATATATATATACATATATATGCAAATATTTCTTAAATATATACATGCATGTTTGTGTTTTTATTTTGGATGTGTTTAATCACGATTAATCCTTTCACAGCCCTACTGGAAAAAAAAGTTTTTACTTGAACTATGTTTTCATAGTATGTAAAGCTCTTTTATTTCAAAATTGAATTTCCATTTGCCATTTAATTTCTCTGGATATGAGACAATAATAATGAGACATATTTTTGAGTGAATATTAAGTAAGAAATAATGTAGGACAGTGATCGATTTTTCAACATCTATTGATATATGATTGACTGTCAATATGTTTGTGTTATATTATTTATTAATATTATTTTCCCCTGCTCACATGGCATTGAAAAAGAAAGAACAGTTGATTTCAGCAATCAAGAAAGTAATTATATTTTCATGATTTTCAAGATCATGAAAACCCACATTTCTTCTTTATAATAACATGCACTGTTGAATCATGCACAATACAATTCTTCATTATTTATTAAGTAAATAGGGTGAATCTTGATACATTTCACAGTGTTGTCTGGACTCTATAGGGCTGTCAGTTGAGTGTGTAGAGTATGGGTTATTATCGTGCCGGAAGACTTGAATGTCTCTTGGCCTTCCTGTTACACTAGGTGACATTCCCTGGTCTCTCCGCCCCTCCAGCGTCCGAGTCAGCACTCATCTCTTCTGAAGCAGACGTTAGCCTGTGTCTTTCAGTGTGATTGCATCAGCTTGCACACCTGCTTTTGGGTCTTTTTCTTATTGGACAGCGGATATGAACACCTCCTTTTAGAGCTTGTTTAATGTTTGTTTTATTTGTGTGGGTTGCTGGTCCTCTCTGATTCTCTGAGATTACTTTCTGCATCCTCGATGTTTACACATGAAGTTTCATCTTCTGCCATGGAGAGCGGTTTGATAGCATGTCTGCGTTATCTGTTTATGAGGTCCTGTGTTGGATAAAGGCAGAAGAGAATTTGATTCGGCTCTATTGGAGAGCAGAGAGAGAGAGAGAGAGAGAGAGAAAGAGAGAGAGAGTGATTCACTGCAACCATCTTGTGTTCCACTGCTGTTTAATGATGTCATAGTCAGCAGCTATGATTCCATAATGTTTTTAAAGGGAAAAAATTGAAGAAATAAACACATCAATATATCTATTCCTTATACGACCTTCTAGGGTCTTAGTGCTGGAGCCTATCCCAGTTTCTTTTAGGCCAGAGGCAGGGGAAAGCACCCTGGACAGATGGTCAGTCCATCACAGGGCTCACACACACACACACACACACACACATATTTTTGACTCTCCACTTCACCTAACCTGCAAATGTCTTTCTTCCTTAAAAAATAATGAGACACCTTTGAATGATGTTTTCCTTACAGTTGCAATGAAACTTTTAAGCTTCAAAGGGGATGCTAAAGCACCATACGTGTATTAATAAAAAATAGTCCTAATGATTTGTGTGAACTACTTTTAATGCTTGATCGCCGATATTCTAGAATGCAGATGTTCAAGAACTGAATGGTTACCGAAACTGAATGTCAAGAAAATCATTTGGTGCCAGTATTTTTATTTAAATCAATTCATAACCCTATTTATTTCAGTGTTTTTTTTATAAGAAACTATTGTTGTCATCAGCAGCAGACGATGGGTGCAGTAATTATTTTCATATTTCAGATAAATCCACTCAGTTTTAGATTGCCTCTTGTTTAACCACTCACATTGAATCTGTGTATTTACTGATTCGATAAATGCATTAAAACAGAAATGGTTTATAATAATGTGCTCAGACTTGACCTCCTTTCATTATCATCATAAAATAGATTTACCATAATGTTTTTACAACTGCACTGAAATGAAGACTTTTAATAGCACTATGCGAAAGAAACTTCAGAGCATTTCATTGAGCTGTGTGATTCTGTTGTGTTCTAGAACTCACTTTGAGGCCAGATCTTTCTAACTGCCACACTCCCATGGGCTGCCCGACCCTGCCAGGCTCTCCGGGGATGAAGATCTACATCGACCCCTTCACCTACGAAGATCCAAATGAAGCCGTCAGAGAATTCGCCAAGGAAATAGATGTCTCCACCGTCAAGATTGAAGAAGTTATCGGGGCAGGTGTGTGATGTGTTTCTGCTATGTGTGCATGTGTAAATGCATGAATCACTTTATGACTTTTTAGAGCAAAAAGCTTTAAAATGGCAGACATTTTGAATGCTGTTGATATAACAGTTTTCAGATACCAAAAAAATGAATATTTAAGTTTTTAAAACTTTAAAACTTTAAAAAAACATCTAATTAATCGCAATTTAATTTCACATTAAATTTGTCTGAGAAATGATGGCCAAAAGATAATTTAGGGAGCCTTTTTTAACAATCTAAGCAAATTGTCTAAAGTGCAGGGCGCAAGTTCACTTATGGCGTGTGTCCAACTCCACTTTTGCTAGTTTAACGACGGGAAAAATAGTCGGGAAAAATGGTCTAAAAAGGGTTGTCCTATTCTTTTAATTGAGTTTGTTTTTAGATTTACGTGCGTTAAACCAATCAGAGTCTTATCTCCCATTCCCTTTAAATGCCAGTTGCGCTCGCGCCATGGCGGATTCGCTATTTACATGAGGAAATTTGATAGTGGAAAGGCCGAAGCCGTCTCCAGAGCGCAAACGTAACTGCTCGTGTGCAAGGTAAAAGTGCGCAAACAGACCATCTATGGGACAAGCTGGATTCCACCACATTGTAATCCTTTTATTTAAAATATTTGGCATGTTTGTGTGCTGTTGTGTGTCCCTGTGTGTTTAATAAGCAGAGTGAACGTGCGTTATAGACCCGCCTATAGGGTCTAACTAGCAAAAAACACTTGCATCGCGCTTGGCGCTGCATTGCGCGGGGTGTAAGTGTGACGGAGAGGCAGAGATGGTCGGATCCATTTGCAGATATTTATTACAGAAGATAACAAACTCAAAAGAAGACAAGGGCAATCCAAAATCGTAGTCAAACAAGCAGTAGTCAGAGGCAGGCAGCAAAGGTTCACAAACAAGTTCAGAGTCCAAGTTCAAATACACCAGATCAAGTCAAAATACTGAGTAGCAAGAGATACAAACTGAGACAGGGGTTTGGTAAAACAAGACTTCACAAATGAGAACAGAACAGAACAGTCCAGATAAAGGGGAGCTGAGGGTGCACAGGTGAAACTGATGAAATCATAATGAGGTGATGAGGGAAATGCAGTCCTAGTATGCAGGAGAGAGGGACCTAGTGAGACCAGGAGGAGGCGTTGTCGTGCGTTCCGTGACAGGATTTCTCGCACCCGGAAAGCCTCCGCGCCGTCCACTTCAATGGGGGGAGTCTGAACAGCAGCGACCTCCTCCTGGCTCCTCTCTCTCCTGGGAGCAACAGCGGGTCTGAAAAGGGACACATGAAAAGTGGGTGAGATTTTGTACTGAGCAGGGAGTGACAAACGAAAAGAAACAGGAGTTATCTGACGAAGTATCTTGAATGGTCCAATGAAACGAGGAGAGAGCTTCTTGCATGGGAGCTTGAGACGAAGATCTCGAGTGGAAAGCCACACCCACTGGCCGGGTCGGTATCGAGGACCCTCACGCCTCCTTCGATCTGCCTGATGCTGATAACGGCGAACGGCGCAATGCAAATGGACGTGAGCAGCATCCCAAGTGGCCTCGCTGTGCCGGAGCCAGGCATCTACTGCTGGGAGGTCGGAAGGCTCCCCGGACCACAGGAAAAGGGGAGGCTGGAAACCTAGAACACATTGAAAGGGCGTTAGACTGGTGGCAGGCTTTAGCAGGGAATTTTGGGCATACTCCGCCCAGGCCAGAAAACGACTCCAGTCCTGTTGATTCTGGTGGCAGTAAGTTCTCAGAAAACGAATCAAGTCCTGGTTAAGGCGTTCAACCTGCCCGTTGGCCTGGGGATGGTAACCAGAAGTTAAACTGACATTGATGTTTAATTTTGCACACAATTCTCTCCAGACACGGGAGGTAAATTGGGGACCGCGGTCAGTCACAATGTCCTCGGGCAGGCCAAACAGACGGAAAACCTGGTTGAATAAAGCCTCTGCAGTTTGTAAGGCCGTGGGCAGACCGGTCAGTGGAATGAAACGGCAGGACTTAGAGAAACGATCCACCACGGAGAGGATGGTAGTGAATCCTTGAGATGGAGGTAGATCCGTTACAAAATCCACAGCGATGTGTGACCAGGGACGTCGTGGTACTGGCAGAGGTTGCAGCAGTCCTGCGGGCTTGAGATGGGAGGATTTCACAGTATTACAGACAGAGCATAGATGGACAAACTTGATAACGTCAGACTGAAGAGAAGCCCACCAAAAGCGGTTTGAGACTAACTGAATGGTGGCTGCAATACCTGGATGACCTGCGCTGGGAGTGCAGTGAACCCATTGAAGCACACGGTGGCGGAGATCTGGTGGAACAAAGAGGCGGTCAGCGGGGCATTCTGGCGGAGCGGGATGTTTACTTAGTGAAGTGGTGATTTCAGAGATGATGTCCCATTGAATGGGACACACGATGTTGATAATGGGTTCAGGCTTGGATTCTTCGGCTGGATCATCGAACTGGCGGGAAAGGGCATCAGCTTTGCCGTTCTGGGAGCCCGGTCTGTAAGTAATCTTGAAATCAAATCTTGAGAAAAACAGAGACCAGCGAGCCTGGCAAGAATTCAAACGTTTAGCTGACCTGATATACTCCAGATTCCTATGATCAGTGAGCACAGTAAACGGCTGACGGGCTCCCTCCAGCCAGTGCCTCCACTCCTCAAAGGCGGTCTTCATGGCCAGAAGCTCGATCACCTACGTCATAATTTCTTTCAGCAGAATTGAGTTTGCGAGAGTAGAAGGCACAAGGAAACATCTTAGCTGGATTACCATGACGCTGTGATAACACTGCCCCCACACCTGTGTTAGATGCATCCACTTCCACAATGAATTCCTTCTCGGGATCTGGGTGATGGAGAATAGGAGCAGAAGTAAACTTCTCCTTGAGTTGAGCAAAGGCCGCAGTACAATCCACTGTCCACTTGAAACGTTTACCTCCTCGAAGCAAAGATGTGAGAGGAACTGCAATCACACTGAAGTTGCGGATAAATCTGCGGTAAAAATTAGCAAAGCACAGAAAGCGCTGCAGCTCTTTAACAGAAGATGGTTGGGGCCAATTAACCACAGCTTTGACCTTGCTGTCATCCATAAGGACTCCGTCCGCACTGATGACATAGCCCAGGAAGGAGATGCGTGTCTGATGAAATTCGCACTTGGAAAGCTTGGCATAGAGTTGATTTTCGATCAGGCGCTTGAGAACTGCACGAACATCCTGGACATGTTATTCAAGGGAATCAGAGAAAATCAGAATGTCATCAATGTAAACAATAACTTTCAGATGCAACATGTCCCGGAAAATCTCATTAACAAAAGCCTGGAAAACGGAAGGACTATTGGACAGGCCGAAAGGCATAACCCTGTATTCATAGTGCCCAGATGTAGTCGAAAAAGCAGTTTTCCATTCATCTCCACTCCGTATGCGAATCAGGTTGTATGCGTTCCTTAGATCCAGCTTGGTAAAGTAGCGGGCAGAGCGGAGCATCTCCAAGGCAGCTGGGACTAGTGGAAGAGGATAGCGATACTTGACTGTTACCTCGTTAAGACCACGATAATCGATGCACGGCCGAAGACCCCCGTCCTTCTTCTTGACGAAAAAGAATCCGGCGGAGGCCGGAGATGTAGAAGTGGTAATAAAACCTTTTGCCAGCTGTTCGTCAATGTACGTCTTCATAGCCTCAGTCTCAGGTTGTGACAGCGTGTAAACTCTTCCGTGTTTAATTACAGCCCCAGGTAAAAGCTCAATAGCACAGTCGCCAGCACGATGAGCAGGAAGGTGAGAAGCCTCAGTTTCGCTGAAAGCCAGAGCGAGATCATGATACTCAGAGGGAATTTTCTGAAAATCCACTCCCTTAAGGGAAGTGTTGTGGAGCTCAGTACCTTGGACAGCTGTCCTGCAATTGATCTGGCAAAATTCGGACCACCGGGAAATTCTCCCCTCAGACCAGGAAATTTGGGGGTTATGTCTCTCCAGCCATGGAAGTCCTAAAATTACTGGATGCCCGGGTGAGTAAATTGTGAAGAACTGGATGGTTTCAGAGTGCTGTCTCCCGAAGCTGAGCGTGAGGGGTTGGGTGATGTACTGAACCTCTCCAGTCCCTAGGGGGCGTCCATCCAGGGCTTCCACGGTAACACCGGATTCACATGCGAGGAGGGAAACACGATGAGTTTTGGCAAAAGCAAGGTCGATAAAGTTTCCAGCAGCTCCTGAATCAATCAAGGCCTTTATGTCTGAATCCTGTTCATTAAGTTTCAGAGAACATTCCACAGAAAATAGTTTAGAAGAGCAATTAGAACTCACCGTAGCAGAATTCTTGAGAGCTGGGTTAACCGGACAAGTGGCCTTCAGATGTCCTGCTTCTCCACAGTACATACAGAGATGATTACGGCGTCTCCTCTCCCGCTCCGCCGTGGAGAGGCGTGTGTAGCCAATCTGCATGGCTTCCGACTCCGCGCTGGGGAGAGTACACTCAAGAGGACTGGATCTGAGAGGTGTGTGTCGGGAGCGTAACAAATTGTCAAGGCGGATAGCAAGCTCCATAATTTGATTCAGAGTTTTACCGTCGTCGCGACACGCCAGCTCTCCTTGGAGGTTCGGGTTAAGTCCCTTGCGATAAATGAGCTTAAGAGGTTCCTCCCTCCATCCAGTCTGGGCAGAAAGGGTACGGAAAGAGAGCGTGTAGTCCGCTGTGGTCAAATTCCCCTGGTGTAACGTGAGCAGTAGTTCACCTGGATCCTTTCCTCCCGCTGAGTGTTCGAACACCTCTCTAAATTGAGTCAGAAATTCGTTATAAGAGGGGAAAGAGAGCTGACCTCCATACCAGAGTGCAGTGGCCCATTCCAGAGCTCGACCAGTGAGTAGGGAACATATGGAGGACACGCGGCTCTCATCAGTGGAGTAGGACTGTGTCTGTTGGTCAAAATACAAACTGCACTGCAACAGAAATCCCTTACAAGCAGAAGGTAAGCCATCAAATTTTTCAGGAAGAGATAATTTGGGTTGAATGGAGCTGTTACTCACGACAGGTGGTGCAGAAGTGGGTGCAGCAGGATTAGAAGTTTGATTCTCAGTCGCGTTAGGCAGCGATAGGGATTGAACAGTTCTTGCGAGTTTCTCTGTGAGAGTGGTTAATTTTACCAGCTGTTGCTGATGGGCAGTGAGTACATTAGCTTGATTAGATACCTCGGAGGCCAGTCGACTGAAATCTGCTGGATCCTGCTTTGGTGAAGTCTTCTGTGACGGAGAGGCAGAGACGGTCGGATCCATTTGCAGATATTTATTACAGAAGATAACAAACTCAAAAGAAGACAAGGGCAATCCAGAATCGTAGTCAAACAAGCAGTAGTCAGAGGCAGGCAGCAAAGGTTCACAAACGAGTTCAGAGTCCAAGTTCAAATACACCAGATCAAGTCAAAATACTGAGTAGCAAGAGATACAAACTGAGACAGGGATTTGGTAAAACAAGACTTCACAAATGAGAACAGAACAGAACAGTCCAGATAAAGGGGAGCTGAGGGTGCACAGGTGAAACTGATGAAATCATAATGAGGTGATGAGGGAAATGCAGTCCTAGTATGCAGGAGAGAGGGACCTAGTGAGACCAGGAGGAGGCGTTGTCGTGCGTTCCGTGACACTAAGATAGGGCCCTTAAAGTCATTATTGTTTTAAATGAGAAAAGCATCAAATATACATTACAAAAAGTAGCTTTAGAAAGACATATTTGATTTAAAGGTAGGGTAGGTAATCCTGTTCAGAAACACTTTTTTTTATACTGGGTGAAATGGTCCTTCCATCCTGATAGTAGTCAATACATTATGTGTTTAGAAAAAGGAATGAAAAAAATCAGACCTCTGTAGCAGCTGCAGGACAGTAAAAACTCTGACCAATCACTGCCATTCGGTGCGAATGTAAAGAACCAATCAGATGCCTTCATGTCTCGTGCCCGCCCCGAGCCCCACTGCGCGCGCTGCCCGGCGTGCACTCATCACATGTCACCGTTCCCGGAAATATTCAGCTCAAAGCACCTGCATATGCAGTCAGCGAAGGCAAACAAGGCAAAAACTACTTCCTCGGACCCTGCCCGCGCTCTTGAACGACCTCCTCTGCTTCGCCCTCAACCCCGGACCTGTCCTCGAACCGACGATGCGGTACTTGTCTCCGGACTCGGAGTGTACGTTAGTCTTCATTAGAGTCAACAATGTTTTCATCATGGAAACTCTTACATGCAAAACACCGTATATGTTATGAATCTTACACGAAATTCATCTTCATCACAGTGTAACTGATGGTAATGGAAAAACGTGTATCAATGCAACCTGTTTTTAGTTTTGCCTTTTAAATATAGCTCGTTACCGAATGAAACTTTACCATTATCGATATGCTAGCTTGATAGTGAGTACTAAAATAAATCTTATTTGTTTATATTCATAGTGATAAAGTTAGGTATTTTATTACATGTGATTCTGACATGATGTCACTGTATGTACTGCGCTCCTTCCTCTCCACTCGTCTCAGGTAATAAATGCGTCTTGTTCCAGCCTGAGCGTTTGGCGTCGCGCGTTCATGTGTTTTGGGGGCGTGGCTTTGGAAGGAGCTCAGAAGGGAGGGGGTGGAGTGAATGGAAATAATGAGCTGTGTTTATTGCAGATTAAAAGGTCTACAGTCACTCGATTTTTATATTTTCTTTTTCAGAGTACTTACATTTTAATTATGTATTGGTATATAAAGACAGTTTAAACAAATTTGGAATGTTTTTTTTTTAGAAAAATGATTACCTACCCTACCTTTAATTCAACATATAATTTATTACACAAACTTTTATGCTACAACGGCCATAATTATTATTTTTTTTTTTATTTTTTTTTTTTTTAGAAGCTACATCTGAATTGGTATTTAGATATATTTACAGAACAAAACAGTTTGGTTACCAACATTCTTCAAAATATATTTTAGTATGTTCTGCAAAAGAAAGAATGTCATACAGGTTTAAAATGTGGTGAGGTTGAGTAAATGTAAATAAACAGAATTACCCCAAATTATGAAATATTAATTTTTTTAGTGGAATGATTCTCTAAATAAGAAACCAAAACTGCCAATTGCTGGCGATAAATGTCTAAATGAATAAGTCATTGAGTAATTTATTCATTTGATTCTTTCAAGTGGCTGATTCATTCAGGAATGAAGTAAATGACTCTCTTTATGAATGGGCCATTGAATCATTGGTTCACCCGATTGATTCTCGTAAAACTCGTATTCATTACACACTGTGTAAATGTTGAAATGAACATTAACAAACATTAATAAATGCTCTATAAGTTCATTATTAATTAATGTAAACTAATGTAGTTAACTAATGTTAACTAATTAACTAATATATTATTGTAAAGTGTTACCATATGATATACTGTATATACAGTGTTAGACAGGGGCTTTTCTGGGACAGATCTGAAGCACATATATCTCTCTGAACTTTTATATACCCTCAGTATGTCTGCATTTACTCACAAACACAAGAAAGACACACAACACAGCATCCTGAAGGTCTCTGCTCTTCTCCTCGTCTCTTTGCCGAGTCATGGTGGAGACAAGTTATGACTCACAGTCTGCTCTGATGCAGAAAGCTCAAGTTAATCCACTGATGCACCTCATATGGATTTCACACAGATCATAACAAATACTCTCAACCTTTTAGCACTAAAACTCAAATCAAAGTTGATAGAGTTTCTCTTTAACCTATCCCTTACTATTTTTTCATGAGTTATATTGATTTTATAACACTTCTGGCACCATATAAATAATCAAGCTTGGTTTTGTTCCAAAGTTGCTTCTAGTGAAGTTATTGTATGCAACCTGGGGTTTAGTGACATGCTGAATGTCAGAATGAACCCAGTGACTCAATCATGAGTCACATCCATATGGTTGGGAGCTGCAGTTTTTGTGTTAACAGGCCAAATCCTTAACATTTAAGCTGCCACATATGAACTGTTTGAATAATTTTGGAGGTTCATTTGGTAACTATATTTTTAGTTCTCTAGAGTTAACAGTAGTCCAGTCCCAAGCTAAGGCCCTGCCCCAAATTGCACACTTCATATGGACTTTCGGTCTTGTGGACTTACAATGGCTGCCACATGTCCGTTAAGTCCATGAGACTGTAGGATGTCCCATTTAGTCATTTTAGGTTTCAGAAGGGTTCTCATGAGCGCCCCTCTGTGGTCGATATGCGCCCTCAATGCGCACTTTTGACTCCTTTCCGACAGTCAAAGCGGCGTTACATCACAAAGGTGCGGACTCAGAGGAAGACCTCGAGTGTTTAGGGTGCCATTCAGGACAAGGCCTAACTCTATTGGTTGAGCCATGTTTAAAAGTTGACATTGTTTGCCACATTTGTTTACTTAGCCTACAAATGGTTTACTTAACATGAAAAAGTTACAGACATCTGCTTGATTAAATCCTGAAATTCAGTGATAATACTCTAAATTTTTTACTTAAACTTTGGGACTTTTAAGGCTTCTTTATTTCCTATTTGCTTTAGAAGTTATGTAACATCCAAATTTACTTGGATTGACCAATACAGAAACTTTTTTGCTGAATCACTGAAGTTTTCAATTGGGGTGGTTCGTTATAAGGATAAATTCAAGTAAGTACATAAGTGATTCTCCATCATGGAGTCAAACAATATAACTTCTCAAATTCTGACTTTCAATCATTGACATATTTCCGACAGGTTTTGTTTTTGGGAATCCAATTTGCTGTGTAATTTATTGATTCAAAGCTCTTTCTACTCCTCCAAACATACACATTCCTATCCATTGAATTGTGAAGTTTTAATCTACTGTCTTTAAGTTATGAGCTTGGATCCTTAACCACTTTATTGTTTTTATGGTCTAAATACTCTCCCACTCATTCTTCCTCTCTCTGCGCCCCAGGTGAGTTCGGGGAAGTATATAAAGGTCGACTGAAACTGCCTGGAAAACGAGAGATCTACGTTGCCATCAAAACACTGAAGGCGGGTTATTCTGAGAAGCAGAGACGCGACTTCCTGTCTGAGGCATCAATCATGGGGCAGTTTGATCACCCCAACATCATTCGCCTTGAAGGGGTGGTCACCAAAAGCCGGCCGGTCATGATCGTCACAGAGTTCATGGAGAACGGGGCACTCGACTCTTTCCTTAGGGTAAATGCAACATCTAAAACAAGCACACTCTGTCTGTCTCTCTCTCTCTCTCTCTCTCTCTCTCTCTCTCTCTCTCTCTCTCTATTTTCTTTCTGTTTCATTCTTTCCCTCTGGCATGGAGAAGTACACTGCTTAATCGATGTTCAGCCCGTTTTTTTCAATCTCATGGATTGGTTCTCTCTAGCTTTGATCTGGTGCCACAATAAAGGTTCTCTTTGAAGTCGGCTTAAAAATCCACCACATCCGAGTAGCGTCACCATCGATCCACACCCCCACCCCTGTTTGTTATTGTGCGCTCAGTTTCAAAGCTTTCACTTGCGCAACATGGCGACTGTGTACAGAAGTTTCGAAGGAACTGTAATGTCCCCCACTATGTGCTGTTAACATGTTTTAGACAGCTACTGATGAAAAAAATAAAATCAATATGTTTATTTTATGGTTGTGCAAATACTTTATTATAATTATTTTATTTATATTTATTTTGTCCGTGCTGCTGTTAATCTCAAACTATTGAAGGGTTTGCCTTTGTGTGAAATGATCATTTTATTTAATTAACATGTTTCTAAAAATACATCCATGTCTCAGAACGACTTTCAGCTGTTTGATTTCATGCTAACTGCAACAGCCCTAATTCATGGGTACAGTGGATATGTATCCATCTATCCATCTATCTATCTATCTATCTGTCTATCTATCTATCTCTCTGTCTGTTTGTCTGTCTGCCTATAAATTACATTAAGTTTGTTACAATTAAATTTTAATTGGAGTTCTACATCCTGCTTGCTACCCCTATTCAAATTCAACTCAGTCAAGGAACTGATCTGAAATTTAAAGGGACTCAGTTCAGTTCTGAATGGTGCTCAACTCTGATTGTAACCCTACTCTGAAAGTCTGATTGGTTGATACAAATTTCCTTCCAGAAACAAGTATGTTGATCCTAGAACATGTCCTACTTGTTAAGCTTTTTGAACTAGAGTGAAACAGAAATAGATGCTTACATTTTTCAATAACCACCACATAGAACCAAAAATGTGTACAACACCAAGAGCTCATTTGATTGAGCTTTGACATATTGGTGAATGTCATGTGATTGTGTTGTGTGGTAGCAAAACGACGGGCAGTTCACGGTGATCCAGCTGGTGGGGATGTTGAGGGGAATTGCTGCAGGGATGAAGTATCTGTCGGAAATGAATTACGTCCACCGAGACCTGGCTGCCCGCAACATCCTGGTCAACAGCAACCTCGTGTGCAAGGTGTCGGACTTCGGCCTATCCCGTTATCTGCAGGAAGACACCTCTGACCCCACCTACACCAGCTCACTGGTAAGACTTTGTCAAACTCACCACTTCATTTTAACAGAAGATAATAGGTGCCATGATTGGCACTTTTGCTTGAAATAATTGAAAAGGTATACTGTACGTCATTTACATTCTTTGGTTTTATTTTCTCATTCTTATCTGCTTTATTGTCTTTTATTTCCTAAAATGTCTCCAGAATGAAACAGTGCATTGTCTCCCTGACAGCACACGACCATTTCCTGGAAAAAAGGCTGCATTTAAATTCTGTATGTGATTGAACAAAGCCAAGTGACTGGACTTCCAATAGCCTGTCTCCCCAAATGGAGTGCTTAGACTTCCAGATTTCTCTATTATGTATCATTAATAGGCATCCAAGGCATCATTAGCCCTCCTGTGCTGCAGATCTTTAATATTAATATGAAATACTATTTTCTCCTGCCTCCTTAAAGACTCTCTATTCAGAGCACTGTGATATTTCTGGTACCGTGAATTCACCACGTTGGTAATTATCTGGGTTTACTGATAATTCATTGTCTTGTTCCGTCTTATCAGACCATGTTATGATTTCTGTATTAGGCTAGTTTCGGAGGAACTGGTACATTGACAGTCACACTTTTAGTAGGGTCAACCATTTCAATGCATAATTCCTCTGCACTGCAGAAAAACAGCCCTAGGTCACATCCTTTATTGAACGTGTTTTAAATTCACTTCAGACCTCTCATCGAAATGTCCCATGCATTGTAAGCAAACAATTTCATCTTTTACACTCGGGTGGTTCCTCGGCGCTGGTGATGAGAGATGTGAGGCGGATGATAAGGAGACGAGACAACAGACAGGGAATATTTAGCTAACGTTTTGTCTCTCTTGAAACGTGTGAAAGCTCATTAAGCCCCAAAGGCAGCCGCCATTCACAAACAGGATATCCTGTGGTGACTGTTGATTGACAGGGATATGCGGCAAAGGTGTGAACTGGGGTGCCCTACTGATGTGACATCTCTGTCTTCCTTACTGATAGAGGGAGAATTTAATTACCCCCCCAGAGTTTTTTTTTTGGGGGGGGGGGGGGGGGGGGGCATTTTTGTTCGCTTGTCAACATTTTGTGCCCTTTGTTTGTTAGCTTGGTTTAGGTTGATACAATTATACAACATAATCTATCCATCTATCCATATTTCTGATCTATCTGTCTGTCTGGCTGTCTGTCTGTCTGTCTGCCTGCCTGTGTGTCTGTGTGTCAGACATAGTAGTTGTAGCTTGACCTTTCTCTTTACTGAGTTCTTTGCATTGGGGAACGGTGACACCAGTCATGTGAAAGGGAATTCAGTGTTTTGTTCCATTGATGGTGCTGTAGAATTTATCCAAGGATTCGCAGAAGACATGAAGGTTTAAGTTTCTGTGATGTGATGTGATTAACACACAAATACACACACATCCATCCATCCATGCATGCAGTGCTGATCTTTCAGGTTGTTTGACTTTGTTGCTTCATCTGTCATTCTGTCAACTCTTTCACCAATGAATCACTCTCTGCGTCCAATATCACTGTTTTATCAAAGGACACAGGCTTTCCCATCAAGCACTCCTTTTTGGTGACAGAACACTGATTAGGTGCATTGACTGTGAGTGTGCATATCTATCTATCTATCTATCTATCTATCTATCTATCTATCCGTCCGTCCGTCCGTCCGTCCGTCTGTCTGTCATTCTTTCTGCCATTCTTTCTGTCCATCCATTCGTCTTTCCATAGCTGGATAGAAAAATGTAATACCTAAACAGCTCAGTCACATTCAGTCATTCAGTCTGGACACACAGTACAGTACTGTACCGGACTCTTAGGATGAGACATTTGTAAGTATGTCTGCCCATCTGTCTTCCTGTCACATGGACATTTTGCTTTTTAAATTTGTTTTCAGCTGATTTATGTACTGTGTCTAACTTGAAGATAGCACAATCTTGTTCTAAAACACATACAAACTAGCCAGTGAGTTCCTCGCCCAAAACTGGAGGATTCCTGGTCTTGGAGGAGCTGATATAGAAAAGGGAGTGAAATGGAAAGTGAAGAAATAAAGAATTGTCCCTCACTTTCTCAGCATGAACACAGACTTCCCTCTCGCTGTCAGCATGACAAGTGCAGTGGCTGTGTGCTGTAAATGGAAAATAAAACTATTTACACTGAGGTGGGATCTGAATGTGTGACACCCCCTCACCCTGCCACCCTCCTCTCTGTCACTTTCTGTTTTCCTCTTCCTCTTCCTCTCCATTCCGAGGCATGCCAGATTGTGGAATGTGACATGCTCATTCTCTCTTTCATGTTTATTCACTATTTCAATTCCTTCAGTGTCTTCAGTTGTGTTCCCACACTTGTCTTCTCAGTTCCAGGTGTTAAAGTCTGATGTCCTTTAGCATCTCGTGCAATTGTATAGTCTTGTTTAGCCAGACTTTTGCCTGTTAGTGTCAGGAATGGTTCGCATTACGACTTATTCTGGCCAAGAACTGTCACTTGGTTCAAACTGCCCAACTGCTGGCAGTGGAAATTGGCCTATGACACAAAAAAAAGCCATCTGACCATCAAAAACCAGTTGTCTGGTTTTGTTGCATCAGTGTTGGCAACTGTTGCTCCTGTACTGTTGCTCATGTAGCTCAAGCAGTAGAGCTAGTATTTGTGTTGAAAAGAGAAAGAATGACCTCACCACCATCAGAGTTAATACATGTATTCAGAGTTAGTACATGTAGAGTCTGTTCATCTGCTAAAAAACCTCTTTGTAAGAACAAGAAATGCATCTGTGTGTGTGTGTGTGTGTGTGTGTGTGTGTGTGTGTGTGTGTGTGTGTGTGTGTGTGTGTGTGTGTGTGTGTGTGTGTGTGTGTGTGTGTGTGTGTGTGTGTGTGTGTGTGTGTGTGTGTGTTTGATGTAGTCTGAAGTGTCACAGGTACCTAAGCCAATATAAGCCCATCAGTTATTACATTCCCTGTCTGTATGTGTGTGTCAGTCCCCTGTGCAGTGCAGCTGAGAACAACATGTGTGCTCATTTTATGCTTCTTAATCTTTCCTGATCTCACAACAGCTTGCTTTGAAAAATTATAATAGTGTAAAACAGCATTTAGATGGAAAGTCTCAAGGTCACTATCACGGAGCCAGATTCATTCTGAATGAACACTGATTTATGCTTTCATTTATGCCAAGGAATACGTTTTTGTTAGAATCTTAAAGTAACACTAGATTTTGTGTTGTTATATATTTTATTTTTCTAAGTGGATGCTTGAATGTTGCTCAGTGTTTTTTTTTTTGTGTGTTCTTGGTCTCGTATAGCCAGACCTTCAGACTGATGGCAGAAGGTCTGGACTCTGGAATAATCACAGTTCCTTTTGTTCTGTGTCATGTTTTAGGGGTGTGAAAATGTAACGTCAATGTCCCTACAATAACAGACCGGTGTGTAAAACTATTGGACGTATTTTACTTTAATAAGATTTTGATAAGCGCTCATTGTCACAGTTGTAAACACGTCACCGTTTTTCTTCCATGAGGGGGTTTGGCATAGCAGCATCTTTGTTTCCAGGCGGACCGTTAAAGAACGCGACACACACGTCTGAGACTAGGTTGCTCTAGGTGGTTGCTGGGTGACTTTCAGGGTGTCCTGGGTGGTTGGTAGGATATGATGATGGGGGTTGTTGTTGCAAGGGGGGTTCTGGTTGTTTGCCAGGATGTTGCTGGGTGGTTGTTACTAGTATGCTGTTCTAACAACCAACTAGCAACATTGTAGCAACCACCCACAACACCAGCTAGCATCATCCAAGCTGCCACCCTTAAAACCATAACAACCACCCAGCAACATTCTGGCAACCATCCATTTGCTATATGATGCTGGGGGTTGTGGTTGCAAGAGAGGTTCTGGTTGGTTGCCAGGAGGTTGCTGGGTGGTTGTGGTTTCTGGTTGGTTGCCAGGATGTCACTGGGTGGTTGTTAGGGTTTTATGGGTGGTTGCTTGGATCTGGTGTTGTGGGTGGTTTCTTGGATGTTCTGGGTGGTTGCTACAATGTTTCTAGCTAGTTGTTAGATTGTTGCCAGGATGTTGTTGGGTGGTTGTGAAGGTGTTCTGAGTGGATTCTTGGAGCCCTATGATATTCTGGTCCCTAAATATGCCTTGTGTGTTTTCTTCAATGCATGTTTTGGGGATTTTCATAAATTGTATCGCTAATAACAGTAATTGTACACCTCTCCTCAACAAGACACTCAATTTCAGGTATTCCCTATGTCCACAGTGGGGCCAAGTTACACTTCAGCCCCAAAAATACATAAGTACAAGCAGTTATAAAACTGTTGTTTGCCCTTTTAGTGTGTAATTTGTACTGCAGCATTTTTTGTGATTTATTTTAGTCAATATGAACTATCAATTTAGTCTCAATTTCCTGCATGGGTTTATGCAGCCTTGACTCTTGCCTCTCTTGTAAAATGTTGACTGTGAGCAGATTGGTTATCAAGTTATGGAGGATATCAACACCATTTTACCACACAGCTGTCCTCGGCTGTCATTATTTAAACATGAAATCTGCCCTTTGACCTGCAGCATGGCCACAGTGCCATGTGACAGACTTGATCCCAGTGAAAACAGTTCACAGTGGCATACAAGTGCTGCTTCATTTAAGCACAAAGAACTCTTAAAAGAAAAAGAAAGAGTGAGAGAAAAAAAAAACTTAACCTGGTTATGAAAGACAAGGTCATAATCTAATATTAAAAATCCTGGATGGGAAATTGAAAGGAATGGATGATAAAGGATTAGGTGAGCGTGGTTTAATTTGCACTGTCCCCGTTGGGTGTCTGGGCGGTGGCGGGGCGGTACGGGACCGGGAAGAGGGGGCGAAAGGTTAGATACGCACGGTTAGCCTACTGCTATCTGAACCAGCTCCCCTGACGTCTGATTTGCCTGCTGATGTTATTGCAGCACAATTTGGACTGGAATTTGAAATTAATGTAAGTGAAGGAGATATAAGCAAATTAGATCTGTGAGGCCCACAGAGAAAGCGAATGGCCACGGGTTATAATTTAAAAGCAGTTAGACAAGGTGATCTAGTATTCATCAATTTTGCAGCATTGGTTTGTTGACATCTGTGTGAGATGGGGATGGACGGTGGACCTTTTATCAAGTCATTTTATATCATTGCATAAATGTTTTGTGTTTGGCTTGTGTTACACCACTCTTTATTTTTGCATTACTTCATGTTTTGTCATCAATCTCACTTGTAAGTATTGTAAAGTAGATAGACAGACAGTCTCTTTTCTCTTCTGTCTTTTTAGATATTTCACAGATCTACTGTAAATTTATGCTGCTGCCATCTTGCCTCATGCAGGCACATTTCCAATGCAGATTGTTTGTGTTTGGGACATTAAACACAAGTGGTGCGTCTTTCTTCTGCAGTTGTTCAAGTGTTGTTTGCTGTGTGCATGTGCCGCTCTGAGGGACAGATCTTCATTGTTCTGTCAGACTGCAGCTCATATCCGAAACAGAACTATCCGAAGAGCTCATTTCCGAAACTATAACTATAAATGCTGTATAAATTATATACCACATTATTATAATTGCTCAGACTTTAAATTTTTCAGTGATTCACCTATTTATTTTCAAACACTGTCATTGGTGAAAAACAGTGCCGCTTTTGGATTTACAATTAATGGATACGTTCTGTTTTGTTCACACTACATGGATTCAATGTAAAAGTAATTGTCACTAACCTGAATTCAGTGTTTATGTGCTTCATCTGTATCGAGACAGAAAGCGGTCAGTGAAGGTGACCTTAAGACTGTTGTATGTAGGTTCATTCCATCTTTTATTGGAATCGATGAAGATGAAATTGAGTCTTTCGGGTCACTAAACACAAAGGTCAGGAGAAAGTTCAAGCACAAAGGGTTATCCAATCCCTCCAATCATTCATATATTTTTTTCAATGTCAAGATTATGTAATCTTGTGTTGGGTTGTTATTCTTTCATTTATGTGTTTTGTTTTCCATCCTCAAGAACACTGAGCAAGAGTTGCATTTAAAATGAGAAGTCCCCACCCACAAGCAGAGACATCATGCACGACATTTGAATTTATTTTTCCTCTTCTGCAAGTCACTGCAATATTTCCTGTTTATTTTTTGAAACTTCATTAAATTGTCATTTAAAAAGTGTAAATCTGGTGGGCTAAGGTGCTGGAAAATTCCCTTAAATGAACTTATATTAAAGTAGAGACCCCAGTTGTTTCTAAAGACCAGAATGCATGGACATTGAACTGCATAGCAACGCCCTAGCAATGACCCACATTGTGTCTTGGCAGCCCGTTTTGCGCTGGTAAAAACTGGTATTTTATTTATCAAATGTAAAAATATTCGTTTTATTATTGTCACTTTTTAAGCCTAAACCTACAAATTTTAAACCACACTTCCATGAATGCTGCTCAGTAATTTTCTTCACTCACTGTCTGGTTGATGTCAGATGCAGGACTGAACTAATTGACATCAGTACACTGGAACATAAAGCATGTGGTTTCTCAAACCAGTTGTGTGTGTGTGTGTGTGTGTGTGTGTGTGTGTGTGTGTGTGTGTGTGTGTGTGTGTGTGTGTGTGTGTGTGTGTGTGTGTGTGTGTGTGTGTGTGTGTGTGTGTGTGTGTGTGTGTGTGTGTGTGTGTGTGTGTGTGTGTGTGTGTGTGTGTGTGTGTGTGTGTGTGTGTTTTGTCATTGTTTGTGCGGGTGGTGAAATCTTTCAGGTGAAACAGAAACAAAGGTGAAACAAACCACTGTCAATTTTAATCAGTGGGACACACATCTAGCCTCAGGTAGACCAATTACAGACAGACACCCTCCATGGATGAGACTAGGCCCTCCTCACAAACACACACATACACTATTGTGTGTGTGTACTGAAAGAGAAGAAAATGTTTTGTATGGTGTTTTGTAAAGCAAAAATAATTGAATTCAGTCGTGTTGAATTTTAAAAAATGCAAATGCAGCCCATTGTTTGCAATTATTTATAGCTGCAATGGATGTAGAACTCAGTGAGTCGATACGTTCCTGTTGCTTATTTGTTATGTTCAAACAACATACTTCCCAGTTGTCCATGTGAACGTGATATATTTTTCTATTGGATGGTTATGTGTCCATAAATGTTATGTAGAGTAACGTGGATTCCTGCAAAATCCTACAAAATCAATCCACATGACAGCTCCCCATTTAAATCTCATGTTTTTGTTTTTTTCCTCAGGGTGGAAAGATCCCTGTGAGATGGACCTCGCCGGAAGCGATCGCATACAGGAAGTTCACTTCTGCTAGTGACGTCTGGAGTTACGGGATCGTCATGTGGGAGGTGATGTCTTTTGGCGAGAGGCCCTACTGGGACATGAGCAACCAAGATGTAAGCTTACATTTTACACAGAACAGAGAATTGCTGTCTATAACTGGCTTTGAGACACACTTGCCCTGAATCATAAGGGGGCAACCCTATATTATATTATATTATATTATATTATATTATATTATATTATATTATATTATATTATATTATATTATATTATATTATATTACTAAATAATGTATAATAATAATAAAACAAAATTTTGTGTGATTCTTAGTCCACTTTATATTACATTATTATGTTATATTTTCATATTTATTTAATAATAATAATAATAACGATAATTGTAATTATTATTAGTAGTATTAGTATTAGTAGTGTTGTGGTTGTTGTTAGTATTATTATGGAATTTAAAATATAATTTATTAATAGTATAAAATAATAGTAATATTGATGAATATTTTAATCATGATGACTAATATAATCACGGTGAATAATATAATATAATATAATATAATATAATATAATATAATATAATATAATATAATATAATATAATATAATATAATATAATAATACTACAACTAAACTCGTTGAGTGTCATCATAACCTTTTATGGTAACCTGTGATGGCCAATGATTTTTTCAATATGTATGTGAAAAGTGAGGCTGTAGGTCCTCACTATGCATTCTTGATGTATATAAAGTGTATTGCAAATCGCTCTCAGACCCCTGAAACAAACACTGAGACCTCCCTAAGTCTCATTGCCTTTCAAAAATCATACTGCAATGCTCTTCTGGCTGGACTTCCATCATGTGCAACTAAACCTCTACAAATGATTCGGAACGCTGCAGCTCGTCTCGTCTTCAACGAGCCCAAGAGGGCCCACGTCACTCCTCTGTTCATCTCTCTGCACTGGCTACCTCTCGCTGCTCGCATCAAGTTCAAGGCAGTGACGATGGCTTACAGATCTATCACAGGCTCAGCTCCCTCCTACTTTCACTCACTCCTACGAGTCTACATCCCTACCAGACACCTACGATCGGTCAATGAGTGACGTCTCGTGGTTCCATCACAGAGAGCCAAAAAATCACTCTCCAGAACATTCTCATTCACGGTTCCATGCTGGTGGAATGATCTCCCCACCCTCATCCGGAATGCAGAATCCCTGGCAACATTCAAAAGACAGCTGAAAACTCATCTCTTCCGAGCACTTGAGCACTTAACCTCATAAATTTTTTTTTTCTTTTTTTTTTTTTTTTCTTTAATCCTCCCTTGTCTGGCTTATGCTACTCTGAGCAATGCCTGAACTTTGTATTTTGTGCACTTCTTGCATTGTTTTTGCCTCTTCACGATGACTCGCTTAATTTAGTCCTAATTTGTAAGTCGCTTTGGATAAAAGCGTCTGCTAAATGTAAATGTAAATATCAATCTCATTGGCTCTGATGTTCACTGCTTTGAGTCCTTCAACCTCAAAGTCTATCTGCATTCAAATCTTCCAGCATGTGCGTTTCAGTGCAGACAAAAGTTTTTTTTTTCTGTTTGTATTGTGAATACAGCGCAGGCTCTCTTGGCATTTTCAGAAAACCCTGCCAATGCAAACATAAATTCCCCAAACCATTTAGCATCCAGTTAACACATCAGAGATGCAAAACGAACCCTGAGGAACTTGCGACTGTAATTGCTGAACTCACAACTATAAAAAAATAATTGAGCATTCAAAGATTCAGAACATTCAGATCAAAGAAAATAAATTGAAGAGAATAATTACTCTATGTACTTTCTGTACATACTTTGCATGTACTTTCTTTTCCCAAAGATTGTATCCATTGAAAATTAGATTGTTACATTTTCACGAAAACCATCTTATGAAGGACTATAAAGCTGTCTAATTCTGTTGTACAAAGTGTTTAACATCACATGACATGCACCAAAAAAAACAAAAGAGCTCTCTTGTCCTACTCTCAGACGCAGAAGAACTGCCAAGGGTAAAGTTGTGAATGAGGTGGATAATGTTTTTTCTGCCTATCACACACTTCATTATCCGATCTTCTAGAGTTTTTAACAATAATCCAATCCCAAATTAACATAAAACTATCATATCAGCATAATGAAACAGCAGGACATCTGCAGCGCTCTGAGTCCACATCTCTCTGCCGTCCTGTGGAATATGTTTAGGTGAAAAGCGGCCGCTGTGGAGGGAGCAGAGAGTTGATTGATCCTCAAATATTTAGATTCATGTTTATGCAAACCAGAGCTCAGAATTGGTATGCAGAGGATAGACCATGTTTGTTTGTTCATTTGATGTTTGCTTGTGTCAGATAGAATCAGTGAGAGAGGAATATGGGAAGAGAGTCCAGTGTTTGAGGAGGGTAGAACGACAGATCACAGTTAAAGATTAATGATGTTCACTGGTTGTTTGTGTGTCATGTTGCGGCCTCTGTGCAACAAAACTGATATATGAGGGTATTTATGTGAGATAAATCAATAGTGTGTGCTTTTGGATAATCTTTTTTTTATGATATGGTATTATTTGGAATAGGAATAGTCCATGGAATAGTTCAATGGAATAGTCTTCCTGATACTGTTCGTTGCTCAGACTCGCTCTCCCAGTTTAAAACTAGATTAAAGTCGCATCTCTTCAGCCAGGCATTCATATAATCCTATAGTTCAAACTACAATCCGGCCTCTAGCTCATAAATGCCAGAGGAGAACTGGTCCCCGACTGAGCCTGGGTTCTCCCAAGGTTTTTTTTCTCCATTAGGTCACCTGATGGAGTTTTAGGACACCATTAGGTCACTTGATGGAGTTTTTCGGTTCCTTGCCACTGTTGCCTTTGGCTTGCTCAGTTGGGGATATTTTGGGGATATTTAATTTAATTTTATCAATCAATAAATTCCTCTTGAAAAAAAAAAACTTTGTTGTATTATTTTAATTTAATACTGTGAAGCTGCTTTGATACAATCTGTATTGTGAAAAGCGCTATACAAATAAACTTGACTTGACTTGACTTGACTATTTAGTTCTTATTATTTAAAGGGGTAGTTCATTAAAAATGAAAATTCTGTCATCATTTACTCACCCTCAAGTTGTTCCAAACCTGTATTAATTTCTTTCTTCTGCTGAACACAAAAGAAGATATTTTGAAGAATGTCGGTAACCAAACAGTTGATGGGTTCATTCATTTAGAGGGTTTTTTTTTACAAAGAGTTTCATTTAGGGGCTGTATACTTGGCACTGTTTTCAACTGAAAACACGACAATGGCGATTTGGATGCATGAAAACTTTTTAATAATCGGTTCTGTTGTTCATACAAAAGATTTGACTCAAAATATTTGTTCAATTATTCATTCAGTGACACTTTGAGTTAGTCTTGACATTATTTACTTAGTAATCATTTATTACTTAGGAATCTATTATTTAGTGTTTTTATCCTTAAAAAAAAATTGTATTTGCATGTTTATGAATCCACTATGAAACTAGTATATGCTTCCCCCACAAATGAAAACAAAGCAATTAATGACAATATTATCTGTGTGTGTGAAGGTGATCAACGCCATAGAGCAGGATTACAGGCTGCCGCCCCCCATGGACTGTCCCACTGCTCTCCACCAGCTGATGCTCGACTGCTGGCAGAAAGATCGGAACGCTCGGCCACGCTTCACAGATATCGTCAATACGCTCGACAAACTCATCCGTAACCCCACCAGCCTTAAAGCAGTCGCCAGTATACCCACTATGTGAGTCCAACAAAATCATCATACAAATATGTATTTTTATACCAATGTGGGAACCTTAAATTATGTTAAATGTAACACAACTGTTTTTGTTTTTTTGAAAGAAATAAAAAAAATTATTTAGCAAGCAAACAGTTTCCACAAAAAACATGAAGCAGCACAACTGTTTTCAACATCACCAAATCAGCATATTAGAATGATTTCTGAAGGATCATGTGGCACTGAAGACTGGAGTAATGATGCTGAAAATGGAATTTTGCCATCAAATGAATCAGTTATATTTTACAATATATGAAAATAGAAAACAGTTATTTTAAATTGAAGTAATATTTCACATTATTACTGTTTTTACTGTTAATAATAAATGCATTAAAAATAAATGCAGTCTTGGTGAGCATACAAGAGACTTTCAAAAACGTTAAAAAGTCTTACCAATCTCAAACTTTTGAATGATAGTGTAAATCCTGTAGGCTAGCCCAAAACAAACTCTAAACATTTGGCATTTTTACATAATAAAGATATTACTATTTATTACATAATTATTCCACATATTAAGCTGTTTTCATTCTGGGAAAAACAGGATAGGTCCCCACAGTGTTGGTCCCTACAAAGACTGCAACTCTGACACCTAAGGTTGGGTCATTTGTTTCCTCTACTCTCCTGCATCTCACTCTCTCTTTCTCCTCCACCAGTCCGTCCCAGCCGTTGTTGGACAGGTCCATCCCAGACTTCACCACCTTTAGTTCTGTAGAGGACTGGCTGGCCGCTGTCAAGATGTCTCAGTACAGAGACAACTTCCTCAACTCTGGCTTCACATCCCTACAGCTGGTAACCCAGATGACTTCAGAGTGAGTTTAAAGTGTCTTCTAAACCATTTCCACCATTTCTCTACATTGGGATTTCATTATTGTCACTAAACCTCTACCCTGGAAACAACAGGTCGTATTGGCATTAGATTGTCAAGCTGGTCTGCCAGTCCAAGCTGTTTTGGAACGTGGTTCTATCCAGGCTCCATCCAGGCTTATCAACATAATCTATCAGGTCAAACTTGCAGGTCAAACCCCACCAGCTGATTAACCAACTAGTAAACCAGCTAATGACAAGTCTAAAGTGCGGCTTCTAAATAAGCTCTCACATTTGTTAGATTTATTATGCTTTTACTATTGTTACTAAGCTCAACCAGATTGATAAATATGGCCTACCAGGTCAAACGTGGTCACATCAGCTGGTCGTGCAACTAATAAACTATTCAAACCAGCTTGGACTTGTCTAAGGCCCTGTTTACAACTGGTATTAAGATGCGTTTTGGTCGATCAGATCACGGGGTGTAAAACATTTTGACCTTACCCACTCTCAACCACTTCCAGAGGTAGTTGAAAACACATTGACCGGATTGCTTTCGTAGTGTAAACGCTCATGTGGCCGAATGTGTTCGAACAGCCTACAAAATATCGCCTGCCCTCTGCCTACTGGTCTAATACGTAAACATTACGGAAAGCACACTAGCCAGACGGGATTTAAAATGTGTCGCCTGAAGACCCAAGTTTGGTTTGAAGACAAAAAACATACCAAGCACAATGTTCTCTCACCATTCCTGATTTCTAACACGCACTCACAGCATTCAGTGTGGTTTTGCGACTTTCAGAGCAGAAACTAATGTTTATGTTTTCTGTCGTCTCCAGACACGTTCATATGTTAATTGTTAACTGTAAAAGTTAATTTTGTCCATTAGATCGAAAAAAATATATATATACATTTACCCACCAATAGACCCTCCCCTCAAAGAAATCAGGACAGAAGTGGTTGAAAGTGGACAAAAGAGACGGATTTAAAACACCAGGTGTAAATGGGAATGTGTCTCCCTCGTCTACTTGTGATCCAGTCGACCAAAACACATCTTAATACCAAAGCACAGTTTCTAAATAAGCTGTAAAAAACAGACCTATCAACTTAAGGTAACTGGTCAACCATTCTGAAGTGTTTTGTAATGTTGTTAGCTAGCTCAACACCAGCTTAGCCAACATGGTCTACCAGCTCTAAGCAGGTTGACTGACGGTCATGCAACTAGTCAACCATCTAAACCAGCTTGGACCAGCTAATAATCAGTCTAGTTTCTAAAGTTTACAGTATCTCACGAGCTAATTTGACAATAATGGCTGAATGTTGAGTTATTTTCAGAGGACAGTAAATATATACTGCTATACAAGCAGCACATTGACTACTCTAAAATATATCTAAGTTTCACTTCTATAGTATTGTCCCTTGAGAAGATATACTAAAATGTTTGCTTAAATGTGAGGGGTGTACTCACTTTTGTGAGATACTGTATATTTATTAGATTTATTAGGCTTTCATCGTTGTTACTAAAGCTCTATGCTGCTGGTAAAACCAGGTCGTATCAGCTTAAGGTAACTGGTCAACCATTCAGAAGTGTTTTGAGATGTAGTTCTTCACTTTCTAAGCCAAGATGGCCTACCAGCTCCAAGTTGGTCAAATTGACCCCACCAACAGGTCATACAAATAGTCATCCAGCTAACTGCAACTTTATTTCTCGTAATTACAACTTTTAATCTCACATTTGATATTTTATTTCTTATTTGAAACTCCATCACATTTTCCTGATATTTTTTTTCACAGCCTTTCACAGGCTTTCATAGATCACAGTTAACAACAACATCTCTGAAAACTCATTATGTGTACCACAGTTATGCATCTTATTCAGCCGTTCTGTCATATTATTGGTTTGTTTTAGATGATGTCTAATACTCTGAGTTCTGCCTGTGTGAAGGCTGATTAAAGCTGGTTTCAGATTTCCAGACAGCACATTGATCACAGAATGTGGGGTGGTCAGATATCTCCACAAATGTGTTAAACATCGATTTCTAAACCGTACAGTAGGATTAGTGCGTATCGCTGAGGTATGTGCACATGTGTTTTGACTTGTTTGATTCGCTATCGAGCGAACAGGTGGATATGCTGTTGATGATGTTTAAAACACATCTCCTGGTGGTTTGTTCGTGGCGGGAAGCAGACTGTGAGGTGTAGCGTCTCTGACGCTCTGATTAATGCAGCCGGCGCTCACAGAGAGGGTCTGTGCTTAATTAGCAACATAAGTATGAGCCCACGCATAAACAGAAAGTTAAATGCAAGCGGCTTTCATGTGCTAATGCTGTTTGCTCTCACATCTATAAACCTGTGGGGGCTCTGTGCTGTTCCTCTCTCTCTCTCTGTGCTGTTTCAATGGTTCGTATATTGATTGTACTCTGTGTTCTCATTCAGAATAAAAGCTTCTCTCTGAAAATAGCGGAGTAAATTGAGCGTTTATTCAGAGTTACTCTTTTGTCTTTGTAATTTAGAGGTGGCGATGAAACGGTCACCTAAAATCACATGCTGCAGCAGACCCGTCTTGATCTTACTTGACCTGTTGGTGTGCTGACCGTTTTTCTACTAACATGAAGAGGTGCTTGTCAAGAGTAGCTTAGGGAGTGAATCTTTTCTTGTACCATCTGGCAAACTGCTTTTAGAGTATTTCAGTACCACTGCCAGAGTAATAGTAATTAACCATGTTCGTTAGCGTGGATGATAATGAAGAACAGTGTGACAACAGGCAGATGTGTGATAGAAAAGTGATCAACCTTTTTATTATTAATATTTGCAGAGACATCTACATTCAAACTGAGTATTTTAAAGGGGGAAAAAATGCTTCAGTAGGGGCAATGCCAATGTGAAATCATCAAATGTAAACGCCTTAAAGCTGAATATAAAGAAGTGAGAGACAAATAAAAACAAAAATTCCAGATGATTTACTTATATTTAAAATTAAATAATATATAATATAATTATTTTAAATGTAATGGCTATTTGTTCATTAAAATATTCAAATGTTCTGTTGCAAAATGTAAATGTTTATATATTTTGCGAGTTGCTCATTATTAATTCATATTAGTTCATAGAACTATTTCTTGTATTATATGAAATAATATATTTCCTATATTATTATAATAAGATACTTTACATAGCAAAACGTTGTGATAACGATGTCTAGACAGTCTGACGGCAGATACAAATAAACAGTAAATAAATTACTTTTATGTGATTCTTTACAAAAGTGCACATCAAATCCAAAGTTCTGTCATGGAACTCTAGATGGGGCAGGCTATTAAGTCCTTAACTCAACCTGCTTGCAATCACATCATTATCTATAGGGCACAGCTGATTGGTTCCTGCTGTATCAATAGCCAATGAGCTTGCGTGCTCAACCTTCAAATACTTAATCAGCATTAGCCTTAGCAGTGCAGCGCACTTTCAGAAACCCTCCAACTTCCCTAGCTCCACCTGTATAGATCTGCTACGGGTAATTCATGTACGCTATATTGTACAGCAGCAGCATGTCTTACTTCCTCACAGCAGTGTGTCGTGTATGTATTGACAGTAGGAAGTCCTGCATGAAAAACATACATTTTACCATTTGATGTTACATTTTGATGTTAAATCCACTACTGTTTTAAATGGAATTGTTCTGTAGTCTATACAGTATTCAATGGAATTACATTAGTAGTAAATGTAATTAAATTACAGTAATTAATCACGTATTAATGCATTACACAACACTGATTGCAAACACTTTTAGAATCTCATTCTATCTATATCAGCTCATGTGTAAAGCGGTGTGAATGTAGTCTGAGCATCAACCATTGTGCAACGATAACCGCTGCCTCTTTAGCTGGGGAAGATGATGTTAAAGTATCTTCCAAAAGAACGTTGATTTGGGAGCTACGTACGTTGGTATGCGTGTCCAAAATTAACTGTAGGTATGCATTCTTGTGTTCACAGGGACCTGTTGAGGATAGGTGTGACTCTAGCCGGCCATCAGAAGAAAATCCTCAACAGCATTCAGTCCATGCACCCGCAGATGTCTCAGTGCCAGACGGGCACTGCGCTGGCATGACTACAGGGGGCGCCTGACGACGGGCCGGGCAGCTTGCGGAAGAATTACCAGCGGGCCAGCCCAATCCCATCGGAGCGCGCCAGAATAGAGACTATCATCCTGATCTGAGAACGTGTTTCAGGAGAGGAACCATTATCCCATATCCAATAGACAAGATCAGAACAGGACCAGACCCATTGTAACTCCCAGGACGTCTGTTAACCTGTCGACTGTTTGTGTCTTTGGGCTGCATTTATAGGGAAAACTGGAGAAGCAGACTCTTTTTGTCCTCTTTTCGTCATTGTAATTCCGCTTTAGTTATCTTCACGATGCTATTCCAATTCTGAGACGTCTCGCATCATTTTCTACAAGGTTGTATCGTTCTTCTTTTTTTCCACTATAAACCTTCTTTCGCCACTGCTTCCCACTTACATGACCTGTCGATTTTGGTATGGCTGACGTTGCCAAAGGATATGCTGTATGCCTGCGTCCCATCCCCTGGCCGTACGAGCGTAAATGATGTATATCTTTAAATAAACACGAGTATATCTTCAGAGTAAACCTTCATATTGAAGGTGAAGTGTAACGGACCTCTTTGTAAATACACTCTTCTTCCGCTTGCTTTTTTGGCAATGTTGCGCATTGGAACAGAACCACGGTTTCTGCAGGACATGAACTCGCTCACAAGAACAATCTGGGATGAACTCTGACTCTGTCGATGTTGTGTATATATCAGTTAGTTGTGTATAAACTAGCGTTAAAAAGAGATACTTTAGGTGAAAAAAGCTACGCATTCAGGCCACTAAACAGTGTTTATTGTAGGTGTTTCCACGCTGATGAGCACTTACGTGTACAGCTTTTCTTTCTTCTACTTCTTCTAGTCGTTCTTGTTAGTTTTGTGTCAGAGTGTTTGAATGCGTCGACTAGCGTTGGGAAGGTGTGCCGTCACCTCCTAAACTAGCTAGTACACTTAAATGTAGTTTCACTGTTAATAAGCTGTACTAATGTTGGTCTTACAGGGTCTTTAAAACCGCTAATCTGTTTCTAAGCAAGTGTTTACATGATAAGCAAATGAAAAGGTTGCAGGCCGGAAACGAAGAGACTCGCACAACTGCTGTCCTTCACCACTTTTATCGTGCCGAATCACTCTCTCGGCTCCAGATGTTTCCAGATGACATTGCTAAATGCGGTACATGTTCTTTCGTGTCACCAGCTCTCCATTTATTTGTGTGTGTGTCTGGATTGAACATCTGTGTGACCCTTTATGAACAGATGCCTAACGCCACCCCATTGAGCACATTCTACTTAAGCAGTCAATGAAGCACTGGGTAACACACACACACACACACACACACATACACACTGTTGTCAGCTTTGGGCTGTTCTTTTTTTGGTTGCCATTGAGAAATAGCATCAGCCGATTGATTTATAATAATAATAATAATTGTATTATTATTATTATTATTATAGGTAATACTATACCAAGTTAACATTAGTTAATGCTTTAGGTATGTAAGAACAACCAACAGGACTTTTTTTAAAGCATTTATTAATCTAGGTTAATGTTCATTTCTAAAAATGCTAAAACATTTCTAACATTTCAAATTGTATAAATGAATATGAACATTGAATAAACATGGATTACCAATGATCCAGTGTATTTATTAATGAATCATTGTTCATGATACTTATTGTATGAACTAATGTTAATGAATGTAACCTTTTTTTAAATGTTACAAATACTATTATTATTTTATTTGTATAGCACCTTTCCATACATAAAATGTTCTTCATAATTCAGATTAAAATACACAAAATTAAAATTATCCTATAATTTACCCTCAAGCCATCCTAGGTATATATGGTTATATCCTAGTTATATTAAATATTATACTGGCTCCTCCCAACTTTGTAATGGCATTGGATAGTGTCCAGTTTTTGAAGCCCCAAAAAGCACATCCATCTACCATAAAAGTAATCCATTTGATTCCAGTGGGTTAATAAATGCCTTCTGAAGCGAAGTGATGGGTTTTTGCAAGAAAAATATCCATATTTAAAACTATAATCACTGGCAACGGCCGTACGCTCGTTCCAGTGGAAGGGTGACCTCTGACCTGATGTAGGACGTAGCTCCTCTTATATCGAAATCATCTGACATTTTTCTTTAAAACTTCTTGTTTTAGACGTCTAATTAGTTTTGCTTGTCTTGCTCTACCCTCTTGCTTCCACATTCATCAATTCTCAGCTAAGCTGATGCTACGCCTATGTCATGTGTCGGGTCAGAGGTCACCCTTCAGCCGGAACTGGACTCTTTTTCTTACAAAAATCCACCGCTTCGCTTCAGAAGGCATTTTTTAACCCACTGGAGTCGTATTGATAACTTTTATGATTAATGGATGAGCTTAAAAAACTCTGCCTAGGATGGCTTGAGGGTAAGTAAATTATGGGATAAATAAATTTTTTTGGGTGAACTATTCCTTTAAGAAAATAAAAAAGCAATACATGAAAAAAGTAACGAGTAAATTTTTTTTGAAAATGTGTAATTTAAATGTTCAATGCAGACCCTTAAACACTCCAAAAGCCAACATAAAAATAAATATCTTCACCAGGGTTTTAACATTTTGAAAAATTGGGAGCTTGTCTGATCATTGTGTGCTGTAAATATTGTTGGCTTTTATCCTCATTGGATGAAAGTGTCTTTTAAATGAATACATATAAATGCAATTTGTAAAAGGTTCCAGATTTAATGACTAAAAGCACCTCCACATGCTCTCATGAGGTTTAGCATTAAAGGGCCCTAAAGTGTGATTTGAAACAGTAAGGTTTGTAAAGGTTAGCACCTCCACCATTCATTCATCTGTTGTGAAGCATTTGTGTGTGTGTAATGAATAAGCCGCTACATTGCCTGTAAGTTAATCAGACACATGGTTTATGGTTATTCTCTATGAGCAACACACACACACACACACACACAATCCATCACGCAGATATACCCAAGGTGTTGCACCTAATTGGCTACAATGAATTTCACCATGGCAACCAAAGAGCGTATTGGCTCTTTGTTAAGGATGACACACTTTTACAGCTTCTGCCAAGAGGCTTATTCTTTTGTGCAAACACACACACACACATACTCTCTTTCGTTGTATAACATTGAAGAAATCGAATCTGTTCCTTAATACGACGGTAGTAGCAATAGTGTTTGGCTCTTATAAAAACGTTAGCACACGATGAAGACGTCTTCCCCTCTGTAAAGGACCGGAGGCAGCTCAATTAATGATCACAAAGTATCCTCACCATGGCCCGCGTCCAGCTCGTTCGCGGCGGGGCGTAACCAAGCTGTCCGGCGTCCCGCTGTATGGCCCAGCTGAAAAATGGCTGACTTGCGCTCGTTGGGGAGGGCGGAGCATGCTGGGGATACACACAGGCTGAGGAGAGTGATGAATGAGCTGGAGTGAGTCGGAGAATAAAAGACTAAATGAGAGCGAAAGACGGTAGAGAGTCCAGGATGGGGAAAGAAATTCGATGAAATGGGGAATAAAAAACTAAGAAAGATGACAAAGGAAGTGACAGACCTTAGAGATTAGAGTTTTAAGTAAGCATGAAATTAAAACTGACCCTATTTTCTCTTTAACTACATGTTTCTTTCAACTTCTCTCCTCCAACCACCTGATTTATTCTCAGTTCTTTTCACACTCCAATTGTGCTGGTCATCATCATTTTTGAAAATCCTGTTTCACGTATAAATACTGCTTATTGGGTTGCAAATGGCATTTCATGTTGTGTCTTTTTGAGGGAAGGCTTATAGAATTACAGTGGTTGACAAATATCATGTTTTTTTGTTTGTTTGTTTTTAATGGGAGGTGCCAATATCTAGATTTTTTTCCCCCAATTAATAATATATTACTCCTCAATAAGCTTTGAAAAAACCCTAAATATTGGCATCTCCTTCATCTATCTATCACAAACTCCTGGCTCAGCCGGGAACTTTCTTGCTTTGGGGCGACAGTGCGACCAACTGTGCCGCCTCCTCCATATTTGCTACCGTTCAAAAGTTTGGGGTCACTAAGATATGTATATAAAGAAAGTACTACTTTTAAATTGATGAAAAGTGAAAGTTAATTTAAACCTTCAAATAAATGCTGTTCTTTTGAACTTTCTATTCATCAAAGATCATGAAAAAATGTTATCACAGTTTCTACCAAAATATTAAGTAGCACAACTGTTTCCAACATTGATAATAATAAGAAATGTAAGTGATGTAAAATTCTGAATTGCAAAACAGCATCACTGAAGACTGGAGTAATGGCTGCTGAATATTCAGCTTTGCCATTAAAAAAAAAAAATATATATATATATATATATATATATATATATAAAAAATCTTACTGTCCTCAAACCTCCTTTCCAGTGAAAATCTTCTGCAAAGGTGTTTTCACATTTGCAGATATCGCCGTTGCAGATCTCACAGAATGGTCAAATAATTGGTGTGGTCAGTGTATCCATCTATCACTATTAATATACTGTCAAATAGACATCTTCTTCATAACATCGCACATGGTCACCGGGATTTTGCCAAGTAAGATATGTTCCTGGTTCAAGATATTTTGTTGATCCTTGAACAACATTCTTGTCTGAAATATTTATCCTATCCCTAAACCTAACCCTATGCATAAGTTATCCCTAAAATCGGAGGGAAACGGTCGGTGAATAACACTGATGTAGAAGCACCTAACCCTGGTTGTAAAACTAAACTTGACATAAACTGTAAACTTGTCTCTCAAATCTGATTGGTCGATTGGGATGTTGTTCCAGGTCCGACAAAGGTGTTGATCCAGGATCATGTTGTACTTGGTGAAATCATGTTCACCTATTGCTCATGTAGAACCAATACAGATGTAATATATGATTTCTATTTGAATATGTACGTTATTGTTTGTAATGCGAATGTGTCCTTTTTTCATCTCTCTCTTTTTTCGTATTTTGAACTCTCATTTTGCACATGTCCAAAAACTCAAAATTGAGGGTGATCTTCATCTCTTGCAAGGGTATCATCCTCTTCCTCCTCCTTTCGGAGGGTTGAGGGAACATGCAGGGAGTGAGAGGATGAACGGAAATGAATTGAGTCTAATTTTATCACTCTTTGCCTGGAGTGTCGACACTTTGTGGAGTCTGGTGTGCGTTTGGCAGCGGATCAGCGTTGATGCTGTTACTGTGCCAGCTGAAGTCTGAGCGGTGCATGTGTTCACCAGCACGGCTCAGACTTCACAAGCGCAAACAAAAAGCAAGTTTGGAACAAACAAAAGCGTCGTCTGACACTGCCTGTAGGAACGGGCCTTGTTTTCTTTTTTTTTCGTGCTTCAAATGACACTTTCATGTTAAAGTGATGGAACATTACTTTTGGCAATCGAGAATAAAAGGCAGAGTGTCAAAGGGTTCGAGATACTGTTGATATTACTAGCATGGCATGGATACTAGCTCACACTGTTTTGTAGATACGGAATGAAGGAAAGCCCTCCCACCTCACCGAGACTGTATAGTTAACACTCGTTTCTTGTGATGAGTATGTCAGAGTTTGAAACTGTAACTTTCTGAGAACTATTGTACTGAAATGCACTCAATAAAGACCTTGGAAAAGCTGAAGTGGAGTGAGTGATATCTTCATCCGGAGAGAGCTCTTGATAATTCGGCACAGCCGCGGGTCAAACGTGCAGCCGCTCCGCTGCTGTTGTAAAGGGAGCATGTGTGTTTACGAGAGCTGTTTGGAGTTTACAGACGCTCTCGAGACCCTCGAGCCTTCAAGACAGCAGCGATGTGCTTACAACCAACCACAGCAGCTGAAAGAGATGGTGAGAGAAACATTTTTTAGAGTAATAATTTGACTAACGAGGCATTACATTTATATAGTTGTCCAGCAATGCTCTGCTTTAGAAATTATTATTATAAAAACAACAGTTTATCATATAATTAAGAACTCTGACTATATGTGACTGTTGCAACAAACATACAAGCTAACGATTCTGATATGAGGCTTGACGTGTTATGTTGTGTTCTGTGGGTTTTTGAGTTCCTCACTGATAGATGAGACACTGGAATTATCCTACAAATAGCTAGGCTATTTTTACCAACTCCGCCCACCATTACTCAGTTCTTTTTACCTTTAATTCTATTTAGCAATTAGCATATTACTTTGTTTACAATTTGTGGGAACAAGATGCTATTTTCTGATATTTATGCTTTGTGCAACAGTTACTATGACTTTTCAAACTTTTTAAATACCTTCTTTTTACACTTCAATCAAAGGAAAGCTTTTTGTAAGACATTTTTCTGCTAATGTATTTCATTATAACCAGTCATCTTCATGTTCTGAAGACTGGATCAATTGTTAACTGCGTTCAGACACGGCTTAAAATTCTGCTCTAAGTTTACAGTTAACAAACACATTTGTAAATGGATTGTTGTTGGCCAGTGATAGACTGATGTTCAATTATCTGGAAATAAAGCACAATACACTGACTTCTAAAGCCACGTTTTGTAAATGTAAAATCTGTCACAATAATGAAATTTTCACTTTCCTTAGCTGACAGCACTAGTTTCTCTATATACTATTATTTGCTCTTAAATTTCAAGAATGCTCTCTTGTGCTGTAAAATGATCATTTCAAACATGAATTGCACATGAAATGAGCCCGTGTCCAGGTATGCTGACCTCTTTCCCAGCATGCACAACTTCTCATTCAGCCTCCCAGCCAAGTTCTCGGGGCATTCATTAGAGACGTGTTTATTCCTCTCTTCCTTTTATTTCATTATCCAGTGGGATCGAGCCCCGTATCGAACATGACACTTCATTTCTCAGAGAGCTCCTCCTAATGGAAAAGACCAATGCAAGGTCACTGAGACTGCATAATTGCGACTCTACGAGAGCAATAATTGACAGTTATGCATTTTTAATGGCTATTTATATGGATAATTCTCCACATGGCTTACTCTCCAAAACATTTGTTTAAATTGATATGTTATCTTTATTGATATAATTAAGGTGGAGGGAATTGTGTTTGTGAGGGCTGGGAGAGAATGCATAAGATACTCACTGACGGATAATTAATGGCATTTGAGAGTGTGTGTTTTGGAGAGACTTGACTTGTAATGTCTCCTTTATCGATTCAGTGGAGCAGATAAAACCTCTATATTTGCGAAGAGAAACAAACAGCAGATTCTTAAACGTGTCCACAGAGCACAATAACCGATAAACACAATAAACATTTTCATGAGACTTTTGGAGATGGTAATTTAGTTTATTTGATGTAGTTTGGTCTGGACCAATAGATACAGTAGTATGTTTATGCGACATATTATATAGAGTAAACAACGTTATATTAAGCACAGTATACTGTACAACCAAATGATGACCATTCAGATCCAGAGCTGCTGAAAATTATTGATTTTCCCAAAATATTGTGGTGTTGATAATTGCAAAATTTTTGAACCATTTTTATAAGCCATTTTTGTACTGTCTAATATTTTGTAACCTGCAAATAGCTACACATGGCTCTCCAGGTTTTCATCAAATGATATAATTATTTCCTTAACAGAAATTGCAGTGCAGCATCCTACTGACATGCACAGGGCAGAATTAAAATGCCTCTATTATGCTTTTTCAAATATTAACATTCATGTATAATATAGCTGTTTGTGAATTTAAAAGGCCTGCAAAGATCAAAGTACACGATAAATGGAGTCTCCCAGAAAAAAAAAAAAGATTCTGAACTGCCTTAAATGAGTTGTCAGTTCTGTTCTAATTGATACAGTAAAACCGACACCACCATTACTGTTCGTTTCACTGTGCAAGTGCTGAGGAAGATCTGAAGCTCAAATTCAGATATGATAATCGGCATTTCATTTCTGACATGCGCTGTAAGCAGTAGACCAATCACAACAGACTGAGCCATCTGACCAATCAGAGCTGAGTATGCTCTCGGAAAGAAGGGGTTTAGAGAGACTGAGGGCCCTATAATTAGTGATGGGAAGTTTGGATAATTTTACTGACTCTCTTGTTCGATCTCGTTCATCAAAATGAACTAATCTTTTTTCGAGTCATTTCGTTCATTTAAGGGGTTTTAAATGTTATACTTTTAACAGGCAAATTCCTCGAACACATCCACCAACGCAATCTTGATCATATTATGAAATAGGAAATCATTCTAATGCAGTCAAAAATAATTTACAGGGAACATAAATAATTACTTTACCTTCCGAGTCTTTCGTTCATTTGTCACGTGACAGAACGACGTGTTCATGAACGACTCACTACCTATCATACACATTGCGCAATGCAGCGCCAGGCGCGACGCAAGTGTTTTTTGCTAGTTTCAGCCCGACGCAGTTATCATTTTCACGTCCTGCACCACGTTATTTAAATAGCAAATGCATTTGTGCCCATCTGTGCGCCCATGGGCTGCTGGTCTGAAAACGAGGACTGTTTGGGCGCATTGTTGGCGCGTTGCTATTTTGAGACAAGTGAAATAGACTGCGCCATTGACCAACTGAAACCTGGTCTAAAGTCAATGGCGCAGTATTTTTATGTCTATAGGCGGGTCCACAACGCACGTACACTTTGCTCATTACACACACAGGGACGCACAGCAGCACACAAACTAGCCAAATATTAAAATTATTATTGTGTATGTGTACATAAAGATATGGTGGAATCCGGCTTGTCCTGTAGATGGTCTGCTTGCGCGCTTTAACCTCGCGCACGAGCAGATCCGTTTCCTCTCTGGAGAAACGTTCAGTCTTTCCGCTTGCAAATTCCGCCATGTAAATAGCAATCCGCCATGGCGCCAGCACAACTGGCCTTTAAAGGGAATGGAAGATGAGACTCTGATTGGTTTATTGCACGTTATGCCCAAACACACTTATTACTCATTAAGTGAATAGGGACTACCCTTTTAGACCATTTTTCCCGTCGTTAAACTAGCAAAAGTGGATTCGGGCACGACCTAAGTGCACTTGCGCCGTGCATTTTAGACCATGCGCTTAAATTGTTGAAATAGGTCCCTGAATCTTTTATCGAACCATTTCAGACACTGTGAGAAAATAGATGATGCTGCAATGTATATTATGAGAAAATGAAAGGTTGGCTGCATGTAAACCTATTGTAGGAGACCTCCAGAACAAAATCACAAACCTTTAAAATAGCATAATAGAGGCAATTTAAGGAAAGTGCAGAATAGGTGCAAAAATATGCAGGAAATACACAGAATATAATTAAACAGCCAAATAAGATGTGCAATGCATTTTACTAGAAAGCGAGCTTGAAACAGCATTATTGGTAAGTAGTCGATGTGATGTGTGTGAGAGAAATGATTGCAACGTTTTAGCTTCGTAGCGCTGGCTTTCCGAGTCATTTCTCAGGGTGCATTTGAAACATCCAGCCAGCGGAAAGCTGTGTGTATCTTGTGCAGGTCCTGTAAACAGCTTAACTCCTGCCTGAGTTCTGCGCTGCATTAGATTTTCAATGGAAATAAAAAGCATGCCTCTGCATCTCAATTGGGTTTTAGAGAAACTTCTATCAGGATTTTCTAAAGAATTCATAAAGTCATACGGTTGTGTAAAGGTCATCTGAATGCTGTTCCTCTGATGCATTCATAACATGTGCAGATATGAAATGTGATGGAACAGGTATCCCACTTTGCCTTTTTTATTTTTTATTCCTCTTCAAATAAACAAAAATGACTCCTGAGATTTTTAATACAAATTTTGTATTTATACACAAAAAGCTCTTGGAACACATTGCTTGTACTTATTTGACTGCTGACATGTGAAGCTATTAATATTAAAAAAAGATATGCTTAATTAAGCAATACATCCTAACAATGGTGTGATTTGGCCTTAGCCATTAGGCCTCAGATATTTATTTAAATAAACAAATAATATTGAGTATCTTACATTTCAGATAAACACAAAACTTGGCCAGTTTTTATATATTCTTTTTCCAGAACCATTCAAAAGTTTGAAATTGGCAAGATTTTTTAATGATTTTGAAAGAACTCTCTTTTGCTCACCATGGATGCATTTGAGCAAAAATACGGTACAAAAATGAATATTGTGAAATATTATTACAATTTAAAATAATGTAAAACTGGTTCCCCTATGGGTTGCATTTGCACCACCAGTAGGAACTCTGAAGTGACATAAGCCACGCTTGTTGTTGTGACTTTTATTTTGACTGCGCGGCAGACCTTTATTTTGATGGCACTGAGAACGCCAGCCAAAGCCACACATTGCTCGCATCCTCCATGTTTATTAGTTTATTACGATCTGTCTAACACGTTATTTGGTAGAACTGTAGACAGTAATGAAAGGTTATTAGCGTATGCCGTGTGGTTGATGTCCAGTTTTGCTAGCCGAGCAGAAATACATAAATGTTTCGCTTGGTCCTCTCAAATTTGCGTTGGATTTTCTCCTTAGCGTAAAGGTTAAGAGGCCCATCTATCACTGTTTTCCATGTTCGTAGAGTTAGTTTCTGGAGTAAATATATAGGCTATAATCTGTGTGTTTTCCACAGCCTTGCGCTTGCGTTCGGCCAGCCAGCGTATACTAACGTCACGGATAGTTCCTATAGTGCTGGTTTAGACCCTACTCTAAAGTAGGAGCTAAATTAGTTCCTAGAACTAAAATCGTTCCTTGTTCCTGCGGTGTGAGCACACCAAAATCCGGGAACTGCCGCCAATAGTTCTAGGAAACTATGAAAAGATTCCTCTGGTGCTAAAGCCCCTTATGCATCCCCCTCTACCTATTCCCTCTTCATTCCATGCTATACACCACGTATGATGCATCTTGTGAACCTATTGTTTTTACCCTCATGTTTGGTATAATTTTAAATGTCTCTGAACGATTGGTTAAATGGTCTCCATTTCACCGCAGTCACTTGTATTGAAAAAGATTGACAATTTCTGATGTGGGTGATGTCTCACCAAGATATGATAATCATTGCTCCTCTCCCTCGAAACCAGGTGCAACCCTTTGGGGCACATATAGGCCCAACAAAATTCCAAAAATATTTGTAGCATCTGAACCAATTGGAGACACAATTATTCATTCTATTAAATAGGTATGGAATAATCCAGCAAACATACTCTCCCAGCAAACTATGTGTTAGAGTTCTGTAAACCCCGAAACTGCAACTAACACCCAGGCAGAAAAGCCAAATGAGTTGAAAGAGTTCACTCTCACTCCCTATTGAAACACACATAATGGCCACAAAAAAAGGACTATTTTCATGAATCCATAGGCAAACCTTCTATTAATGAAAATGCATATCTCCAGGACTTTGTGTGTATGGTTATTACTGTCTCGTATAGTGTCTTTTGTATACCGTTTTCATACATGCCTTTATGATAGAACCGCTTGTCAATGTAACCTTACCTTAACCTAAAACAAGTTATAATTATTTAATCATATTTCCTACACTTAGAAGACTCACACACTGCTTCTCATTCTTTAATTGTGTAATTGGCCTGATACATTTTTACCTGACAAATGAAATGTTATATTTCATTTATTCAGTTAAGTTTAGTCTGGTGTTTCTGCAAATCTGCATCCAGGATTGGTCAAACTGAATGGAACACATCATCTGGGACCTTTTGATTTCTGTGACTTTTTGAATTTGAAGATCATGGTAAATTGTGTCTTCCGGAAAACATGCTTCCGAAGGGCAGTACTAAATGAAAAAAAGAAGAAAAAAAAGATATTTAAACCAAATAAGAAAAATTTGGACATCTTCATCCTGTTCAAAAGTTTTCACCCCCTGGCACTTAATGCATCCTGTTTCTTTCTGTAGCATCAGTGAATGTTTGAACCTTATTTAATAGCTGTGTTTGAGTCTCTCAATTGTCCTCAGTGTGAAAAGATGGATCTCAAAATCATAACGTCACTGCTGGAAAGGGTTGAAATATGCAAAAGATGCTGGAAAACTGAAGAATTTTCCGTACCTGGAGGATTTTTCTGAAGAACATTGGGCAGTTTAACTGCTCAGAACAAACAAGGGACTCAACAACCATAACCCACCCCCCACACCTAAAAAAAACAAAACAAAAAAACAGTCGTGGATCATCCAACGACACGCAATATTAAGAATCAAGGGTACATAAACTTTTGAACGGGGTCATTTTTATAAATTCAGCTACTTTTTTTTGTCTTGTGGACTATATGTAAACATATATTGTGTAAATATATCTTATTCAGGACAGTACTAAATAAAAAATAACATGCATTTCGTATGATCCCTCTTATTTTGTCAAAAAATACTCTACCTTTTCAAAGATTATGCAAGGGGTGTGTAAACATTTTTTTAGGATTCTTTGATGAATAGAACGTTCAAAGGAACAGTATTTCTTTGTAATAGAAATCTTGTGTAAAATTATGCCTTTACTCACACTTTTGATCAGTTGAATGTGTCCTTGTGGTGTAAAAGTAGTAATTTCTTTGAATTAATAAATAAATAAATAAATAAACCAATCGAACTGACCTCAATCATATGAACGGTAGTGTTAATAGTTCAAAAAAGAGTTATTTTTTCTTCTTTTTTTTATAAAACCCTGAATAGTTTTATCATTTTCATGCCAGGAGATGTTTGTCACAAATAATCATGCAGAGCTACGGTACTTCTCTATAAATCAGAGAAAAATCTGCTATTTTTTTTTTACTATTTTGCATAATGTCTGTTGTTTATTCAGCCACAAAATACATTTACATTTTACATTTATTCATTTAGCTGACGCTTTTATCCAAAGCGACTTACAATTGCTATAAATGTCAGAGGTCGCACGCCACTGGAGCAACTAGGGGTTAAGTGTCTTGCTCAGGGACACATTGGTGTCTCACAGTGGATTCGAACCCGGGTCTCTCACACCAAAGGCATGTGTCTTATCCATTGCGCCACCACCACCACCCACAATAAAAGCTCATTTATTGCTACATTCCGTTCGGCTCAACACGGCTAATAACAATAATATAGGTGGAAACTGTTGACTACGGTTCATTATATTTACTTGCATACTTTGGCAAATTTCAGACATAAACAAAGCAGAATATACCGAGGTGTAGGCTACAGGAATAATTTTTTTTTTTTTTTGAAAGAAGCCTGGACATTTGTGGTTTTGCACAATGCTTTTCTTAAGAGACAATGCCATGAACCTTGCAGACTATAGCAACAAATCCAGTGCTTTATGATTTACTTATAAAAACTCATCTTAATGGCCTGCTAACATAAACAAAAAAATGTACGAAATTAATGAGATGAACTATCAGCTATTTACAATGCACAATGACTACAGAAAATCAAAAAGGGGCAAAAAGTGAAATAACTATTTTGAAATACATAGTGTTAAAAACAAGTAGCCTAACTTTGGATCTGTGCATGTCTGAGGGCGAGGTGTTTGTGTTCCATAGCGACAGAAGATAGTCTAGAATTTGGAATGACAGAATTTTCATTTTTGGGTGAACTGTCCCTTCAATATATCCCATATTGTCCCTTAAGTGAAGTGCCTTCACTGGATTTTACGAGGTGGCTAATTCGTACGAATTCGTACGATGGACCTACCCCTGACCCCGCCCCTAAACACACTCGTCACGGGGGTTTAGACAAATGTACGAATTTGTACGAATTAGCAACCTTTTACTCACTCTTACGAATTTGTACGAATTGGTTGTGAGATTGCGTTGGTCAGTGTCTTCGAAACGGCCGCTTTTAGGACCGCGCGGTAAGCTTTTCTTTTGACTGTTAGCATTTTTAAAGGGATAGTTGAGTTCACTTTAAAATGAAAATTCTGTCATCATATACTCACCCTCAAGTTGTTTCAAACCTGTATGAATTTCTTTCTTCTGCTGAACACAAAGGAACATATTTTGAAGAATGTCAGTAACCAAACAGTTTCTGGTCCCATTGACTTCCATAGTATTATTTTTTTCTACTATGGAAGTCAATGGGACCAGTTAACTGTTTGATTACTGACATTCTTCAAAATATTTTCCTTTGTGTTCAGCAGAAGAAAGAAATTCATACAGGTTTGAAACAACTTGAGGGTGAGTATATGATGACAGAATTTTCATTTTAAAGAGAACTATCCCTTTAAGACTGTCTTTTTGGGCTCGCCATCTTCTAACATTACACTTTGACACACTGTATTTCTGCTTAATGGGAGTTGTTTGATGAGTCTGCTGCGTTTATCAGTCCTGCAGGGGGAAACACTCGTTTTACACGTACTGTATTTTCAGATGTATTTCCAAGGAAAAAAAACATTGTCTTATATTCGGAACAATACAGTAAATAATGACACCTTGCAGATGTAGCCTACCATTTCAACACTTGTCATAAATTAGAATTACACTATTTTATCAAACTATGTCCTCATATGCAGGAACAGAGGCATGGGTTAATCATGAATAGTTAGCCAGTTTTTATGTTTCTGCATTTATTAATCTTAGTTAATATTAATTTCAATATTACTGTTGAAACTGGGGACATTTACTGTATGAAGATGCATTTGAGCAAAGGACATTTGCTTTGTATTTATCAGAGGAACTAGTGAAAACTAGACAACTGCTCAATGCAGAGGCCTCTCTCTCTCTCTATCTCTCTCTCTCTCTCTCTCTCTCTCTCTCTCTCTCTCTCTGTCTGTCTATAAATATTCACAGGGCAATCACCCGCTGAAGAGGATTGCCTCTCAGCACGCCATCATGAAAGAGCGAGAGATTGATGGAATGAAAAAGTGAGTGAGACAAAGAAAGGAAAAAAAGCCACAGACGACACAAATTGAGGTAAAAAGAAAGAACAAACAACAATAACAACAAAAAGTGATGATACGCAGGAAAGGCCACATCTAATAGAGTCAAACCTAATAGATCTTCTGATGGATGCCTAACAAAACAGAGCTGTGTTTCTGTCCGGGGCCCATTGTTCATCTCAGTGTATTCTGGCTCCTGCGCTCTGATTGGCCACAGCAGGTGACGTGTAATAAGCAGGTAGGAGCCTCTCATCAGAATCCACATCGCACCTCTTTTGTCCTCTTTGAGCCCCTGTAGCTCAGAGGCAGTCTGGGAAACGGTGTGGTGACATGTTTACCATGGCCCCTGTAATATCGAGAGTGTTTTTAACAGCCTTTAAGGGTATTATTAATAGCAATATGCAGAGAGTGTTTGGCAGAGAGGCTCTTTGAATATGGATGTGCTTTGGAGTGCTGGGTTTAATGTGGCTTTAAAATGCTTCTACTATCCCAGCGAGCTTCTCCCCGCAAGCTCGCGTACAGCTGCCGGATCTGGCTGGACTCCAGCACTAATGCGTTTGAGCGAACTCTTCGAGAGTGTGTGTGTGTGTGTGTGTGTGTGTGTGTGTGTGAGAGAAAGATATGTTCGAGTAGGTGGAAGCCTGTAGGTGTATCGGATGTGTGTTTTTGTTTTCAGATATTTGAGAGCTTCACTGTTTACTGGAAAGTGCCCAACCTGAAAGTGTATGTGTGCGTTTATTTAGGCCTACTGGAAAATCCAACTAAAACCAGTTGGGGCGGTCATTACTGGTCTCAATTTCAATTCATGAATGTGAATTTCTACCTACCTATCTACCGTATTATCTACCTTCTTACAGTATGATTTACCCAGCTAACAGGGAACGTTCTCCATCCATCCATCCATCCATCCATCCATACTGTACATCTATACATCTATCTATCATTCTGTCTATCTATCTATCACTCTGTCTGTCCGTCCGTCCGTCCGTCCATCCATCCATCCATACTGTACATCTATACATCTATCTATAGTTCTGTCTATCTATCTATCACTCTGTCCGTCCGTCCGTCCGTCCGTCCGTCCGTCCATCCATCCATCCATCCAACCAACCAACCAACCAACCAACCAACCAACCGACATATTTTAAGATCTATCCGTGCAAGCTGCTCTCAGTTAAAGCAGCTCAAATATGCATTTTAGTCTGGAACTAGGCTTAAGCTTGTCTGTGAAACTTGGGGATAAACTATTAACTTTTGAAACATCTGCTGTAACTTCTGCGCCTTCCGAAACTTTTACAATGAGAGGTTTATCTAAAATGCCTCAAGTTTTCTGTCTTTAGATCTCCATGTGGTGACTCATATGTCCATAATATTCCTTTCATTAAGACAGTGCTGTGTTGTATTATATAAAGGATCTGTGGTTTGGTAGTCTTTTGTTCTGATGAGAAACAAAACTAGTCTTTTAAAATATGTGTTTGCCTTTGATAAGTTTCTTTCCTATGTGTTTACAACTCCGAAAAGGGTATTTGAGTATATCAAGCAATTTAGAACTGGAGAAATGAATGGAATTGAATAGTTAGCATACTTGATGAAAAATAAAACCGGTCCTCCAAAATCTCTGGTCGTCCTTGATTCTTGATTACAGCTCCTGCAAATAAAATGTGATATGAAGTGAGGTTAACATTTGCTTCAAATTCAAGAGACAGAAAAGTAAAATATAATGTTAATTAAATAAGTCAAAAAAGCAAAATAATCATTTACATAAGATTTTTTGGAGTTGAAACAGAATTAATGTGATGAGCACAGAAATATATATATATATATATATATATATATATATATATATATATATGAAAGTACAATTTTATATACAGTACTACCAAACTAAAATGAGATACATTATCAAGATCATGTAGTTGAGTATGTTCTGTAATTGTGAGTGTGTGTTTACCGTAGGCCACTCCTAGTCAAACTCCTGAGTTAGTTGCTCTGCTCTCAGCCTCCTGCCTGAAACCTCATCATGATTTTAATCATCAGTCTGCGACTCCGTAATTATCCATCCCAGCATGCACATGACTGCTAGTGTAGTCTGCTTCGGTACCCAGCGCCGCTAGGAGAAACAGGGCCGCCACTTTGACCTTCACTTCCTGTTTTTTTTGTTTTGTTTTTTTGTTTGTTTTATTCGCTGCTTATTTACTGTGGCTTAAGTGATTACTACACCTCTGGAAATAAGAGAATAGCCCTGATTTATCCAGCCCTGTTTAATCTTGTTTAGTCGTGGATTAGCATGGATTCAGATGATGTAGATTTTCACATAGAATTGAAGATCCCAAGATTACTGTGATAATCGGGCCGATTACTCTCAACAATGCCGGTTTTAACATCTGAGACAACTGATGTTAGTCATGCCTCTATGAAATATACAGTAAATGCTAGAGCTAGGTGATACTTTATATGCACATAATGTGGGGGTAATACATTACCCCCGGTTTCACATCCTAGACTAAACTGCATGTTTGAGCTGTTTTAACAGAAAGCTTAAAATGTGTCAGTTCCATTGTTTAGTCTCAAGATGCACACTAGTAATGTTTTTTTTCTAAGGCACGTTTATAAAAGTTATTTAAAGGTCCTAATTTAACTAAGGCCTAATCCTGGCTTCATCTAAGCCCTGTCTGAAACCAGGCCCATAAGTTTATGAATTCCCAAAGTCTCACTTGTGGACTTTCTGTGTGAGCGTGCCCAGTGTGAATGAAACATTACATTAAATGTGTGTACTCGCTAATGCTCAAAACACGCTATTTTGGTTAAAGTAGGAAAAAAATACTACTTCCCTCTAAATTTGAAGTAAACATATGCAAATCCATAAGTTTTTCTCTAGAGTAGAGAAGATTTCCCCAAAAAATAAAAAAATAATACGGTCACGATTTTATCATAATAATTTAATATTTTAAAATAACATTTTAGTCCTTTCTAATGATTTATAGGAAAAGGGGAGAATCACATAACTAACCTAGCAAATGCATATACAATGGCATATAAAGAGTCTCGTCCTTTCAACGCAAGTTCTTAAACTCAAAACCTGGGTCGAATGAGATTTGAGCTCTCACAGGACTTGATGAAATTTAATTATGATACGTATAATTACTAAAGCAATCTTCTGTGAGGTAGAAATAATCATTTCAGGGGAGAAGTTGGCACTTGCAGGTCGACAATGTAATTTACTGCCGAATACTGCAGAGAGAGAGAGAGAGAGAGAGAGAGAGAGAGAGAAAGAGAGGCCGTTCGGCCATTTTTTTTTTACTGTTGTCTCCTGGGGAATATGGTGGCAGTTGGCACAGCGTGGCCTGTCGTTTGTCATTGAGAAAATAAGTGATTACCGAGAGACAAAGCCAACGCGACAGCTTTCTGATTCCGGTGCCGACACACATGAAATAGTCCTGATTAAAAATCAGCTTGCACTTTACATCAGGTGACGCGAAGAACGAGGCGGCTTTTTGTGCAATGTACGCCAAGCGATCGTTTAGCAGTAAACAAGAGCGTGAGGGATTATCTCAGTTTGTAAACCGCATGAAAAGTGGCCAAATATTTGTCTTCCAGCATATGGATTTTAGCTATTTTAAAAATGAACAAATGAGCTCTCCTTCGACTGTCGAAGCATTATCATCTGTTTATTTGTTTGCCAGTATGCCAGCGCAAACAATAAGGGAGTTTTCATATTGATTACTTTTTAATAGAAAGCCTTGTGCCTTCACCCTCTGCTGAGCGGAAAAACAGATTTGGCATGGCTGAACGTCAAACCAAACCAGGGTGGGAGAGAAGTCGACTATGATGGGCAAGGGATCAAGGTTTCTAATTGGCAGATCTCCCTGTGCGTCGAGGAGGGGGGCCATTGCGCACACAGACCCCCGACTGCTTCTAATCCCACACCGAGCGCGCTCCCACCACGGCTTCCTTTCTGTTTCTTCCAAAAATCAATGAAATATTTTCCCACAGAAAATGAGGTGGAAAATGTGTGCTGCGCAGACGAGGGCCCTCCTCAGCTTAGATAATTAGACCTCAACAAAAGACTCCTTTGTCTTTTCCCCTTTACAAGGAAAGCCGGAGAAGAGCCAAGGTCAGGCGCACACTTCTCGGCTGTCACCCCGCATTGAGACCTCTGCAGTGATGCTCTCCCTTCTCAACTTGCTGACATCATTGCAAAGCTCAAAGATGGACCCGTGAGGTTAGACTGGTCTTGTTCCACACACCCACTGACCCGAGGATAACCTGACCTTTGGCCGCTCAGAACAATTGCACTTTGTCCATCCAGATCCATGCATATGTTGTGTGCTTCCTGACAAGGTTAACCAGCAGGACTTCCTTAGTCAACCATCTTCGCCAGCTGTGTTATGCTGGTAAAAACCAGTCTGAAACAGTATGGAAATTCATGCTGGTCTTTGCAACTGGGCTTCTGTGTTTCCTTCAGGCGGTGGATTTCAGTGACTCTTTAGATCTGCTTGGGGACAAAGCCATCAGCACATCTCTGAACGACACTGAAGAAAAGAAGTAGATCTGTGGGTCTGCTTTAGAACTGCACTCACTGTTAAGAATAATTTGAAATCAGCACAGCTCACTTGTGTCAATAAGAGCTCCGCCCCGCCCACAATCCACGAGTCCTCTTGAGATTTACATGTTACGCTATATGCATGTAGACTATAAGACTTTATTTGAAGACTTCATTTTATCCATCAGGATTTGATATGTATAATGTAGGCAATAACGGACAAGAGGCTGTGCTGTATCGAAGGGTGTTGTTAGGCACGATGCAAAGTGGAGTGCCCGAAAGCCCTTCAGCCGTGACTTATTCACGATACAGCTAGTACCTTATTCTTTTATAAAACGGTTACCACTGAATACAAATAATAAAACCAAAAAAATATGAATCAATGCATTAGTTAGGTTAGTGTATGTATGTAGATATAAAGAGGCTACATTTGAATCTGTAATTGAAAGGGTTAATTGCAGAGAGAAAGAGCAGTGAGCAAGTCTGAACAGCAGTCTAAACTGTAATAGGATATGTCAGCCCTCTGTCCACTGTAAGCTAAATGGGGTTAAAGTACAGCATTCATCAGCTTGCAGCAACTTCTCACAGTTTTTCTTCTCTCAGGCGGTGAGGCAGTCTCCGGCTCATTCCCTCAGATGGCTGCCTCAGAGAACTTAATCCAGACCTGCCAATCAAGTGCTACAGATCTCACCATTTCACTGATTCACTTCCAGACTGTGCTGTTAAACCAGCTGTTAGACGCACCCGAGCCTGAGAGTGCAGCAAAATCTTCAACCTGACACCACGTCCTAACCAGGAATGACCTGGGCTGGGTTTCCCGATAACGCTGTCTCTTAGCACGCTACGAAGATTCTTAAGGTATAACTTAACTAAAGGTATACCATTTTTAGGCGTGTTCCCCGAACTATACCTTAGAAAGCTGCTTAAGATATACCTTCTTATGTGCGACGTTACCAGGTGCTGTCCGTGGCGATGGTGCTGAATTGGTTGATATCTATGGCTCGAGAATCAATTATTCTCTCGTGCAGGGGCTGTTTCACTGCATTTTGTGAGAAAGCTGTGTTCTTTATAAAAGAAGCTCTTCAGAAAGAGTTGAATTTGCATTTATTAGGACTCATGGGATATTATAAAAAATAATCTAAACTATAATAGCCTATAATAGCCTAGCCTACATATTTTAAAATTGTATCATATATTGCTGCCACAATAACCATTTAAAAAATTGTACGTGCTTTCTTCTCTTTCCCATTTTTGTTCGCTGAGGTGGAGCTGCGATGAAATATTGTTATTGTAAATACTTTCCAGCATTTCAGTAATAAAAGTGTACATCTTACATAAGGTGCTCGGTAGTGATCAAAAAGCATTTAAACAGAGAATTTTGAATCTCTTCTTGTAAACTCAGAGATGTGGATTCAGACGGCAATTAAATTCCCACACGACCTGTTTGTCAAAAAACTATTTGGCCAGGGATTTTTACGCGGGTTGGGTGAGAAAAAACACTGACATTATGGATTCGGACAACAATCAAATCACTTACCCCTGTAAATGTTTAAAATACCGTACGAGCCCATGAGAAACAATTAGCGTCCCAATAGGACTTTGAAAGCGCTCCGCGGACGGCACCATCTTTTAGAACTACTATTCGCTGTATCGCTGCCATAGTTTGAGCAAACTCCCCACCACAATCATTCCCTTTAAATAAGACCCGAGCTTTGGTTTGGCGTGCATTTTAGATTTCTTCTAGCTTTTTAGGGTTAGGAGGGACCAATAAATATAATAACCAGATATTATCTTTGAACATGAAGCACTTTTTGAAAAAAATGATGTCCACATATGTGGACACCGGGTCTGTATTCACAGAAAAAAATCAATACACCATTGTGTAACAAAGTGCAAATCTCTTTTATTTACAGCCAGTGCCTGAACATTTTTCGTTGTTACTCTTGTATAACTTCTGAACATACATACATACATCTTCCGCTTATCCGGGGCCGGGTCGCAGGGGCAGCAGTCTAAGCAGAGATGCCCAGACTTCCCTCTCTCTAGACACTTCCTCCAGCTCTTCCGGGGGGACACCGAGGCGTTCCCTGGCCAGCTGGATGACATAGTCCCTCCAGCGTGTCCTAGGTCTTCCCCGGGGTCTCCTCCCAGTGGGACGTGCCCGGAAACACCTTCCCGGAAAGGTGTCCAGGAGGCATCGGGAACCTCAGCTGACCCCTCATGATGTGGAGGAGCAGCGGCTCTACTCTGAGCTCCTCCTGAGTGACCGAGCTTCTCACCCTATCTCTAAGGGATCGCCTAGCCACCCTGTGGAGAAAGCTCATTTTGGCTGCCTGTATCCGGGATCTTATCCTTTCGGTCATGACCCACAGCTCATGACCCACAACTCAGCCCAGGTGAGTTGGATCCGAAAATTTAGCTGGGGCCCCACCCTGGAGCCAGGCCTGGGGTTGGGGATCGTATGAGAGCGCCTGGTGGGCCGGGCCTCCCCCCATGGGGTCCAACCGGGCTCAACCTGAAGAAGCGATGTGGGGCCGCCCTCCCGTGGGCTCACCACCAGTAGGAGGGACTGTAAGGGGCCGGTCCTTAGAGGATCGGGCGGCAGTCGAAGGCGGGGGCCTCGACGACCCGATCCCTGGACCCTGGAGGGGTGCTGGAAAGTGCTCCGACTGGGGACTCCGTCGTTCTACTTGGGGACTTCAACGCCCTTGTGGGCAGCGACAGTGACACCTGGAGGGGCGTGATTGGGAGGAACGGCCCCCCTGATCTGAACCCGAGCTGTGTTCTGTCATTGGACTTCTGTGCTAGTTACAGCTTGTCCATAACGAACACCATGTTCAAGCATAAGGGTGTCCATCAGTGCACGTCCCAGACAGCAACATAGTGTCGGCCCAGATCCGGCCCACATCTGGACCGTATGGAATCCAAATTAACCAGATTTGGGCCAGATCTGGGCTGATACTATGTTGCTGTCTGGGGTGGCACCAGGACACCCTAGGCCAGAGGCCGATGATCGACTTTGTGGTCGTTTCATCTGACCTGCGGCCGTATGTCTTGGACACTCTGGTAAAGAGAGGGGCGGAGCTGTCAACTGATCACCACTTCTGAACATTGATATGGAAAAACAAAATTTATATCAAAATAAAAAAAATATTCAAAAAAAAGTGAGCAAGAGAGTGTGTGTGTGTGTGTGTGTGTGTGTGTGTGTGTGTGTGCGATCGCGAGTGAGCGCAGGGCCGTGCAGAGACCTCTGGAGGGGCAGGTGCTCAAAGTATAAAAGGGGGCACATGGAACAAGGCTTTAAATAGGGCTGTGCTCAAAATATCAATACAGCAATATATCAATATGGATGATTCTGTATCGATACGGCAGCAAATGCATTGATGCAGTTTTGAAAAAGAAACAGAACAGAAAAGACAAATTTTAAGTTTAAAAGTAAAAAAATAAAAAATAATTATGTGTACATATTAATAACTCTGGGATTAGAAACTGAAGTATCTTAAGTTGCCCCAACCTGATGGCTTTTCCTTCTCTGTTCTAGCCTACAGAATAATAAAGAACAACTGTTATAGTAAACTGTGTAGGACAAAATCAACGTGGCCCACGTTTCATCCAGTACAGTATAGTTTTATTTAATGCCATGTCAGCATCTGTGGCTACTTTCATGGCATAAACTGATTTACAAAAATACAAGAGTTACATTTATACAATGAAAATAAAAACAAAGCAAACAGAAAAAAATACAGCAATTAATACTTTACAATATTTTTAACATTAATGTGATACCTGTTTCTGGTAAATTCTTACTAAAGTCCTTAAATGAGTTTGCTGCCTTTGCTGTTGTTGTTGTTACTGCTGCTGCTGCTGCTGCTGATGATGATGATGATGATGATGATACTGCTGGAGTTGATCTGAGACTGTAGACATTAAAACAAACATATAGGAGATATATTAGCTGATTAAACCATTTTTATGTGACCATGACAAGATGTAAAGATAGCTGACAGTGTTTGGAACTGGCTCACTAGCTCACGGACCTGCTGTAAAGCTGACTCTGTCCAGGCTGTTAGGGGAGATGTTCACAGATGCTGCTGCACACAAAACATAAGATACTGGTAAGCCTTACCAGTGTAGTGATCATTTTTAAGGCACTCTACGTTTTTTAAATAAATATTGTAATAATAATAATAATAGTTTAAAGTACAAATAACATAAAAAGACCAGACCCCTCGACACCCGTGAAACTTTTCTCCCTAAACAGCAAGCTAACGTAACTTCTACAGCCTACACACAGACAGCAATGTAAACAACATTTCTGCATGCTCTTTACGTCGTTCTTGTAAAATAACAATAATAAGTAAACAAACATCATAAGCACTTCGCTAAAAATGAAACACCACTTACCAGCAGCCGCAGAGTTGAAGATATCCTGTGGTAGTGCGCGTAGCCGCGCGAATTTTAAAAATGCGCGTGCACTGCAGCGAGAGGAATCGTCCCGGTTGAGTTCGTCAGGTGAAAGGTCATCATGTGGGTCATTTTATTTACGGCTAAATTATTATTCATTAATTTTACTAATACTTAGATTGGGCAGGCATCCACAAAAGGGCCTTTAATTACAAAAAAAGGAGAGGAAATTTTGCCTTGACAAAAGGGCACTTTGGGCACCAAGGGGCAAAAGGGCAGGTGCTCGAGCACCCAACCCAACGCCCCCCCCCCCCCCCCCCCCCCCCTCTGCACGTGCCTGAGCAAGTGTGTGTGTGTGTGTGATCGGGAGTGAGCAAGAGAGAGTGAGTGTGTGTGTGTGTGTGTGTGTGTGTGTGTGTGTGTCAATGTGCGTCACGAAGCTCAGTGCAACTACAAATTTAATTTTTTTTGCTAGCATTCTTATACAGTTTCATCGAAGTTAAGTCCCATTGTCCACATATGTGGACATCAAGTTTAGCAGCCTAGTAAATCTTTCCTGTTACAAAAGTTTGTCAAATGTGCATGCCATTTTAATCATACAACACTATTATGCATAACTTAACAAGAATCAACAATGAAATGTTATTACATTTTTTACCTTGTGGACGTTTTGGTCTGATGTGCCTGCGTGACATTTCGCCTGTGTTCTCCGCCATCTTGACATTATTTATGTTACATTTTTTTCTCTCCTGACACCACCAGATGGCAGTATAAGTGTCCTCGTTTGTGAAAAACATGTTCCAGTTACACAGAATTAAGTATTATGCCGCACACATCCAAAAATGTGATGTCCACGTATGTGGACACGGGGTCGTAGGAGGTTAAGCCTTTAATGGTTCGCCAGCGGATGTACCTTTGGATAATATAATTAAAAATCGAACAACAATCCGTATAATAAAAAAAAAATTCTTTGCATGAAAACACTTGAATTAGACTAATTGAACACTGTCTGTGTGTATTAGAACTTAAGAATTATATTCGTATACACCTGCAACAGTGATAAGGTAAAGCTAAGAGTGGTCCAGACCAACCTTCCGAACGTATGACTTACAGAAGGTATACTTAACTAAGAACGTTTCAGGAAACACGTATTAACGATAAGGTTAAACCCAGCCCTGGTCTTTCCCCTTCAGTAATCAGAGTTCTTGTCCTAATACCCACAGAGAAATCTGTTAGCATTACCACTCATTTCATTCTACTTTAACACAATGAAATATTTTCTAATTAATAAACGTTGATTTGGCCGTAGGCACAAGACCGCAGGTAATCACAGCGTACTGATATACAGCCATATCGCACAGCTACGAGTGTGATATTGCGTTTATACAACGGCTCAAATGAGTAAATAAAGAATAACCAACAACAGAGTGTCTTTAAAAACACTCTTTTGTGCAGAACTACTTCCTTCCGCCACAGAAACAAATCTCAAGTTGACAGTTTGACAGTTGAGCTCAAGCCTCCGTTACTAATTCTAAAACGTCACTTTAGAACTAGTAACGGAGGAACGTTGAGTCGCTTCATTGAAGATTATTGTATTATGCAGTGTAGAGCATTATGGTATTATGAGAGAGAGATAGACTAAACGACTGTATTACCTGCATCTGATATAGCATTCATTCTTCAGGTCAATGTCCATAACATTATATCCATTAAATAAAAAAGTTAGTATGAATGTCTACTGAGAAAAGCAATATCTTTGTCTTTGTCCTTTTAAAAGAATGACAGTGCTAAAACAACCTTTTTACAACCAGTCACTCATAAAGACAGTATTTGGCCCCCTCTAAAGGCCAATTTATACTTCTGCGTCGGGTGCGCGTAGAAGGTACGGCGTAGCATACGCATTGACGTGTACCATACGTCGTACCCTTCGCCGTACCCTGACGCGCACCTCCTCAAAAATGTAACTACGCGTCGCGGCGACGCGGACCGCAAGATCTGTGATTGGTCGGCTGGATAGCATCGCGTTTCCTCCTACGCATTTCCGGAATGATCTTCTGCACTCTGCACCGCCCGCCCGCCATTTTTAAATTCCGAAGATCAGTGAAGAGCCATGGAAATAGACCAAGTGACCGAGAGATTGCTTGAAGAAGTGCGGAAATACAGCCATCTGTATGACTCCTTCAGTCGCCATTGCTCGTAGAAACCTAAACTCAAAACAGCCGCGAGGAATGTAAACACAGTGGAACTGGAACATTAAAACCCTCCCGCGCCAACTAGCGTTTCGGCGGTGTAACTGCAGAGCAACACAGACATTCGCAGAAGTATAAATGCTCACGACGGCGTCGCCTACGTGCGTATCCTACGACGTACACTACGGCGTACACTCAACGCAGAAGTATAAATTGGCCTTAACGGTGTATTAATGTAACTGTCACTGAAGTTGACTATTAAAATCACCAACAGACCCTTTGAAACTTAATTTTCACCTTAACCAAAATCGATTTGCTCTGGAACAAGTAATAGATTAATAAGACCAAAGATTGCCATTTTGATAAACCCCAAATTAATTATATCTCATGTTCTCTTCGGGTGCTGAACGGCCGCTGACGGCCTGGAGCTCGCATCGGCGAAAGCGTCTCTAAACCATAGGTCTAAACAGATTGTAAAATAGGTGTTATGATTATATATTAGTCACATATTTGATGTCTAAATAACTACATTCTCACATAAAAAACTCTTAAAACTACATTTTGTAACACAACAGTAGTATTTAAAAAAAAAACATATATGGTGGATTTGCTCGACCTCCATGACAGCCAATCAGATTCGAGAACCAGAAAGAACTGTTGTATATATATATATGTATGTGTATGTGTATGTGTGTGTGTATGTGTATGTATGTGTGTGTTATTAGATTTAAAGGAACATACTAACTGCCAAAGGTGAAACATTAAACGTGCCTGACAAAATGTAATAAACCCGTTTACAGTGTTATTATTTGATGATTGATGCTCTTCCATCTCTTCTCTGACTGGCTCTTTCAGACTGGGTACTGTGAGAGAGTTTTAGGGACAGGGGGTGGGGGGTTTGAGTGTCTCTCGGGGGACACAAGCTCTTTGACTCGCCTGCTGATCCAAAACAGAGGCACCGAGCTCCTGTTTGTGTGATGGCTTTTGACAGGCGGGTGTCCATGGTTTATTATTCTGCTCTTCTTCTTCTCCCACACATGTCTGTGTCTCAGTGGAGGGAAGGAAGAGGTTGTCACAGAAGGGACTGCTGTCTCCGCTCTCGCAGCCTGATTGTTTTTCCCCTGGAAAAATGTGACCAGCTGCAGAGCGTTATGAAGAAAGACAATTAAACAAATGACACAGGAGAGCTATGTTCAGTTATTCCTCTTGAACTATCTGTGCCTTCCTGTAAAACACAGTGTGGGGTTGTTATAGTCCATAGTTACTAGAGAAGAGTTACTCAGCAAGGACACATTTAATTGATCAAAAATGACATTAAAAGTTCAAAAATAAATCAAAAGTTATTTAAAAAAATATTTCACTGTTTCCACAAAAACATTAAGCAGCACAACTGTTTTCAACACTGATAAACATAAGAAATGTTTCTTGAGCAGCAAATTAGCATATAAGAATGATTTCTGAAGGATCACGTGACACTCACACTGGAGTAATGATGCTGAAAATTCAGCTTATTTTAAATTATAATATTATTTCACAATATTACTGTTTGTTCTGTATTACGAGGTGGCTAATTCATTCGACTTCACTCGTACAAATTCGTAAGATTTTGCTAAATCGTACATATTTTACGAGTTGCCCAATTTGTATGAATTCGTATGAATGACCTACACCTGACCCCGCCCCTAAACCTATCCATCACGTGGATTTAGACAAATCGTACGAATTAGCCACCTTTTACTCACTCGTATGAATTCATGTGAATTGGTCTTGAAGTAGCGTTGGCTAAAACAGCTAAAATATTCTTTAAAATATCCTTGATTGTGTTCCAAAGAAAAATGAAAGTCATACAGGTTTGGAAGAGGATGAGTAAATGATGTCAGAATTTTTTTTTTTGGGTGAGTTATTCTTTTATCTTAGCGATACTACATTGACATCAGCTGTGAGCATTCTGCAAACCTCTCATGCACTACCCATGAGGAGCATAATTTGTGTGGCGTATGAATTATTTCCCTTGAAGCGCATTTCAAAACTGCCTTAGAAGGAAGCTGCCTATGAGTATGAGCTCACCAGGCTTGGAGCAGAGCCTTTGAATGTGAGCTCAGGAAGCAATGGAGACAGACAGGAAGCCAGCACAGCACTGGACTCCAATTTTTGATGATTACTTCAGCTCAACAGTTCTATGTTGATATATAGGAATGTCCCAAACCCTTAAAAACCTGCCTCTTTCCAACTCTCTCTCTATTTCTCCCTCTGGGCCTTCATTAGAACTGATGAAAGACATGCTCCATTTCAGCCGAAGAGTCAGCGTTCTCCACAACCGCATTCAGTTTCTGTTCTGTTTCTATGCTTCAGAAGAGATCATGAATTTTTAATTTGCCCAAAGGGCCCTTTCTGATCTTTCTGAGTCTCAGGTCTGTGACGTTTCACAAATGAGGGACTCTTCTCTCCTCTCTGTCCCTTTACTCCTCTTCGGGTTGTGTCAAGGATTTTAATACCCCTCCAACTGAATAAAGACAGTCTCACACCTGAAAAAAAAAATGCCGTGACAAGGAGCTTCGAGGAAAATGTCAGTCGTATAAAGCACTAAAGAAAATGATCTACTCTGGCAGGGTTGGCACAGAGTATTAAGTGCACTTATTAACTGTGTTGGGAGCATTACTTTTAAAAGTAACTCATAAAAAGTAACTCATTATGTTGTATTTTTCATAGAAAGTAAGTTGCATTACTTTTTCACGTTTTTACTCTCTCAGACTCTCTCTCCTCCAGAGCAGAAGCACTTTGCCTCGGTCCGAATGCAATGATACGAAGTCCTACCTGTCTGTCGACATATGTATTTGCATACCTCTGTGTACCCTGCTCGCGCAGACATCACACGTCATCAACGGGTTTCATGTTAGAGTTAGACAGACGTCAGTCACTGAGCACCACAACTGAAACAGCAGCCACCTTTTACAGTTCCTCCTGAACCAAAACAACCAGCTTATGCTGCATTCACTCCAGTAACTACTGTAAATTAAGAGATGGCAACCTGCTGACTCACGTCCTCAGAATGCGTATCAATGGCAACACTATCAATGGTGAAATGAATCTGCAGCAGTCAGGTGGTACAGGTCAGCGCTCTCTAAGTTGTTTACGTTCATTATTATTGTAATGTTATGTGTTTTGAGACGTGAGGTAGTTTAATGCTGTCTCTCATGACACTTTGTAGACTCTGCTTTGGATGTTGTGTCCATGTGTTTTAGAGGAGGCGTGGCTTTGGACAGCGTACTAAAGGAAGGGTGGGATCTTATGCATTCAAAGCTAACTTGCTATTGCTAGCCACTCCAGAATTGCTATGACCCAGAATCTGCCCATCTAAATGTATGGCCAGGAGCTGCTACTGCTTTAGTACTACATTACCAGCATGTGTAACAACTACTACAGTGTTTGCACACCTAAATAAAATATAAATACATTGTTTCTAAATACAAGGTTTTCTGTTGCATTTGACATTAAAGTCCCCCTGTGGTGAAAATCATTCTTTTAATGTTGTTTATATGTCTATGTGGTGTTTTTAATATGCTTTAAGACAAATCATGTGCAAATAAGTCAACAACATTGCTGAGTAATTTCTCCTTAAAACTGCAGTGAACCAAAGACAGTCTCAAAATCGCGATTTGAAATCACTGGTGTTTCTGATGTCACAAACTACCCTTGTAACCAATCACGTAAACGTGTGATCGTCCATTAGCCCCGTCAGGCGGAACCACGTATACTAAATGAGGCAAAGGTGTAGAGTTACATTCAAGCTATTTTAAGTCATGAAGACATTTCATTTTGGTGATCAAAGATGAGTTTTAAGGGATAAACTTATTGACCACTGGAGGACTTTAAAGAAATAAAATAAATACTGTACTTATTTGAAAAAGTAACTTGGATGGATTGCTTTACTTGCATTACTTGGGGGAAAAAGTAATCTGATTACATAACACACTTTCCCCCAACACTGGCTATATTTACATGCACCCATAAAATCAGATTGAGGGCTCATTTAGACTGAAAAGCCTTCATGTAAATACCTCAATCAATCCGACTGAGTTTGATTTTAATACAATTTTGATTGAAAGGGGTGGTGTAGACCTAAAAAATAAATAGAAAAAAAATCTAAAAAGGAACAATAAAAAATAGGCATGCAAATGCTTGAATAAAAAAAAATAAAATAAAAAAAACATCAAATCAGGTTAAAAAATGCCTTGTGCACAGTGCCATGATGCGGATGTTTACATTATGTTTTAAGTCATACGAATGTGAGTTAATTAGTCACTGTGCAAGTATGCATGCACTAAAGTTTTGTTTGAAATACATTTAATGCGCATGTAAGTGACTATGTGAATCAGATTGTAACGTTTGAATTCATTCCATTGATGAAAATTAGTGCATGTAAACATACCTACTGCTTATTAAAAATGCATCTCTTATTTAACTGATTCTGTAATTGTCTGTGGTTTTCTGGTGTCTTCCATTTTAAAATACTTCTTCACAGATAAGAGGATTGTGAGGAAAGGAAATATCAAGGGGAATGTGGTGGGAGAGTTTGATGTTGGAGAAAAAAAATAAATAAATATATATATATATTGTAAACCGTCAACAAACAACAAAGAACAACGCAAAGGCTAGAGCAGTGTGTTAGCTTTGGTAGCCTCTGAAAGACTGAGTCTGAACTCTCATAGGAGCACATGCATCGCTGAACCCACACCTGGGCTGCCTCAAACTCTTGACCCTGCCAAGCACACAACTGTCGATCAACACACACAGACAGAGAGAGACAGGACACAAGCAGTGAGCTTTTCACAGCAGATGAAAGTCAACAGATATGAGAATATCTCTTCATCCCTGAGTTTTGGGTAATCATGATTCTGAGATTTACTCTGATCCTTCTTTCTCCCATCACAGGACCATCACGTTTGACCCTGCCTCGGCCCAGCGCTGCACAGATGACATGGATGACAATCTAAGCCTCTTCTCAGCCAGGTCATGACCCGAGGGCACAAACCCACACCTGTGTCATAGACAGGTGCGCTGCCTCATGACTGTCAAGAGTCAAACCAGTAAGTTCCAGAAAACTTAGACAATGAGTTTGTGGATGTCATAGGTAAAGGTGAAATATATACATTATATAGAAATAAATACTGGGTGTGTGTGTGTGTATATATATATGAAGAGTTCAGATGCAAAAACCTCTAAGTGCCATCTGAGATTTTCTTCTATAATGTTCATTTTTATCAAGCTTGTATATTTAAGTTCAGTAATTTCACTTAAATGGCCATGAAAATTATCTATTAATTGCCATTTAAGTAAAATTACTGAACTTAAATATACAAGCTTGATAAAAATGAACATTCTAGAAGAAAATCTCAGATGGCACTTAGAGGTTTTTGCATCTGAACTCTTCATATATATATATATATATATATATATATATATACAATAAAATCCTGAACGGCATGCCATATACATAATATAATATTATAAATGTGTATATATATATATATATATACAATAAAATCCTGAACGGCATGCCATATACATAATATAATATTATAAATGTGTGTATATATATATATATATATATATATATATATATATATATATATATATATATATATATACAGTTAACACATTTATGATATTATATTATGTATATGGCATGCCGTTCAGGATTTTATTGTATTTATAATATGAAGTTTGAATATATGGAATGAAACTCTGAATATATGGAAAGAAACTCTGAATATAATAAATATTATAATATTAATAAATTATAAATATTATATATAGTATAAATATTATTTATTATAAATATTTTTACTGTCACTTTTGATCAATTTAATTGTATCCTTGCTGAACAAAAGTATTAATTTATTTTTTGTGTACAGTTGGGGGTGGTCATCATAACACAATGCAACTGAATAAATATTTGTAATTATTTTATTATTTAAATAAATAAATATTTGTTTCCCTAAACATGTTTACCATCTCATTACCCAAACAGCTTAATTAAGATCAAGTTTTAGATTTGTGTTAGCTTAGTTTGGTGTAAAGCAACCTATTACCTAGGACAGCTACAGTAAAAAGACAGCTACAGGTCAGTTTAAAATGTAAACAGAACATTAAAGATGCTTTCAAGCAGATCAAGCCATTACACAGAGTCAGTTTCTCTGCTCTGCCTTTAAAAACAAAATGCCAAGTCATTAGCTTTGGGAAAACTGCACATTAAACTTTAAAGAGCTTTCGATGAATTTAAGTGTGTGTGCATTTCTTAAACCTCTTGGTTAGAGCAACTGTCCGTCAGGTCAACAATTGATTGATTTGGACATTTATACCCTAAGCAAATGGTTTGTTATTAAAGTCTTGTGGACAATGATTTGGACTTTAAACTTTCTTCTAAATGGCAATTACCAAAACAGTCACATCAGGCCTTTTTGCACAGTAGGATGTACAACATGATCCTGGATCAACGTCTTTCAGACAGGAATGTTGTTCCTGGATCAACAAAATATGTTGTCACCGTGATTTTTCCAAGTAAGACATGTTCGTGGATAAATATATTTTGTAGATCCTCGAACAACATTCCTGTCTGAAAATGTAGTTCTAACCCTATCCCTACGCCTAAACCTAACCCCATCCATAACTTATGCCTCAAATCAAAGGGAAATGATGGTGAATAACACTGATGTAGAAGCATCTAAACCTGGCTGTAAGTCTAAACTTGACATAAACTGTGAAAACGTGTCCCTCAAATCTGATTGGTTGATTGGAATGTTGTTCCAGGATCAACAAAGGTGTTGATCCAGGAACATGTTGTACTTGGTTAAATCATGTTCACTGTAGTATGTGTATGAAAAGCCATCCATGCTCTGACTAAAAATACATATTTACATTCAACTTCAACTTTCAACTTTTATTTATTTATATAGCACAACGTTGTTGCCCAAAGTGCTTCACAGTTATAATTAAACATACATAAAACATTCATGCCTAGCAAATGAAGGCATGACTTCACACTGTATAGTGAGATCAGTATAGAAGAGAGAGAAAAAACAAAAAACAAAAGATGAGCTCTCAGATGAGCATCTCCTGCCTCAGCATGTTGCCTATGGCCCATATGCAGCTGCGGTAGTGATAGTATTTGGTACAGATTATTCGGGGGATTATCTGATGGCTTTACAGATGGCTCAAATGCCGTGTGGCTCTGCATATTGACGACATATTAGTAAAATAAATAAAAATGATGTGCCATTGAAGCTGCATGTGGTGTGTGGAGTGGTAACAACTTGCCGTCCAGCAGCGCTTTGTTGAAGTTGCGATAATCCACCCATGCAGAATTTTAACAAGCCACTTTTAACAAACACAAGCTGTTTACTCTCCGTCAAGTCAAAAGAGGCGTGTTTAATATTTACTTTGGCTTAATTAGAGGAAACGGGGTAAGGATGGATATAACTCTCAAAGCGAGCCAGTGCTGAACTCTATCCGTTATATTTGCCGTCATCCATCAAAGGGATCTGTTAAGACAGGCTCAATATGAAAACAGGATGTGGATATCAGAGCACCGGCGTGTGTGATGAAAGACATCAGTCAGCAGGGACGACAGACGTGTCACACATCAAACTAAGGTGTCAGTTTTATGAGGGGGTGTTTATACTTTTGAAGTCACATACATACAATCGATCTCTTGCATAGGTCGCCAAAGGCAATGCGAATCAAATGAGCCGGTGAGCAAAACATGGCTGATATTTATCAATCACAGTCTGCAGCATGTAGGTGTAGTGTCATAAGCAAAGAATTAAACACATACTGTACATGCCCAGTTTTAATGTAGAAACTCCCAAACCTGACAAGGGAATACATAAAATACATTTTATAATGCAGTGCTTTACAAAGAGGGGGCTGAAAGGTTACAGAGGGACACATCAAATTTCAGAAATGTTTAGGTTATTTTACATTTTGATTGTATTATTTATTTATTATTATTTTTACAATTACCTTTACATAATGTTTCAGTCTGCTTATACGGAACAAGCGTGCCGCACAAGCCCTGAAAAGTGAAGCCAAAACGTCTCGATCGCCCCCCGGTGACTGGTCCTAGTATAGGTCATAAGCCCCGCCTCCCCGTGTTATTCAACGGTACGTGAGATCAACTAAACAATTAAATTACACTTCAAATATCTTTTTTCCAAAGGTGGTTTCTTTCATTTGCTGTCGTTTTTATCACGCTGATGTAAGTTCAAGTGTCTGTTTCAAAAATAAGTTGGTTTTTAGTTAGTTACGTGATGCGGTGGTGTAACGTCATGATTGACAGCTGTGATTGTCAGGTTCTCTGAGCGAAGTAGTCACTGAAGCACCAACGGACATTTTTTCGGGATCTTCGGAGGACTGAGGAGATTGTGTTTACTTTATTTGAACAAGCCTCTTGTCGTACTGCAATACATTTTTAAAAAAGTGTGCAGAATGCGTTCTCCCTGAGTGCATTCTGCGAGAGTGAGGGCGGAGCGTTGATTTCGCGGCTTTACTTCCTGCTCACTACTGCGCAGGTCTGGTCCCGAGATCGCTACTGTGCAGACTCAAGTTCCAATATGTCAGCGCCATATCGGGACTCTGGCGGCTTCAGTTCTCACCAATGGAAGAGAGCGAAGGGGCGTCGTCCATCTTTTTTTACAGTCTATGATACGGAATGGTTGAAATTATGAGATTAATCATGATTATTTTATTTTGACAGTCAAAACAGTAAAACAAATATGCAAACAGTTTTGTTTAGCGTTTACCTTTAGATTCCCTTTAAAATCCAGATAATTCTGTCTTTATCGACAAAGAAATTGTAAAAGCCAGTTATACAGATTTTTTTTTTTTCTTAAAGTCTCAAAAATTATTTTTATTTTTTAAATAGGTATTTGATTTTTTGCTCTTCTAAGGTGGTCCACCATCTCTAACTGTCTATTCAATATTTACCAGGTTGAAATTAGATTTGTCAGCTGACCATCCATCTGATCATGCTTTTATACAAATTTAGACCAGCTAATGACCAGGAATCAACCATGTATTGGTAGTGTTTTGTATTACTCAGCATTGCTTCATTTGCAATTCACTTTCCTCTCTAGAATAACTATTGCTTGCGACCTCTGGATGACCTCAATGCAAAACCGGGGTGAAATTTAGCGTTCTAATAGGGCTCTATTTTTACTGAGTAAACGTGAAACCAAGAGAAAGAGGGAAACTCCTAAATGTTTATGAGGCAGATCAATCTAAGATCCTGCTCTCTGATTGGATGAGACAGCCCTGATGGATGAGAGGAGTCAGTATGGTAATTCTCATCTTGTTTAGCTAACACAGTTCCATAGTAACTGAGTGCTTTTAAAATACCACAAAGGGTTGATGGATGGATAGATATTTGTTTACATGCTCTATGTTCATATTCTTTATTTTATGGTTGATGGTGTTTTGTGGTTTATTTGTTTAATTAAAAGGAGGGGGAGGAGTTGCATGTATGCTTCTGTACTTCTGATGTTTCATAAAACTTCGAAAGATGTTGATTTTGTGGTGAGTCAGCGGAGAACTTTGATCAAGGATAGGGGCGTAACAGCTCGTTTAAGCGCTCATATGAAACAGAACTCAATAAGCAAAAGTAATATCAGAAGTTTCAGTGACATAATCACACTTCTGTTGGATGAAAACTCCTCCACCCCCTCCGAGGCACATGAAAACAGAAACTCATTTCTGTTTGACTGAAGTCTGTTCTCGCAGAGGGAAATATCAGTCTACATATGAGGGCAGATGTCCCTTTCTTGCTGTCAAGCTGCTGCCTGTTTTGTTCTGATGTAAATGAGTCAACACTCCTAAACTCAAATATTTCCTGATCAACAGCCAAATCTCACACACATCTCTCTCTCTTTCTGACTTTATTTCTCTGTTCCTCACTTGTTCTCTCTGTTTTTCCAGAATCAAGTATGCAAGCACAGAATGCTTGACTAATAAAACATACACTACTGTTCAAAAGTTTAGGATCGGTGAGATTTATTAATGCTTTTGAAAGAAGTCTCTTATGTTTACCAAGGCTGCATTTATTTGATCAAAAATACAGTAAAAAGTGAAATAGTAAAACATTATTACAATTAAAATGTTTTCTTTTTTAATACATTTTAAAATGTAATTTATTCCTGTGATTCAAAGCTGAATTTATTCCAGTCTTTAGTGTCACATGATCCTTCAGAAATCATTCTATGCTGATTTTATGCTCAAGAAACATTTCTTCTAATTATATTTAATATTAGTTTTGTGGAAAAAATTAAATAAAAAATTCCCCAGGATTCTTTGATGAATAGAATGTTAAAAAGAGAATAGAATATTATAACTTAATATGTTTTGCTGAAACTCTTGATTTCACTAATTCATAAAAAAAGTACTTTTGAACAGTATTGTATAAAGCTAGCTAAGAGGTGTAATTTAGTTGTGGCTACCATTAACAGAATTGCAAACTGGCTGAATTTAAAACAGCATACTACTCATATTTGTAACATATCTTTATATTTCAGAAATAGTAAGAGTACTAAGTATGCTATTCTGAAATGTAGCCAGTAATTGTTTTTAAACAGGTTGCCTGAATGAAGGGCCTGTCTGCCATTGGTCAGAAAACCAGATCCTGCCTCAAACTCACACCATTGGTTGAGCCAATGTTACATTGTCGGGATACTCAAACCAGTTTTTTAAGGCACTTTATGGCATGGAGAGCTGCAGTGATGATGTATTTTTGTAGGCCAACCCAGAAGTTAGCATCAAGATTTTTCCATTAGCTTTTGAATTATTGCAGAGATTAAAAAAAGCTCAGTGACTAAAGTTTCTGATTCTTACATGTCTCGTTCATCATAATAATCTTCACAAATGAACACAACTGTTATGAAGCCTAAATATGTGGACTATAAAGTAACTTCAATGTCACCATCGCTAAGCTTCCAATAACTCATTCAGTGTTTATAAAAAAATTTAATAAAAACATTTTCCCTGAATGTTTGAGTTAGAATATTTTGCAAGAACATGAGTATAAACACAACAAGGCTGTGAAAGCAGACTAGTGTGTAGATGAGTTTACCTATGTCCTCAACAACCTCTGTTGTCCCCTTTAGCCACTTGTTAGCAACCACCTTTTTGTGGTAAAGTAAAAGCTTTAAAAAGGAGGTATTATTGATGAATTTATGTCATAGAATGAAAATATCTTGAGCATGTGTTAACCACAGGCCTTATTTCAGGCGTTTAACCAAAAACCCATTCAAAAATCCCATTGACGATGGAACCAGAAGTGCTAAAATGCTAATCTACAGATTTTGGCCTACACAAAAAATGTCATCCCTGCAGCATTCTATTAAATGTTTCTGTAATGTAATGGGGTGGCGACTAACCTCAAGGTGTCAATAGAGTTACCTTCAAATGTCTGTGCCAATAACAATAATAATTAAAGCTGCAAGCAGCATTTAGCGGGGTTCAAGCATTTAGGGTCTTTAAGCACATAAGGCAGTTTAGTGAGTTGTCTGAGTTTTTGTTTAGGATTTACAGGCTTTTGAGTGTTTTTTGCCATACCCATTTTCTAAATGATCCTGTTATGGCTACCCAATGGGTAAAGTTAAAGTTTTTTATATAATTAATAATCTAAAGCTTCCAGAGAATTGTACTGCACTGGTATATTTCCGATCGGGCGAAAAACCTAGGACTAGTTCGCAAAAGTAGGTTTTTAACATAATCGCAAGTATTTAATGAACAAATTGATTGACAGCAGTAGTTCTTGAGGCAAAGTTGTTCTGTATGAGGAGATCTATCAAATGATATGCATCACGTGATTACATAGCCGTAAAACCTGTTAGCGTAAACTAGTGGCTGATTTTTCAAAATTCTTACAGACCTCTAGGGCCACGAGTCGAACATGCCCACCGAGTTTCGTTCTGATCGGCCTCCGTTAAGAGCAAACTAACAGCTTTGAATTAAAATGGTGAGGTATCCTGTTGTAAACATCAACCATGCCTGTTGACAGTTCTCTTTTGTGGGAAAGGAATGAAAAGTTCTCAAATCCGCAGCACAGCCTCAGACATAACATTTATATCCATGATCTGCCATTTTCACTATTGTCCTTGCTTGCTTCTTCACAATACCTGCAGATCTTCTGCTGATTCGGCTGTGCAGGTCCACATTAACACTGCCTGGCCTAGAACATGGACTGGAAAATGCAAATTTGGGGGGTATAAATACTAGCAATTATGTGAAGTGTCAGTGCAAATGAAGTGATAAACACTGACAAAATATGATTGTGTTATAATAGTTATTGTAATATAAGTGTGTTCCATGTTAACTCAATAATGCATGCTTACACACACACACACACACACACACACACACACACACACACACACACACACACACACACACACACACACACACACACACACACACATACAAATATGTTTTCAATGTCTTTAGGATGTGTTATTGTGAAAAAAATATTTTAATGGTCTAACCATTTCATATATTTCATTGTGATCTATATTATCAGTCAAAAAAAAAAATAGCTTTAACCATTTGTTTGTTGGCCAAAGCTGAAAGCTGATAAAAAGATTAATACTATATCTAATACTGCTGCTCCCTCTAGTTGACAACAGTGGAATTACAGCCTCCATCTTACAGTTGAAGTGTTTGAATGAATGAATGGGAATTTGGTTTTTCACTTATATCTCGGGAATGCCCAGGGCAAATTACACCATATTTGAATCGAAGCTAGCAGAGAACGGGCCCTTTCCAACGAGCTCTCACACAAGGTTCGGGGTGGTTTGGGTCGGGAGTTGCGGTCGTTCAAAGTCGGGGGTCCGCGGGCTTGCGATGCGCGGGGGGGCGCGCTCCCGAGGCCCGCGATGACACGTTTCGATCAAGAGCGTGGAGAGGACCTTACCATCAAAATTTGAGCACGAAACGACTTTCCGTTTTCAAGTTATGAGTGAATTTGTACTGGGGGGGCGTGGCCTAAATGCCGTTTTACTTTCGTTTTCATGTTAAATGTTAAAATAATGATTTTATAAAGTCTAAATATGAATTATATAACAATATTACGGAGTAGTATGATGAAATGACAGCAGGGGGCAGTAAAATACCACTTATTGGCTTAATATGTCATGGTATTCATTTTAAGGCTACGTATTGAAGTGACCCTATTATAGCCATCCAAATGAAGAAGTTATACTTTTTCTGATAATTATTTATCTAGAGAGTCCAGAGAATTGCACTGCACTGGTTTTGAACATTATTATATGAACATTATATGTTCATAGATGGAAAACACTATTTACAGCCAATACAGGCAATTTACCATAGGAAATATATGGTTTTAAAGCCTTTTAACAGTTATAGCGCCACCTATGGTCCAATCTCCATAAAATGTTGCATGCTTGTTAATGATGTTATGTCACATATGCTCATCAATTTTTGTGAAGTTCTGAGTTTTCGTTTAGGATTTATAGGCTTTTTAGTGCATTTTGCCACGCCCATTTTCTTTATGACCCAATATACCCATGCGAAAAATGCAAAAGTTCAACTTTTTTTTGATAATTATTGATCTAAAGAGTCCATAGAATTGTCCTAGACTCGTTTGGTTCTGATCGGGCGAAAAACCTAGGACTAGTTCGCAAAAGTAGGTTTTTAACATAATTACAAATATTTAATGAACGTTTTGATTGACAGCAATGGTTCTTGAGGCAAAGTTGTTCAGCATGAGCAGATCTATCAAATGATATGCATTTTGTGACGATAAGTGTAACACCACGTGGTTACAGAGCCATAAAACTCGTTAGCGCCAACTAGTGGCCGATTTCTTTCAAAATTCTTACAGACCTCTAGGGCCATGAGTCGAACATGCCCATCGAGTTTCGTTCCGATCGGCCTCCGTTAACCTTGTCTAATAGGTGCTCAAATTCATTGGCCGATGGCGGCCATGTTTTTCGAGATACACCAATGTCCTCATAGACATACATGGCACCTTGGACCAAGACACTGCATACCAATTTTCAAGTCAATCGGACTAACGGTCAGGTGGTTATAGTCTGTTTTATGTGTTTTTCATGTTATAGCGCCACCATGTGGCAAATCGCCTCGATTTTTTTACTGTGACCTCAGATTGATCTCTTACACGTGTATACTGAGTCTGGTGAAGATACCTCATTTACTTCTGGAGTTATAGCCGTTTTAGTAAAATAGGCTCCTCCCACAACGTTAATTTTGCGCCCCCTAGCGACCGTGAATCGAAATTTCAACTTTTTTTCGATAATTATTGATATTCAGACTCCAGAGAACAATTCTACACTGGTTTGGTTCCGATCGGGCGAAAAACCTAGGACTAGTTCGCAAAAATGAAAGCGTAAGCGAAAGTTCTACCAGAAAGACTTCACTGCCACGTCATTAATTCATAATTCCACGCTACCAATCACAGCTTGACATCAAATATAAAAGACTGATCTTACCGTCCCATTTTGTTGCCCGCAGGTGCCATTGCAAAGTTTTCGCTGCCGCTTCCATTCAGTTCGCAGAAACAGACGCCGGCGTTCACTTACTCGCGTTTCGATTCCAAACATAACAACACAAGTCACATCGGTGATTTTGATCTCAGCAACTTTCGCGATGCGCGAGTGCGACACACTTGTGTAAGAAACAATCGTGTGGCAGCTTTAAATCTCATGAGAGTCGATCTCCACACAGTGTTTTTTCAAGTTCAAGTTCCCCTTTTACTATGATTAAACTTCATTCAGGTAAGTAGCCTATATTAACTTGCTACTTTACTGTTCCCTTCATCAGCGGTAAAGTTCAAATGTGGTGATGTGGTAGCTTAATTAAAAAAAAAAAAAAAGTAGGGCCGAATAGCTCACTGAAATGGTAAGTGTATGCAAAGATTCACGTAACTGCATCGTCGATCATGGGCAGTTGCAAAATACTATCAACTGGGTTGCTGAATAGAATTAAAACAAGCTTAAGAGCACCTTTGTTATTAAATCGCTTTATATGTATATGCCATATATTACAGCTCGCGTTCCTCATCTGCTCACTCACCATTATGAGAGACGAGAGTGCCCTCCATCTTAAAGGAGCAGTAGCCTACCTATGAATAGGCTATTCAACTTGTTTTACGCTCTTCTCTGAATTCGTTATTGTTTCGGCAATGAATTTATGGAGATGTTTTTCTCAATCACTTCCCGAGCGCCGGGAAGATCTCGACTTATACCTAGATGATTGCAGACTTCAACCAATAAAAGGGGGCACATTATTTTACTTATATCTCAGCTCGTTTTCTGTAAATATAACTATCTCTTATTCAATCATAATTCAACAGCAATTAATACAGTTAAATTATAAAAAAAAAAAAAAAAAAAAATTATCTCGTCTGTTAACACTGGCCCACTCAGTGCCTAATTAAGTGATCCGATCAGCTATACGAAGGGTGCATATCTGATCTCAGATTTTGTAGTCTCTAAATTTCATGATTAAGGTTGCGCAAGCACATTGCTGACCCCTGCCCTGCCATGCCATAGCTATGCACTTTAGTCTTCAGGTGGCTCTGCCCTTATCCATCACCCTGCCTCCTCTAACAGTGATCATGTAAATTATCGCTCTGCTCAATCCAGCTAGACCGTATATAACTGAAGATTTCTTTATTTCTCATCCTGATCCCGGCCGGTTGTTTTATGAAATCGATGTGTGGTGGGTGTCTCAGTGTCCCCAGGGTGCATGTGAGGGGTTTTGCTTGGAATGCCCCAAATATATTTTAATATACTATGCTGGAATTGTCATTGAGGGTGAGTAAAGCGCATAGTTTTCGTCTGTCCCTTTGTATGCAGTCGGGCTGCTGCTCCTAGCACAGGGGGTGTAGTTTCAACAGCTCGTTGTGCAGCTTTGATTACCTCTCACAGACAATTTCAAAACTTTTAGCTTTTAAACCCGAGTCGGACAAGGATGGAGAGACTCAAGAAGCATCAACATGTAGACCCCATGTCCGGATGGTTGGTTGATGAATTATGTGGTTGTCTTCAAGTCATTGATTGGCTCATTCTGTTTCAATATGCTATAGATCACATTCCGGGAGCGGATTTATGTGATTTTTGGGGTTTGTGATGCACTAATCCAGAGGGAGTGCCGCACAGTCCCTCTCAGCGTTGTTGCAGTCCTTAAAAAGCATTCTCTTTAAATTAAGTCTTCCATGCTTGAAGTTTGTGCGTTGTAACTTTGCAGATGTTGTTTGTGTTTTAACAGCAACATTACAGAAAGTGAAATCCATTTAACCCCCTTTATTACTTCCCATCCGTAATGGTCTTTTCTCTTCCTATTTTCATATTCAGATTGTAGCCATGTTTTAACAGCGTTCATGGCTCATGCATCCAAGAAAAAGCGTTTCTAACCGTGTTTTACGGGTTTATGCGATCAGGGGAATTCGCATCTGATTCAAAACATTTTAATTTGGCTCGTGGCTTGTCTATTTCCGATTTACGTCTTTCTCCCACCTTTTTAAATGTATTTATAAGTTTTCGAAAACAGATTCTTCTGGATCAGGCGTTATTACTATATCTAAAGTCTATAATTCCCAACGCCCTTATACCTCTATGGTCAGATATCTCAAAGCATGACCGCACTTCAATACTCCTCTTTATTCATATAACCGAACGGTCTTCCAATGACAAAGCACTGGTTTAGAACTCCTCTAGCTTCCTCCTTAATTCTCCGGTCTTTCTCCACATCTATACACTGGGCTTTCCTTTCGTATCGGAGCCACAACAACAGTAGCCGAATGCGGCGTTCCCGACTCTACTATCCAAATGCTTGGCAGATGGTCGTCCACAGCATACAAGACCTACCAGATCCGACACGCATGTTCTACTAAATGCTCAACAAGCCCTCTCATCCCACATTCGAGGTAAATTTCTTCGCTAGCTACTGGTGGTGGTTAACGATCCATACATCTATCATACGTCTGCTTTTCGCTGCTAATCGGTTTAGTTATACACGCAGTCAATCGTGGCTTTCTTTATTTCGTTCTTTACCATCAGCTCATACCATAATTGATTAAAGGACACCATTAGGTGACTTGATGGAGTTTTTCGGTTCCTTGCCACTGTTGCCTTTGGCTTGCTCAGTTGGGGATATTTTGGGGATATTTAATTTAATTTGATCAATCAATAAATTCCTCTTGAAACAAACTTTGTTGTATTATTTTAATGTAATACTGTGAAGCTGCTTTGATACAATCTGTATTGTGAAAAGCGCTATACAAATAAACTTGACTTAATGGAGAATATCTTTGATGAAAATACCATAATAACAACGCTCCAAGGTTATTCGTATCCCTGCTAGCTTATGTCTATCGTGACTTTCGTTTCTGATAGCTGCTATATTTCTAAGCCTATCGCGGCTTCTGAAATTCTACGATTACTGCCATTTTATGGCCAATCTTGGCCTATTTTATTAATGCTATCGACGCTTTCGACTTGATTTCGTTCTCGACGCATGAACTCTGCCTATCGAGGCATCACTTGTATGAGCTTTCATGATTGTACTCTAAAGCCAAATATTTCATGGTCGATCGCGGCCTTCGTTCATAAACGCATATCGTAGCTTTCCTGATTGTAATCATCTTAATGTCATATCTCTGCCTATCGTGGCTCCTCGGTAAAGTCGCCCTGGCTTCAGCTTTTATCATTATAAGTGTAAGGTCAATCATGGACCTATTTTACGATCACTGGTATTGTTTCATGGCTAAACGTAGCCTATTACATTAATGCTATCGAAGCTTTCGACTAATCTCAGTTCTGATGCATCAACTCAGCCTTTCGAGGCATCAGCCTTTCGAGGCATCAGCCTTTCGAGGCATCAGCCTATCGAGGCATCAGCCTATCGAGGCATCAGCCTATCGAGGCATCAGCCTATCGAACAAGCTTTCATGATTGTACCCTAAAGTCAAATATTTTATGGCAGATCGCGGCCTTCGTTCATAAATGCATATCGTAGCTTTCCTGATTGTAATCATCTTAATGTAATATCTCTGCCTATCGTGGCTCCTCGGAAAAGTCTCCCTGGCTTCAGCCTTTATCATTATAAATATAAGGTCAATCATGGACCAATTTTACGATCACTGGTATTGTTTCATGGCTAAACGTAGCCTATTACATTAATGCTATCGAAGCTTTCGACTAATCTCGGTTCTGATGCATGAACTCAGCCTATCGAGGCATCAGCCTATCGAGGCATCAGCCTATCGAGGCATCAGCCTATCGAAGCATCCCTATTGAACAAGCTTTCATGATTGTACTCAAAGCCAAGTATTTCATGGCCAATCACGGCCTTCGCGTGTCAACGCATATCGTAGCTTCCCTGATTGCCATTATCCCAATGTGTTATCTCTGCCTATTGTGGCTCCTCGGAAAGTCGCCTGGCGACAGCCTCATTGTTTATAAATGTAAGGTCAATTACGGACCTATTTTTAAAGAAAGACGTGGGCTGGTGCATATGCTATTTAACTTTGCTTTTATTTTTATTTTCTCCCTATCTTCATACCCAGGATGTATGCATCTTAAAATCTCAGCCTATCGAGGCTTCGTTTAAAATCTCCACCTCAAGTTTCGCGGCCAGACGTGGCTTCTGTTCATATTTAGAAGATGAGAAGCTCAGCTCACATATAGTGACATTCTCACTTTCGATCTTTTTAAAGTTTCTAATCAATTATATTTATCTCAGTATATCTCGTAGTTCTAATCTCTCACACACAGTACCGCACCTTAGATAAGCAATAAAGATTTTAACATAAGAAGTTTTCTAATTGTCTTTCCTATTTTACTAATTCTCCTGCATGCTTTTCAGAATCCTCATAGGTATGTACGGAATTCATCTCATATTCCTTACTTTTTGGGGGTAGGCTCCGCCCCTGCCTCTATCATCAGGCAGGACCTACAAGCTAACTTTCAGACCCGGACGGAGGACGGGGCCTATGCCAAAGAACTCTGAGATGGAGCTTGTCGAGCATCTGCTTTTATTTCGTCTGTAAAATCCTTTCACAAAATAAATTCTATTTCATTCGAGAATCCTTCTGAGTCTTTTTGGTAGAAATGAAAGCGTAAGCGAAAGTTCTACCAGAAAGACTTCACTGCCACGTCATTAATTCATAATTCCACGCTACCAATCACAGCTTGACATCAAATATAAAAGACTGATCTTACCGTCCCATTTTGTTGCCCGCAGGTGCCATTGCAAAGTTTTCCCCCATCCTCCCCACCACCACCAGAATGGCTCCCGTCCACTCGTCAGGGGGTAGGCTCCGCCCCTGCCTCTATCATCAGGCAGGACCTACAAGCTAACTTTCAGACCCGGACGGAGGACGGGGCCTATGCCAAAGAACTCTGAGATGGAGCTTGTCGAGCATCTGCTTTTATTTCGTCTGTAAAATCCTTTCACAAAATAAATTCTATTTCATTCGAGAATCCTTCTGAGTCTTTTTGGTAGAAGTAGTTTTCTGACAAAATTCAAAATGGCGGAAAAATTTGCATACCGGAAATGAAATCGGAGATATACGTTTTTTTCTTCAGGAGTCCAGCTTTCCATTGATATAAGACACTTGAGTCTACGACATATGGTCTAGGAGTTATGACCAGTTTCGCGCTTTTGGTCGCTATAGCGCCACCTATGGGCCAATCGGGGTCATACTCTCTGAACCTCTCCTCGATTTTTGTACTACCATCTGGCAAAGTTTCAAGGTTCCAGCTCTTACGGTTAGGGCTGCACGATGCGTTTTACGGCGGAAGAAAAATAATAATAAAAATCAGCACAATTACAATAGGGTTTCAGCACTTCGTGCTTGAACCCCTAATTACTGAAACTGTTGCTATGTCATGCAGAACAAGAGGACAGTGTACTCATAGCGCTAATGCTGAGAATGCTACATGTACTTGATGCACCTGACCTGTTCTGACACATTTTGGAACATGGTGACACTTGAAATTCTGCTAGGGTAGCTAAAAACGTTAGCATTTGTGGATTTGAGTAGTTTCAGGCCACCTTTTGAAAGCACATAAACATTTATATTATCCCACACAATGGTACTGAAAAGAGCACACGGCTCCGTGTGCTAGAATGCAACGAACACATTCAAGATCAGCTGATTTCTCACCCACCTGAAGGGATTTTGCATTTTTCTATATTTTCTTCTTGGCAGGGCCTTCAATGTGGCTCTGACATCTTCCTCGCTTCTCCTGCACTTTTATCCCAACATTAATATGCAGGCACTTAGCGTGGGAACATCATCTAAACACTGTGAACCCTGCTGGAAGAACAAGCCATCAGAAAGCTTTAAATTAACACGCATTCCCACACACGCACGTCAAACATAGCATAAACTGCACTGTTATCATCTCAGGCGCCCTTTTTTGAGATCTCTTCCACCTGTAATTGCTTTTAACACTGCTGGATGCTGCTCCCCCCCTCTCCCCCCTTCGTCCTCTTGTTTCTTTGAGACAGCTTTGCCCGTGACAAGTTAACAGCCCGACCAGAGAATGAAAATGGTGCCAGTCCTTTTGTCTCGCTGGCAGATGGAGCCTGCAGTATGCCATTTTAAAATCAGCCTACGGCACACAGATTCCATAACAAACAGGGAAAATCTCTCTGATCACAGTCCATCTTTTGCTATTGTCATTCACAGGCCATTGGCTCGATTATTATCAGCATCGCATTCGGTACGCGCCCACCGCGCGTCAATGGTGCAAGAGTCATGTAAATCAGTCATAAAAGCAAGGTGTGAGACCCTGGCAAGCGAGAGAAAGAAATGAAGCAATATTTCCGAATTGATTTGGCACGTCTTCCTGGGGTTTGTTGTTTTTTTAAAAAACGTGTCCCCTGTTGACATCAATCTGTTCACCAATTTCCTCTATTGCCACTCGAAGATGAGTGCAAATGAATCAGTTATGCCGCGGCTCCCACCAAATCAAAGATACAAAACGGATTGCTTATTTTCTGCAACTAACTCTCCACCAAAGACTCGATTTTTAAAAGCTAGCGTGTTTCATTGAGAGACAAATGGACAGAGAGACAAGGAGAAGAAGGTAATTTCAATGAAAGCCGTTCTTTCATTCCAGTCTAAGCTGAGTTTTTAATTCAACCCCTAAAGATGTCATTCGGTCTCAAAGGGGTCGGCAAATGCACTTTGAAGAGCTCATTGAAATAGGATAAGTGGTCTAATTGCAATTAACCATGAAATGAGGGGGTAAAGCAGTCTAGACATTGTTTCTAATTTGTCCAGTGGTGTGCTGTGCTTCCACAAACCATCTATCTCCATTGACGGCCATTCAGAAGTAGCCAAAATACATTTTTGCAAGCATGATAATATATACTGTAAATTGAAAAATAGACATCGACATATATATGACATGACATAAGGTGCTAAGTTAGTTGCCCAAGACAAATTCTCACTCATTTATATTTTATATATGTACTTTCTGCTAACTGAGCAAATATTTCTCCTTTCTCTGCAGCAGACCACCGCTGTTTCCCACTGCCATGGCTTTAACAGCATCAGCTCTGGCTTCTCCTTCTGCACAGCTGTCACTCAGAGATTGAAGAATATAAGCCACACATACCCACAGCTCCTGAAACCATGTTTCTGTTCCAGAACCAAGTGAGCTGCCTCGTTATCTTTTGTCTACATAGGCAGCTACCTTACCAAAACAGAATCAGAAGTGACTGAGGAGAAACATGGTGCATGGGCAACTACCAGGACGTTAAGGTTTGCCTGGTTAGCATGGACCCATGGTATGAACTACTATTACATTTAATGTAATTTCTAAAAATAAATTTAGTCAGTTTATCTATATATACTCAACAAAATATGTATTGCAAAAAATAAATCATTAATATTTTTAAGTTAAGATAAGTATTTCCTCCAAGAAATTATAGATTTTTGCTGACCCATTCCCAAACTTGTAAGTTCTATATGACGTACATATCAAATAAGTATATTATGTTACAGTATATGGCCAAATGAGGTGGCTCAAAGATTCAGAGCAGCCGTTTTTCAAGGCACACCTCTGAAGACTTAAAACACTGTCTTGTGTGATAGAAATATTTTATGTAATAGGTATTTTCAACATTAAATGTACAGAGAAATGCAGACTAAGGATGCTCAGGTCAAAGACCATATATACTTGCCCAAAACGTGCTTAACACAGTAGAACTAACAGTCATATAATTAGCTTAGATCATTACAAACCAATCGCCAGAACAAATCACAGTGAAGAAGACTTGAGTGACACTGATTTTTACTCAACTGTATGATTTAAATGTACATGTATCTTTCTATTCAGGAGACTCACTTGGTTGTTGTGGCCAGTGATCTCCCGGCCATGAATAAAACTTAATTTCAACAAAGAGCAACTTGGGAGTCGTGTCAGGTATATGCTGCTCAGCTGAGAAATAGATTCTACGCTCAAAAGACAACAACAGAACATCTATGTGTGATTGATGTAGTAATAGAAGTACTAAAGATTCTAAGCTCAAAAGACAACAAAAGAAACAGCTCAAGTGTGATTGAGGTAGTGATAGTAGCTTCTTGACGGGACGCCGTCACCTTACTTCAGGTAAGTATTGTAAGTATTCAGGGAATTCAGGGAATTACCTCGAGATACTATTTTTAACAACTGGTAGTTGTTTAAATTGTCTGTGGTGAAGAAGTCAGATTAAGTAGGTTGTATTCGTATTAACAATTTCCACAACACTTGCTAAGTAGCTCACTAGGGTTTGGAACAGAGCCCCTGTCACCATGTCTGAATGAGCCTCACATGGTTCTCCTGACCTGCAGGAAGCAGAGTGAGGGTCATATATCCTGGAAGACACTGATATGGAGATACAGCAGGTTGATTTTATTGTGACCTTTACCTGAAATTGCCATCCATTGTGTTTGTGAGGTTTGAAAATGCAACTGTCAATCATCCATGTTCTTTGCCGTCTCTCTGATCTGTTATGGGACAAAACTCCTGCACAGCTAATTTCCTGTGATACACCAAACACCAATGGCTGTGTCTCAGACAGCTTCATGGTCTCATCTGGCCTTCAATATCAGTTATATCACAGCACACATAGAGAGGGAGAGAGGCGGAGGAGGGAAAGACAAGGATCTGTGGAACTGAACAGATGGTGCCGAATAAAAACATACTCTTTTATTTTGTTTTTTACTTTGAATCACAAGAAATAGGAAATGTTGTGGTCTCGATGCAAGACCTATTTCTCTCTCATTGTTTTTTTTCTGCCTATTTGTCACTTTAGCTGAGTCTATAAAGGTTTATTGGCATGATTCTTGACATTTACAATACTGTCAAAGCATGCTAAGTACTTGAAGTACAGAAATAAACAGTGTAGAAAAAAATTTGAAAATAAATATAAAAATAACAATATATAGCTGCAAGCAGCAACTAACGGGGTTCAAGCACTTTAAGTCAAGTCAAGTCAAGTCAAGTGTATTTGTATAGCGCTTTTCACAATACAGATTGTATCAAAGCAGCTTCACAGTATTACATTTAAATAATACAACAAGGTTTGTTTCAAGTGGAATTTATTGATTGATAAAATTAAATTAAATATCCCCAAAATATCCCCAACTGAGCAAGCCAAAGGCAACAGTGGCAAGGAACCGAAAAACTCCATCAAGTGACCTAATGGTGTCCTAAAACTCCATCAGGTGACCTAATGGAGAAAAAAAAACCTTGGGAGAACCCAGGCTCAGCCGGGGGCCAGTTCTCCTCTGGCATTTATGAGCTAGAGGCCGGATTGTAGTTTGAACTGTAAGATTAAAAATATTATATGAATGCCTGGCTGAAGAGATGCGACTTTAATCTAGTTTTAAACTGGGAGAGCGAGTCTGAGCAACGAACAGTATCAGGAAGACTATTCCAGAGTTTTGGAGCCAAATGTGAAAATGCTCTCCCTCCTTTGGTGGTTCTGGATATCCTAGGTATGACCAAAAGCCTTGAATTTAGTGATCTTAAAGAGCGCGATGGATTATAGGGTGATAGAAGATCCGTTAAATAGACTGGAGCTAAGCCGTTTAGGGCTTTATAAGTCAGTAGCAATACCTTGTAATTAATACGGAACTTTATAGGTAACCAATGCAGTGATGATAAAATCGGTGTTATATGATCATATTTTCTTGATCTAGTAAGAACTCTAGCGGCGGCATTTTGGACTAACTGTAGCTTGTTTATTGAGGATGCAGGACAACCAGCTAATAAAGCATTACAGTAATCTAGTCTCGAGGTCATGAATGCATGAACTAACTTTTCTGCATCAGAAACTGATAGCATATTACGTAGCTTAGCAATGTTTCTAAGGTGGAAAAAGGCTGTTTTTGTAACATATGAAATATGATTTTCAAAAGACAGGTTGCAATCGAGTATAACACCCAGGTCTTTTAGCAGGTCTTTAAGCATGTAAAAAGGTATTATGTTTTATTTAGCAGGACTCACAGACCTCTAAGGCCATGAGTCAAACAGGCCCATTGAGTCTCGTTATGATCGGCCTCCATTATCCTTGCCTGACTGATGGCGGCCGTGTTTTTCGAGATACGGGAATATCCTCATAGACAATCATGGCACCTTCGACAAAGACACCGCATGCAAGATTTCAAGTCAATCGGACAGACTGTTGCAGAGCTATAGCTGTTTTCGTGTTCTTTTTTATTTTTATTTTTTTTATATATATATATATATATTTTCATCATTTTAATGGGACCACTGATGGAGCCCATACATAGGTGTACCAAGTTTGGTGAAATTATCTCATTCCTTTCAAAAGGGGTTAGCTGTTTTAGTAAAAGTGGATACGCTCACTTCGAATGGTTTGGCGTCCCGTCGTGGACGTGAATCGAAATTTCTATTTTTTTTTTTTCTTTAATAATTGACAATAAGACTCCAGTGAATCCAGTGAAAAACCTAGGACTAGTTCGCAACAGTATAGGGTTTATTTAAAAAACAATCCAAAATACCTGAAAATTTCACCGGGCGGTTTAGGAGTTATGAGCCATTAAGTACTTTTGATCGCTGTCGTGCCACCATCAGGACGACTGAAGCGAGACTTGTCAAGTCACCTTTATCTATATAGCCTAGCGCTTTTTACAATACAGATTGTTTCAATGCTTTACAGTGATAAAAGGAAAATTATGCTTTTCGGCTGTTGTTCAGCTTAAGTCAGTTTAGAGTTGATTCAGTTCTGTTGTAAAGATTATCAATTATTAAATTAGTTCATTTCATCTATAAAATAGTTCTGCAAAAAATGATGTCATCGTCCAGCTCAGATCAGTTCTCATACAACAGCATCAGTACAGTACAATATTATTGTTGAATATTAAGTTAACCTTGGTGACGTTGTAGACGGGGTGGGTACTACCAACCCTCAAAGTTTCAAGTCTCATGACTTATGATTGGTCTGTAGTAATAATAATAATACATTTCAAGAAAATGTAGGAAAAAAAGAAAAAAATTGAGAGCCCTTCTTTGTGCCCTTTCTGGGCCACGACATTTCTAGGACTCATTGTTATATGGATTTTATGAATGGCTCTTAGGGTAATACTGAATGCGTGCTTGTTAGCCCAAGTTGAAAACGTTTACTCCAATGTTTCTATGATGTTCTGATCCCAAGATGTGATCCATCTAGTCCCTTTTCATTGTAAGTTGCCTATATCTGTGCCTTAGTAAGCACTACAAACTAATGAAAATAAAACCAAATATAATGATATAATGGCAATCTCTCTTTCTCTCAAGAGATATTTCTTATTATTATCAATATTGGAAACAGTTGTGATGTTTAATATTATCGTGGAAACTGCTATTTAAAAAAAGGGGGGGGGGGGATATTTACTGTATGAAGATGCATTTGAGCAAAGGACATTTGCTTTGTATTTATCAGAGGAACTAGTGAAAACTAAACTGCTTAATGCAGAGCCCCCCCCCCCCCCCCCCCCCCCCTCTCTCTCTCTCTCTCTCTCTCTCTCTCTCTCTCTCTCTCTCTCGTAGACACACTCTCACTTCTTCTGTTTCTTTCCCATTCTTATTTATTACATTTTTCAACACCTACCACATTTCCATGGCAGGGATTCAAGTGCAGACAGTAATTTTCTTTTAATTGATTAACGAAACACACCAAGACCTTGCAGGAGCTTTTAATTATACATACAGTTGGGATGAGAGCAGTAGAATACAAAATTTCCGCTTATTTGGTTCAGTGGTGTTTTTCAAAGGATGTTCGACTAGCCACTAGTAATGGGTAATTGATGTTTCAGAAGCGATTACTTACATGTCTCAAACATAAGGAAGTAGGAAGCATTTAAAAGGAACAATGTAACTTTTTTTAAACGGCTGTAGAAAACTAATCTGTGCCTTTAATAACCATGGTATTTTTAAGTGTAATTATAGGACTGTATGCTGTTCAGCATTTGATTTGATTTTGATCTCAGAAATGAGATTGAATCACGTTTTTGAACCACATTCTGAAAAAAGGACAGTGTAACTAAACAATAAAAAATCATAGGCAAATAAATAAATATGCATACACAGATACTGTAAAATCAAGTGTTGCTGAAGACACATATAAATATTGCATTTCTAACTTGGCTGTGCCAAAATATTTCTGCCTCCCATGAATTATTTGCAGATACTGTGTTAATCATGTTTTACAGTATTAGTTGGACCGCCAGAGTATGTCAAGCCCACGTTCCCTTGCGCCGCATCACTGTGCATTCATAATAAAAATTTCTGCTTTTATTGATGGTGTGGGCTCACTGGGCCTGTCACTTCATAAGTTAGCCTAAAGCACTCTACACATCTTCCTGTAATGAAATATTTACAATCAGAGCTGATATGCGAGATGGCTGCCCACTGTTAGCCCCTTGGTAATTATTTGAATCCTTGGGCAAAAGACAAAAAAAGATGCTTGGAATACAGGGAAGATTGTATTTTTTATTAATATTATTATATCAGAATCCTGGGATCTTGCTGACTGATTATTAGATGGCTGCTGTAATGATTTAGGAGGTTTTCAAAAACAGCTAGAGCAGGGCTACTTAGGGGCCGAACCCTTGTTTTTATTATATATTTATATATATATATATATATATATATATATATATATATATAATGTAATTTTTTTATTTAAGCAAGTAGACAGTGGGCCCTATTTTAACGATCTGAAACGCAAGTGTCAAGCACAAGTAACTTTGTGGGTGGGTCTTGGGCGCTGTTGCTATTTTCCCGGCGGGATAAATGCCTCTTGCGCCCCGTGCAAATCTAAAATGGGTTGGCCTGAAGTAGCTTCATTATTCATAGGTGTGGTTTGGGCGTAACGTGAAATAAACCAATCAGAGCAAGGGCGTAGGTTTGGCCTCAGCTTTGGTGGGGACATCCCCCTCCCCCTCCCCTGGAATGAGTTTTCTATATGTAATTAAATAATGAACAAATGAATAAAATACACACGTATCATAGTATGCATTCAACACAACAAATCCATTATTATTATCTATTATTATTATTATTATCCATGATTACAGTATTCCATTAATACTAAAATTGTATCTACTATTCTATATCAAATTCTATTGATATATTCTATTCTTAAATATTAAATTCTTAGGCTACACTCACTCACAAATACATTACATAAATAGAATGTAGAAACGAAAAATGTCTCAGATCCACTGTTTATGTTGACTGCAAGATTCTAAGTTAAGGTCAGCTAATTAACATTCAGTGACTTGCTAACGTAGCATTCTATCATGATAGCGTGACTTCTATGAGTCTATCAGTGCTGCACAGCCTAATCAATACTCTTAACCTTAGTTGAAAGATTGCTGCTGCTAGGTTTAACTGTAACAACATGGTAACACATACTATCACCAATCAATACTATTTTCCACAGTAGAATCTGCATTTGAAAGCCTGTTCAGTCTCTACTACTGCTAGTTTATTTGTGTGGCTAGTTATTTTGCCTACTTACACTCTGCTTTATGAAAAAGCTTCGTATGTCCCCTTTCTTCTTCTTGGGTGGCATAGCTGATCTATCTACAAAGTACAAAAAGTGGCAAAAAACGGAATATTAAAATGTTTTACTCTGGCCTTTGTATGTGGCAGAGAGACAGCCCTGGTAACTTACCGTCGGCGTCGTCGACGCGCGCGCGCGCACGCACACACACACACACACACACACACACACACACACACACACACACACACACACACACACACACACACACACACACACACCACCCGCTCGCTGCCAGTGCAAGCACAAAAGTAGTCCCGGCCCGCACGTGTAGCCTGTCAGATACACCGCCGCCAATCAAATTACGGCGTTTCTTGTACTGTCGTTGTTTTGGCCTTTGGAATCGATCCAAATAGCAGCGCAAAGATCCAAATAGCAGTTCAAAGGAGCTTGCTAAATATTGGTGGGGACAAATTTGTCATCTCAAAATATTGATTGGGACTAGTACCTAGCGTCCCCCCCTAAACCTACGCCCATGAATCAGAGCGACATCTCACATTCCCTTTAAGAGCAGGCGCGCTTGTTCTAAAGCGGATTCCTATTATAACGGCGGATTTGCCAGGCGCGCGCCAGGAGCGGTTCACAGCCGAGGAGACCGACGTTCTCGTCAGGGACATTGGGGATGGAGAAACCCACCCAAATTAACTTCGGTTAAACAGGCGTATGATAATTTGGGTAAATGTGTAAGCTAGATGTATGCTTTTATAATAAATTGTCTATCCATCTATCTATCTATCTATCTATCTATCTATCTATCTATCTATCTATCTATCTATCTATCTATCTATCTATCTATCTATCTATCTATCTATCTATCTATCTATCTATCTATCTATCTATCTATCTATCTATCGTAATAATGTATGATTTGCAAAAATGAAAACTGCTGCTTCTGTGTAGATGAGAGAATCAAAGTGTGCGTTGTGCACACGCTACATTGATTATGGCCAAACATGCACCCTTAAAATAGCATATGAATAACATGCGCAACGCGTCACTGACTTTAAACTATTTTTTCCTGGTTAGTGGCGCAATTGTTTTCTAAACCTGCAAAATAGCATGAAGGAACGTTTGCGCCGGAACACGCCTCCTCTTTGCGCTGAACCGCCCCCGGGAGCGCAAGTGTATTTCCTAACTTACCGACGTGCTTCTGTGGAGGGAAAAGTCCGCTTTGCGCGGGTGCAAAATAGGAATGATACATGCGTCGGTGTACAAAGTCAATTGCGCTGGGTGCAATATAGGGCCCAGTGTGTTGTATTTGGTATGGTGAAAATCTTGTATCACAGTATGAGTAATTTTATTTAATGGTATCAGTGTATATGATAGTTATTTTTGAAGGAAATTTAACCCAGACATGTTTTATTAAAATAAACAGAAAACTAGTAATGCATTTTTGTTTTTCTTTCACAACCAAATGAACTAAATATTTTACAATTAAAGTATTTCGTGTCAGTTCAATTTGGAATTTGATTTTATAAAATTTTGAGATAACACCTAAGCTATTTACTGTATATATATATATATATATATATATATATATAGACTTAAATATTATTACCTAACTGTAACACGGATATAGTCCAAAGATGAAGAAGGTAGTTAAAAAAATAACAGTTTATTAAACAAAGCAAATCGGATAATCCAAAAGAGCAAGAAAATGTGACTATAAAGTGCAACTCAAAGTCCATGAAAATAAAACTAACTGAACATAAACGTGACACAATCATGGTGTGATGTGCCTTAAAAGCAATGCTTAAACAGTCATGCATGTGTACATAGGCCAACAATTAAACATAACGCAAATTAATACAATAGTTCAATAGGAAATTATAACATTTTCAGGCGGAAAAGAGGAAATATCGCATTCACCAAGACTGGAAGAGAACAATTTGGAATAGTAAGTGAGCATTTATTTTAGGCCTCATTAATCATCAGCAGTAAACACACTAGTGGAAATAATACATCCCATAATACCTTAGCCAAAAAGAATAGTTGCCATGGCTCTCTGTGCCTCAGGATCTTCCTGTTCTCACAAATACCTGTTCATAAACTCCTCTTATTTCTCCAGCAGAGACAGACAGCTTCCCTTTATATCCCCTCCAACTAAACGCAGTGAGTTCCATGAAGATCATCTTCTGAGACACAATTTGTCCCGGTTCAAATCCACAAAAGCACAGAGCAAGTCATTAAAGTCCTTTGTCCACAGAGAGCTGCAGAATCAGTGCATTAATAATTTGCGGAGGTGCACTGAACACTTCCAGAAGTGTATGTAAATGATAGGGAGAGAATAGACTGGCAGTATTAATATTGCATTTGTTCAGCGTTGGGTTTATTAGTCAGGCGGGAAGCTAATGAGCCTCTTGCACCCAAAGCTGTCAAACGCTCAGCCCGTAATTCAAGCTGGAGAAGAGACTCTTTCACTCAAAACACATCCTGCTTCTATTATGGCTCCAAATACAATGAGCATCCAACTCATTAGAGAGTATATCGATTAAATGATATTACATGACAAAGTCATACAAACTTCTTTTTAATAATCTTTCAGATTAGTGTTTTGATTGTCTTAACATCAATTTCACGAGTTTCTGTGGGGATATCTCAAAATGCTTTACTCTATTAAAAAAAGGAGTGAATTGCTTGTAGACAACAAGAGGAAACCCTGAAGAAAGTTTTATTGTTCAGACATTGCTCTTTCAAAGCTCAGGAGACATAATGGAGAGCCCATTTATATTTATTAGAAGTTTCATTAGATCAAGAACAATTTGTCTAAACAATTTGTAAAACCATTCTTGAATAAATTATTGCATTCAATTCAATGGCAGATTTTTTAACAAATGATTTATGATTGATTAACACATAAAATCATTCTGCCTGTGATTCACACATACGTTTTCTCAAATGTTTCTACAACGAAATAAACAAAAACAAATAAAACAATTACAGTAAGACCCCATTTATTATTGCTTTTTTATTAATTTTTTTACATCCATTGGGGTGATCCAGTCACAAGTGTAAAATATATTGTGATCGGATCACTCAGACCACATTCAAAAATGATAAGAAATGCATGTCAATTCATTGGTGAATGTTAATGAATCCTGATATTTTGGACAGCAGCAACATGTCAATCAACCGTTTCTCCAAAACAAGGTTTTTAAGCTTCGCCAGTTGAAACAAACATTTCATATAACCTCTCCGTTTTACCTGAGATCATGTTTTGCACACACCTTCTAAACGTTGTACTTGACCAAAATAACCATGAGAATTCCCATTTGTGGTAAGATTTCAATTTTGGAATTGATGGAATTTCATTGATGGTTTCATGAAGAACCTTTAACATCCATGGAACCTTTCCATTGCACAAAGTTCGTTATAGTGAAAAAAGGTAATAATAATCTTTAGATTATTGAAATGTTCTTCACACTAGGGGAAAATAAAAATGGTTCTTTTAAGATCTGTTCACTGAAAGGTTCTTTGGGGAACCAAAAATGTGGCATCATGTTGAAAACCTGCTTTTGGAACTTTATTTTAGTGTAAAGTATCACTTTTATTTTTTCGTAAGTGCTGTATGTAGTCACAAAATCAAGAGATCCTGCCCTAGAAATCCAGTCAGAAGTGGTCACAGGAGACGCATTTGAGATGCATTTGAGATGCATGTTCCTGCCAGGTGTAAACAAGTAGTTTTGGCTGACTGATCAGAACAACTGAGACGGATCTTTATACCAGATGTAAACTGGGCCTTAGAGTATAGAGCTATAACATTACAGTAGACAACATAGCTCAATGAGAGTTTGGAAGAATTTGTTGACAAATGTTTGTATTTATATTGAAATCTCTGACTTCTAGTGCAGATGTTGGCATCTGGGCAAATCTAAACACCATTTGTGACATCTAAAGGCCAATTCGCACTGCACTGATAGACGCCGACTAATGCGGACAATCACCAGATTACAGAAAGTCACTTCTCGGACATTCAACGCCAATCAACAAGCGCAATTTGTTCAACAAGAGCCAATTCAACTTCATCAACTGGCAAAAAAAGGTCAGTCAGTGCTGTGTGAGTTGGCCTTAAAACTCTAGAAGAGATACACTAAAATTTCAAAGGTGTTTTTCTCAGGAGAAAAGTCAGAGTATCTTCCTTGTGAAACAATCAGGCTAAATAGAGCAATCTAATTTTTGATTTTCTTTGCTACAGATGGATCTGGATGTTCACACTGCAGATATTTCATTCCAACAAGGAGATGTAGCTGTAAAAGGTGTCCTCTGTTTATCAGCAGGTCTGGCGAAAGCTCCGATCTGATTCTGGGAACGCTCAGTTGAATCCAGACATCTCCTGCTGCTGATTCATGCCAGTGGGATTATGGGATTCCTCACAATGAAAGAACAGATTTAAACATACCCTTCTATTCTTCATTGTCGTGGCGGAGGCCTCAACCCTGCAGGTGGTGAATTAAATCTACGGTGAGATCACAGATGGGGTTGTCCCAACTACTAACACAAACTATTGAACACGTGTGTATTGTTTACCCATATGTACTGTTCCTGGACTTGGTTTAATGACACTTCCATTAAGTGTACTGAGCAGAGACAGATGGGGACTTCTTGAGTCTAGTTTTTGAAGAGGTGTTTCCTTTTTGCCTACCAAGGTTTTTCTGTTTTTCAAGAGAGTTGCTTCACATGATCAAAGTCGCTATTTGTTGTTTTCAGTCATACTTAAGTTAATCTGTGAAGTCATTTTTTATGCACATTTATATATGCGCTTTTTATCTTTTATTTTCAAATAGACAGTTACTATTGGCATTTACTGTACACATTTTGTTGAATGTACCACACACACACACACACACACACACACACACACACACACACACACACACACACACACACACACACACACACACACACACACACACACACACACACACACACACACACACACACACACACACACACACACACACACACACACACACACACACAGTTTATAGTCTGTAATATTTTTATTAAATATTTTTACTCACTGTAAAAAAAAAAAAAACAGTAAAAACAATTAAATTACAATTTAAAATACCTGTTGTCTATTTGAATATATTTTAAATGCAATTTATTCCAGTGATGGCAAAGATTTCAGCATCATTACTCCAGTCTTCAGTGTCACACGATCCTTCAGAAATCATTCTAATATGCCGATTGAGTGCTTAAGAAACATTTCTTTAAAAAAATTAAAAATTCAGGATTCTTCGATGAACAGAAAGTTAAAAAGAACTGCATTTATTTGACAGAAATTTTATGTTACAAAGTAAGAGGTTTTACTGTCACTTTTGATCAATTTAATGCATCCATGTTGAATAAAAGTAATTATTTATTTTAAAAATCTTGCACATTATTATTATTATTATTATTATTATTATTGAACCACAGTTTTCTTTTAAAGCCACACACTGGTTAAGAACAAAACTGTTTTACTACAGTGGATGATTGACAGTTGATTGACGGATCCTAAACCAGGTGTAAACGGAGTCTTTGAGTGGTCGTGGTTCTACCATTCGTCATACAAAGATTTTCTGTCGTTTTCAGACATCTAAAGAGGATAGAAGTCTTTAGATTGACATGGGGTTGCTGTCAGGACCTGAATTCAGTAATGGGTACTTGTGTTGTGCTTTGAGATGCACTGGGAATTCAGTGTGTGCTGCAGAACCTTGGTTTTTCCTTAGAGCAGTTTAAAGCTCATCTGGTTGTAAACAGAATTTGCCAGGCGAGTCTCCCTGGTACCAGACTCGTCGGATGACCAAATGTCCGAAGACGCACCTTTTCATGTCCCCCTCGATCAATCATTCTGGAAACTTTACTCTTTTCTTCTTTAAATTCAGTGAGTTCATGGTAAATAGTGAATTAATAACATAACTTTACGCACCAGTCCTCTTTCGCCATACCAATCACAGATTTGACACACTGTGGGGGAAAAAGAGGTTTAGCATCTCAAGTGGAATAATTTCCATATGTATGTATAATAGGCTGATGAATTCACATTCTGCGCTTGGGTCACATGATGAATAAAGCCTAATAAAAATGTCATTCTCCTGCTGAAACGCTGAATGTTTCTAAAACCAGTATTGATGCATTTCTATTCAGCATGTCGCTGACTGACATGATGCAATTTATTTATGCCATTTTATTTTGGACTATTGCCATTGTAAGTATACAGCACTGAGCCAAATGCTTGCCTTTGAGGAATTAATGATCCGTTAAAGATACAATATCCTGTTTCTGCCACTCACAATGATTGAGCCAAGGTGGAATCAATTTCATCTGTCAAATATTTCTCAAGCAGCTGAAAAGTGCTCTTAAACATGCTGAAGTGCAGTTGGAAATGAGTCACCCGTGAAGCCGCTAACAACACTCTCTGCTTTTGCTCTTTCGACAGACTTTGTGCATCTGATTCTGCAAAAAGTCCCAGTTTATCCATAGGTCCATGGTTTTTCACAATATGCTTTACTAGGGTGTGGCAAGCAGGGCGGGGCCGAGAGCCTTGAGAGAACGGAGGAGCTTCGGAAGCATAAAAGGAGGAGCGTCTTTCTTTCTTTTTTTTTTTCTTCTTTTTTTTTCTCGTATCATTAATCAGTTATTAGATGTTGTTAACCAACATTATCTAACATAATTTTACAGGAAATTGAGAAAATATGGACTTCTCCATGTGACAACATTGTAACACAATAGAAAAACTACTTTATTGCCATAATATGAATAAACTTTGTATTACCGTGAAATTGCACTAATGTGTTTTCTCAATACGAATTTTGCAGATAGTGGCATCAATTATAATTAGTAGCAAAAAAATATTGAATATCCATGGTAATGATTTGCCTGGTTTATTAATGCAAGAAGAAATATATATATTTTAAGAAAAACTAGCTTCAATTGTGATACAGAGCTGGCATTATACAGCAATTCCCCCCCCCCCCTCAAGTCATGTCACCTTTATTTATATAGTGCTTTATACAATACAGATTGTTTTAAAGCAGCTTTACAGTGAAAACAGGAAAATGATTAAATGATGCATTTAGCTGAGTTGTTTTAAAAGAAAATAGTGTTATTGTTCAGCTAAAGTCAGTTCATTGTTGATTCAGTTATGTTGTTAAGATCATCAATTATTAAATGAGTTCAAACAAAGCAGTACTGCACACACAAAAAAAAAACAAAAAAAAAAACAGTGATGTCATCGTCCAGCTCAGTTCATATGACTTTAATTTTAGTTTGTTTTTTGTTAAGTCCTGTTCATACCAATAATGACGACTAATATCACGTTTTCCGGCAAGAAAATGTGTTCCCAAGGTTCTCTGACCATGGTCTGGCCCTGGTATCATTATATTTGTTGCTGTTTTGTACCTATTTATGTATTCATTTATTTATTGTAAAACATTGGCCACAAAACATCAAGGTCTTTTTTTCAAATAGTTTTTACCCTACTCAGACTCTGTCTTCTCCAAGATATGGAAATTAAGTGAGATTATGACAAATGACAAATTATAGTATAGCACATAATAGCATCATCTTTAGAAACAAAATTTCCCTTGACATGCAATAGATATCAACAGTTATTTTCTCACTGCATGCTGCAGTGTTGCATTTAAATAAAGACTGTGAGATGCTGCCACAGATTTTATACCATTGTACTCAAGTATTTGGGAGCCCATTTTCAATATTTGCTACTGAAATTCTCTCACTGCCCTTCCCCTTTGCCTCTCAAATGTCTGTATCCCCCAGGACATGAAACTGATTTAAGGGTTAATATGTCTGTATGTCTTTCTGAACCTCTGTGCTGTGGTGGGCGTCATTATCCAACTGAGCTTTCACTCCTACACGGTTGTGTGTCCTCTGACTGATGCTGAACTACTCTAGAAGACTAGAGGACCCTAATCAGGGTCATTTAGGCAAAAGATCACTGAATCATCATAGCGCTATGTGCTGTCGTCATGGCAACTGCATCCACTTCACATATGGGATGCAGCGGGACCTGATGTTGAGGGTTTTCTTTTTTTTAAAGTGCTTTAGTGCACATCCGATCTGATGTGTTCAGTGATTGTGAAACGCTGAGACAGTTTATTAAACATCCAATCTCCTCTCAGAGGCACGGCGGAAAAGTTAATTTCCAGGAGAAGGCCCTTAAAGATAGAATATTAATCAGGTTGACATTAATATGAGACATGCATATACATGGATGCTCTCACACACAGACAGGTCTATAATTTTGTGATGTTTCATATATAAACCAAGTACAACATGTGATGCGGTTATGACAGTTATCATGAACAATTCAAGAACAGTTTTTTTCATTTTTTTTTCACGTGAGATAAAGAATATGTTGAATAATTTGACTTTTTTTATGTTTCTTTTGTGCACATAACGTTTCACAGTGTTCCTTCATATTCTGTATCTGTCAGCTCATCACACACAGGACCTTCAGCCATTTCTCAAGCATGTCTTAACTTAGCATGTCAAAACAATTTGGTGTTACATGCGACAAGGAGATGGAGAGTGATATTAAAATATTAATATACCCACATGTTCTGTCACAGCAGTCTAGTGCAAAATCTCCAATCAACATGCATGTTATAATGCCAGTGTAATCCATTTATCATATTAATAATAAATTATTCATAAATGAGAAATTATCTGGATTTACAGTATGTGTAGATCACTGTGAATGCATTTAATGTGAAAGCCTGTTTTAACCTAGAAATATAAAATTATATTTCTTATAATTGCAGCTTTATATCTTACAACTCTATTTTTCATTTCATCAGCTTTTTTTATTTCAGCTTTATTTCTCATCATTTTAGTTACTTCTCGTAATTGTAGTCATCATATCTCACACGTATACTGTATCTCATACATTTATTACTTTATATTGCATATGTCTGATATATTCACATAGGTGTGGCTTTATTTCTCATGATTTGGTATTTTTCTAATACATTTCTAATTAATTTAAAACAATTCAGAACTCCCATGTGAGACTTGTAGTTTATTACAGACACCTAATTCATGGTCTATGTCAATTGACACAAGAAGCTTTGTGCTTTTGACACATAATCCATGATTTGACATTATAAGAGTGACATTTGAAAAAAGCTGCTTCCCTGAGGCCTGTTTCCTGTTGGTTGGGTGACCAAAGAGTGTGTGATGCCTAAACTTGTTAGATGAGGGACTGAAAGCTAATGAAGAGAGAGGCCAGTCTCTCACAAAACCACTTATCCTGACCTTTTATTCCAAGCAAAATCAATTTACCCTTAATGTGTCCATATTACTGCACTGACTTTAATCTGCTCCAGCCCATCAAAGCCTCGCCACCAGGGGACACAATTCACAGCCACTGTGTTGTTTTTCACCTCCACTCAAAACAATGACTGATTAAGGTCGCTTTTTTATGCTCTTCAAGGACTTTGACGGGACCAATGAACTCCGCTGGAGAACTTTGAAAGAGTTTTGCACACAAGAGCAAATGGAACCAACCCAAACAAACTAGAAGAGTTCAAAGAGAAGAAGTCTCTGAATTTCTTTTCTTTTTTTTTTAAATGCTCTAGACACTAAAGTTTAGTGCATTTGTATGTTGGGTTTGTATTGCATCTTGCATTAAAGCATGACTAGAGTGCTTTTTATATCCTTTTTTGTTGCAGATTTTTTATTTATTCTAGGTGTCAAACATACCTGGAGAAAGTTACCCATTTGCATTAGCATTTGTCTGGCACTAACTATCAGTGCTAGCTAGCTGACCCTTGAACTCATAGCATAAACAGGTCTTTAGACATGCTTAAATTCATTGCTAGTCCAGCGCTGCATTTCTCAAAAGCATCGTGAGCTAAGTTGGTGGCAGTGGTTCGGTAGCACTTTATTTTATAGTCCTGTTCCCCATAAACATACTATGTACTTTATACAGTAATCACAATAACTGGGTAATAACTAGGCTAACCCTGAACCTACACCTAAACCTAACCTTAACCCTATAGGCTTGCAATGCTTTTGGGAAATTCAACCCTTGACCCCACCGCATAAACAGGTCTTTAGACACGCTTAAATTCATTGCTAGTCCAGGGCTATGTTTCTCTAAAGCATCATAGCTAAGTTAATCAGAGAGACCATTGGTGGCGATGGTACGATGCGTTTGGGAAACACAGCCCAGGTTGCTTTTTGCTGGTTTGACGCTGGTATAGAAGGTTGACCAACATAGCCATGTTTTAAAATAACACTTGTTTAAATATTTCTACCGCTGGATAGAGGGGAAACGCACGTCTGATCAGGGCTACAGCTATCATAAAGAATTTACACTCACATATACAGGCAGATGACAGGAGAGGCCTTTAGCTGCAAGCCAAAAACCATGAGATAGTAAAGCGTCTTTCTTTACAGTCATAACCAGCAATCTTACGCTCACTAAAGACCACACACTGTCAACATATCATTATATACCCCCCCCCCCCCCCCCCCCCCTTCTCGGTTTTTATCTCTCTGATTTTCTCTACTCTTGCTCACTCAGTTTCCCAATTTATATGTAAATGTGGGTGTTCTTGACAATGGCAGGCCCAAGGCAGTTTATTCCTGCTTTAGAGCAGTCCATAACCCAAAAATAAATGCCACAAGTCCTTGATTTCGAGCATGGCAAAATAAATCACATGTATTATTTTGCTAACCATAACGGTTTGAAAATGAGCATGATTTCCCCTCCTGTGATGACACTGGAAACTGTTTACTATTTTATTCTTGATTAAAAAAATCTAATAATTCATACACAGATGCATATTGTGTGGATGCAGAAATTTGCCGAAAACTTGGCAGATTTCTGCAGGATTGGAACATTAAATGATATGGGGGAGGAACTTTTTTTTTTTTTTTTTGACAACTGAAACAAAACAAAAAAGATGAAAATGATATTTATTAATCATGTTTTGATCTTTTTTATATATTTTTTTATTACACAATGTCTTAACTAATCAAATATTATGAAACTATTAAAAACTGTAATATAGTCAAAAGTCCAGGTGGCATTGCTATCTTTATTTTAGTCATGTATTGATCAGCATACCTCACCTGCTGGTGATGCAGTAATGTCTAATTGTATTAACTTCTGTTGAGTAAATGCTTGGAAAGGCTCATTAAAAGGTATATCATTTCAACCACAGCACATTCTGAACCTCTTTCAATTTGCTTATCAGTCCAATGAAAGGGTTGATGCTTTCCTCACTGCCGATTTGCCTCCATTCAACTTCAGTTTCCAAAAAGATTTTGCTTTTAGTTTCTTTTTATTCACTTTGGTACTTTTGGTACTTTTTTGACAACTGGGGAATTTCCAAAACTCTTTGTTCTAATCTCCCCTGACTTGAAATTCTCTCAAATCACAAAGTACCTTTTCACTATATTGGGAGTTTCATCTATAGACACCAAAGTTTTCGAGCCAAAGTTATATTTCTAATGTTTGAATTACAGCCTTTTATAATGCATTTAACATCAAACTTTTTCTTTTGCATATGCTCCCATTAATTTTAATACATTTTATTATTATTACATCCAAATTATGCTAATAGTTAATTCAAAAATCATTTGAATCATTTACATATATTTTCATCTTTCAAATTGATTTAATTTGTTTGTAAAGTTTCTCATTTTGGAGATAAGTTAAAAACAACATTGGACCCCATGGCTTTCAATGAATGGACAAAAACACTGAGAAAATACCTTCTTTTGTGTTACAGGGTTGCAACCACGTGAGGGTGAGTAAATAATGACATCAATTTCATTTTTGGGTGAAATATCCCTTTAAGGTAAGTCACAAATGTGTTCTCCTCCTAAATTCCAAATGCCTTCTTAAGTAATACATCTCGGGCACTGTCTCTCACTAATTCTTGTGCACTCCTGCAAACATTTTAGCTGACAGTTCTGATATTTAGAAGGATTTAGAAGTTTCAAACACCAAGCCATGGCAGGGACTTTGATCAGGGTGAGCGAGTGACATTTCCCACTGTGAGCATTGAGGAATGTGTGTGCATATGCTCAGGTAAATATCAGCGTTGTGTGCAATTATGGATAGGGAAAGTAATATGTCTTCATAAGTAACGTCATATCCATGCAAAAACACACAGACATAATTGAAGTATTCGTTGGGCAATAGCGGGTATCCTTCAGAAGATATCTCCAGTTGTTTGAGCTTTGAACTCAGTAGCAGAGTTTCTGTAGCTAAGCTGCTGTGTCATGCAGAGTAACACGCTCAGAACTTTAATGTGTTACAGTGAGATTAAAGCATTGAACAACATTCGGTTTAAACCTTTTTTGGGATCATTTTGACACTTTTTGTAGCCTTAGGCTGCATCCCAGTTGACACACTTCTACTTTAAAACATTTTTTTTTAAATCCCACACTGGTTATATATATATACTCGTACTACATATACTTTTGAGTTTGTAGCAAGACTACCATTCAAAAGTTTGGGGTTGGTAAGATTTTTTAAGGTTTTTGAAAGAAGTATTTTATGCTCCACAGGCTGCATTTATTTGATCAAAAATACAGTAAAAACAGCAATATTTTGAAATATTATCACAATTTAAAATAACTAGTCTGTTTGAATATATTAAATGTGATTTATTACTCTGATCAAAGCAGAATTTTCAGCATCATTACTCCAGTCTTCAGTGTCACATGATCCTTCAGAAATCATTCTAATATGCTGATTTGTTGGTCAAAAAACATTTCTTTTTATTATAAATGTAATATTTTTAATGCAGCCTTGCTGAATAAAAGTGTGATTTTCTTTTATGGATGGATGGATGGAAAGTGCTATTATCCTATAATGGTAAAACCATTTATATTTTATAAATATTATTATATAAAATTATATTTTTATATATTATATTTTGTTTATTTTTTTATTTTTTATTTAATTTATTATATAAATTATATTATGTAATATATTATATAATATTTTGATATTTACGGTACTACTGTATGATTATCATGTTGATATAGCATGGTTTAATCACACTAAAAGAAAACCACTGTATTACTGTACCAAAAAAAACATGCAGCACAGCATCTTAATAGCCTGAATAACAATCCATGAAAAGGACATTTTGTTTTGCTTTGTTGTTCACAAAACCAGAAACCATTTAGTGCCGATTATTCAAGGTAAGATAAAAAAGATCAGAGGAAAAAATTCTTGCCTGAACAAATATGACTTGGAAAAAGAAAAGCACGGATTTAGTGTGGAATACTCTGCTCAGGATCAAAGGTGCTTGTGGCTGCGCTAATACCGTCAGCTTCCATTTCCTCTGGAGTCTTGCTACGCTGGATTAGCCGGCCGTTTCTTTTTTTCATGTGTGAGAGAGAACAGCACCTCCCTACAGCCCCACGCGGATTACCAGAACCCCTGCTGCTCCTCTAACATGCCATTCCCTCTCATAGGCCCGCTGCTTCTGCTTTCCCATCCCTCGATCGCTACGACAGGAATTTAAAAGCAGGTCCTGGATTAGCCAATGTGGCTGTCGGACGTGTGGGGATGTTTTTGTTGGCAGGCTGAGATGTGGGCATGCAACGCAGACGCAGATTAATGTTCTGATTACACCTTCAGGCCCCACCAGATGACTGGAGGACGGCCTGCCTCCATTTTAGGTCGCCTCTCAAGACAAACAAAGCGGATAGGGTGAGAGGACAAATATGGAGAAGCTCAGGAGAGAGAAAGAGTGAATCAGTGGATGGGTGTACATTAATTGAAGCCAGGCCAGACAAACAGGGGTCAGAGAGCAGCCACGGCAGACAAGCAGGTCAAAATCATTTCCAGCGCTCTCTTAGAAACCAGCACGGATGGACAACCTGTTCTCACGGGAAACGTTACAATGTTACGAGTTGACGACTTCATACGAATTTGTACAATGTTAATCGTACAAATACTAACAAAATGTAAGAAAATGTTACGAATGAGAATTAAAAAAAAATTTGCCACCAATTCACCAAAATGTAAAATAGTTATGAATTTCCATGAGATTGTGTTAGTGATAGATCATTCCAGCTAACAAAAATATGTTCTAAGATCGTTTTGCCAATGTTCCGAGTTATGAAAACGTTGTTCTGTCGGGACCACTATCGTCAAATACAATTGACAATTAGCATACAGTTTGGATTGGCGGAATGGTTCCGTTCTGGGCGAGAACTCCCTGCGCATCCGTGCAGCCTAGCATGGATAAGAGCAGTAATAACCCCCCTTAGGGTAAACAGAACAGAACCAACAATAATTTTACTGCAGATGTCATTAAAGGGATACTCCACCGTTTTTTCATATTAAACTATGTTATTCCCTTAACTAAGACGAGTTGATACATACCTCTCTCGTCTCAGTGCGTGCACTAAATCGCTCTGTCTTGCGGCGAAACTTTGTTAGCACTTAGCTTAGCCCAGTTCATTCAATATGGGCCAAGCAGAGAAGCTACCAAACACCTCCACGTTTTCCCTATTTAAATACAGTTACTCGAGTAGTGTAACTCGACCTAGGACGGTGACACAAAACAAAACGTTGCGCTTTTCTAAGCGTGTAAAATGGATAACTATATTGTATGGCGGAATATCATAGCAAGTGCTTGGGAGCACTTCGACTTCGCGCAGTAATATCTTCACTCGTGAAAAATCCTCTCACCGGCCCCCACTCCCTCTCCTCCTCCCTCTCATTTCCGTCAATAGAATCAACGTGACTTTTACCACCTGTGCTATTAGCAAACTGCAAGAGATCATTTGCAATGGCGGACTTTGTATATGATTATGACTTGTTTGTAGCAGACCCAGAGCCATATCTGTTTGAACCCGAGTACACGGAGGAGGAATTAGCTCTTATGGACCGTGAGAGAGAAGAAAGATATGAACCAGAACAGACCGGAGCCGGCGAAAGAACACGGGCAAACACGCCACTTCTTCAGAGTCATCAACGGTGTTTTTGGATTCTTGTTCAAAGCAGCTAACCAAGCTCTCCGCTGTATGTGGTGAGTTGGAATTCTGTGAAACATGACGGCACTATATACCTTCTCCTTGTTATCACAACCCTTTACGATGCACGTTATAACCATGATTGTCCACAAACTATCTTCCTACAACCTGATACTTCGTCAACTCTGCTCAAACTACTACTAACGTAGTCTCAGCCTCAGACGTCACGCCCACGGAACGTTGGCTAAACGTCTGATGCATATGGTACACTTAACTGGAAACACTTCAGGAATGTCGAAGTCGTCATCTGATTGGTTGAATTTTATCGGATTTCCGGGGGGCGCGAGTGTCGCGTTTATTTTCGGTCCGCCGGGAAACAAATGTCATGACGCCAAAACCCCTCGTGGAAGAAGAAAGCCGTTGTTTTTACAACTGAGACAATGAGCGCTTACCACGATCAACTAAACGCTGTATTTTCAAAAGTGTGTGAAGTTCGCGGCTCCATTGATGCAGTAAACTTGCACAAGGTTCTTGAATGAATAATTTATTAGATGCACGCCGGTCTATTATTGTAGGGACATCAACATTATATTGTCACGCCCCTAAATATGACGCGGTACAAAACAAACTGTGATTGGTTGTGTTACATGTCAGTCAAACGTCCTCTTGGGCGGTCCTTGGCCAAGAAATGCTGCGATAGAGTCCAGACCTTCTGCCGTCAGTCTGAAGGTCTGGCTATGCGAGACTACTACTAACGTTACTGGTGCAGGTCACGTTGGTTCTATTGACGGAAATGAGAGGGAGGAGGAGAGGGAGTGGGGGCCGGTGAGAGGATTTTTCACGAGTGAAGATATTACTGCGCCAAGTCAAAGTGCTCCCAAGCACTTGCTATGGTATTCTGCCATACAATATAGTTATCCATTTTACACGCTTAGAAAAGCGCAACGTTTTGTTTTGTGTCACCGTCCTAGGTCGAGTTACACTACTCGAGTAACTGTATTTAAATAGGGAAAACGTGGAGGTGTTTGGTAGCTTCTCTGCTTGGCCCCTATTGAATGAACTGGGCTAAGCTAAGTGCTAACAAAGTTTCGCCGCAAGACAGAGCGATTTAGTGCACGCACTGAGACGAGAGAGGTATGTATCAACTCGTCTTAGTTAAGGGAATAACATAGTATAATATGAAAAAACGGTGGAGTATCCCTTTAATTCAAGATTTTAAAATACAACATTTATTCTGATTCAAAGGGCACTCAGAAGGCCAAATACTGACTGGACGAGCGGAGGAGGGTAGTTAGCTCCTGAGAAACGCAATTGCTGCTGATAATACTGAAGGAGCTTATATATGTATACGGTGATAGGCGTCGTTTTGTGGGTAGATGTGGATAAGCTGAGAGTCAGCTGATGCGAGCTTGACTAACATGACCTGCCAGAACTGACGTTGCGCTTAATTTTTCGGAATGTTCTCTGAACATTCAAAGTGTCCAATTTTTGTTTTGTTTGTTGTATGAATGTTAAGTGAACATTCCATTTATCATTTAGTAAACATTATGGGAACAATACTTCTGAATGTTCTCTGAACAATCTAAAACAAGAAGTAACATTTAACTCTTTCCCCACCATTGACGGACATTTCCGTCATTTGTGACACAACGCTTGTGATCATCAATGAAAAATGCGATCATCATTATTAATAAACAGCATATAAATCAAAACTACCCCATGTTACCAAATGAAATGTCAACCCAGGACAAGGTATAGGACTGTGCAACTTAGGGGTGTTGATGGACTCAATCTACTCCATCTCTGTTTTTATCATCGTTCTGAATCCGATCCAGACGTAGTCTTTGACAAAAACATTTTCTCAGATTTTCTCTCTGCTTAAAATCTTGCTTTTTTTATGAAACGTACCCACATTCAAGTGTTGATAAAAAAAGGAATGCATGAAGCTAGAGTTCTTTCTTTTGATATATTGCATATTCAGATATTCATCCAACAAAATATTCTGGGGGCCATGAAACTTTTGTGAAAATGATCAGAAATATGCTACTGGCGGTGGCTGGCAACTTTTTTCAAAAATCCTGGTGGGGAAAGATTTAAAAAACATTAGACAAACTAAAACATTTCAGATAAAAAGGTCCATGAACAATGTATAAATAATGTATTTGTGCTAGCGTTTTGAGAACATTATTAAAGACCAGATAACTTTGACTAAACATTCTATTATTCTATAATGTTACTAAAAGAACGTTTGTTCATAACATTGGGGAACCGTGCCAGAAGGTTAGCCAAATTCTGGGAACATTTTCTGTTAGCTGGGATGTCAAACACTGATATTCATTCAAAAAATCACACACACTCAGGTGGATCGGAATTGAAAACTGCACAGTATGTGCACTATACTGCCTACTATTTATTTTTTTTAAATGGCAAGTTGAATCTATTACTCACGAGGAGGTCTATAATACCTGGAGAAAGCTATCTGTTAGCATTCGCGTTCATCTCAGTGGCAGTCACTGCTGTTTATACCACATTCAGTTGCAGCCTGTGCAGAAACGCACATCTGAGGTGGGTGAACACGCTATCTGCGTTTGTTATCTCATATGTGTCATAGCGATGGATGGATTCATAGGAAAGAGGGAAAATTAGGCCATTGGAAATCCACATCTGTTTACCTCCTCAAGGGTCCTCTGGGTGAGATTGGTTCTGGAGTGGGTGACACACACGTTTATAGAAGATCCCTGACTCTAGGAGAAATCACACAACCAGCTCAATCAAGCACTTTAATGCCCACAAAACCTCCTTTCTTTTGCTTTCTCATTCTTTGCAGAGACAATGAGCTGGGAACAGACCACTCAGATGCACAGTACTTCAACAACTTTCCTCTATTTGAAATATTCCTGGTGTTTCCAGGTTTTACTCAGAGACTGTCAGGTTTGCATATTGATTCAAGAGAATTTGCAGGTTGCCCTTTTCCGTACATTGAAAGTTAATGGTGACCGCGGCCGTAGAGCAAGATTTTCACAGCTTATTAAAATTTCATGCTTTGTTTTTACACAATTGTATTGGATATGAAGAATCAAAATAAGAGTCGACTTGACTATTTTTATTATACTTTTTTGTCCTTTTTGCAACTGAAAGTTGAAAGTTCCTGGTCCTCATCCACTTTTATTGCATGGAAGAGAGTGACATTCTTATCAACTTTGTTTCACAAAGGAAAGGAAGTCAAATGGGTTTGGAACATCATGAGAGTAAGTAAATGATGATTTTACATTAAAATTTTTGGGTGAATAATTCCCCGGAATAAGATTTGGGTAAACAGATTTGGCTTGCTGTCTTTGATGGTGAGCTTGAGCACAACTATATAAAAAAAGATTATAACTTTTACAAGAAACTTTACACAGACCATTAGGACATGCTCTCAAGGTCAAGTACAACCTTTTTGTTTTCAGGCTGTGCAGCTGCGGTTAACAATGAAATTGGGGGTCAAATTGACCCACAAACATCAAAATAATCAGAAATGTTGTGCACGCATTCCATAACACCCTCAGAGTGTTCAAACTTTGCAGGCATGTTCTTGACCTAAATGAGAAATTGTCAGAATTTTTTTTAAATAATAATAATAATGAAATTATTAATAATATTATTTAATGAAAATATTTAACAAAGCATTTGTCTAAAAATATATTGGGTTATTTAAATGATTATCATTTGCTACATATATCTATAACATTAAAAAAGTTTTTTATATTTTTTTAAACTGTTGGTTTATCTAGAGTTACCATTATAAACATATGCCCCTCAATCAGAGCGCCACATTTTTTTGCCATGTGATTCTAGAGGAAGCAAGAGGGAGAACAGCAAGCAGAAAACCAACATTTGACCCTTAAGAATTCAATAGAAATAAAGATGAGCTGTTGAGGAATGCTGGAAGGCTTGTCCAATGAGCAAAGTAAGCAGCCATTACATTCCCTTGCATTATGATTGACAGGATTAGATGAACTTACTCCTCCAGAACATTTATTACTTGTTTAACAGCTCATTATCTACATGAGCTTTTCATAAAGTGCGCTCAAGCATTTCTCCCATTCACATGCAGATAGCATTGCCAGATAATGCATTTGTGTTACGTCTGTAATGCTGTTAAATTCATTGTTCTTTCTTGATTGCACTGTGTGTGTATTTTGTGCACTTAATGTTTAATATTGCATCTGAAGTTCCCTTCTGGGATCAATAAAAGCATTGCTATCTCTCTTTATATTACTGAAGGTGACTTGAAAAGATCATGGGTTTTAATAGAATACGTTATTATTAAAGAAGAACCAGAGATGTTCTGAGCTCATCTGGGCATTTATTACTTAGGGAAACAAATAGTGAGAAGATGGGCTGAACATTAATGGGAGAATTTACAGGCGATTAATACAGCTGCAGGTTGGATGTGATGTAAAACAGCACAATCTATTATGCTGTTTTTGTCAGATATTATTGGTGATTTAGCAGTTAAAACAAGGGATTTGGGTATTTTCTCTTTGAAGGAGACATACTGTGCTTGCCTGACTGTAAATAGTGGGTTGAGGTTGTTCCCAAGATGGCCGCCAAGTGGACGGACTTGCTTTAAAAAGAACTTTACTTAAATGAGACCACCAGCTTTCCTCTTTAAGAGCTGAAGTCTGTCATATGTGGGCTGATCTTCAATTCGCTGAGTGCAAATTTTAGTCTGCTGTTGTCTGGCTGAGAGGAGGCCGCCATTTATGCTGAAATTTAGTCCTTTTCCCTTATTCCATAACAGCAAAACTAGTGTTCCACTTGTGCACCTTCACACTGAATTATTAAAATGCTAAGAGAGATGCTTTCTCACACACACACACACACACACACACACACACACACACACACACACACACACACACACACACACACACACACACACACACACACACACACACACACACACACACACACACACACACACACACACACACACTGTTGCCTTTCTTTTCACCTCTTGTGTGTCACACACATTAAATAATGTTTGTGGTCCGTTGTGTTTTCCATTTGAATTATTATCCTTAAGTTGTCTAGATATGATGGATGGTGATAACCTTTCAGCTTTGACAGACTGACGTGGGCTCTGAAAACAGTTTGCTAATGGTCAACTGCACTCAGCTAAAAGTCAAAACGTTAGCAAAAGCTGTAAATGTGATGTATATAATCCTGAATTGGCAGTAAATATCCAATATAACAAATGTAATTGGCTGTAAAAGTGACTGAATGTGTCTTTGTTTTAAAATGAAGTGCTGAGATGGAGTCAAATCACCAGACTGCTGGTGAGGAAAATAAACCCTAATTGAAGCAGTGCAGCAGATATTGCTGGAGGTTATGGCATCTTTTTCTCCTTTTCTTTTGTCTTTCCCCTTTTTTCTTCTTCAGTATCTTGTTTTTCTCTCTTTATCACTTACTGCTCTTGTGCTATTTGTATTTTTATTTATGATTTAATTCGTTCATTATATGACTACGGCATTACATATTGTCAGATTGCAGTGTTGCAGTTTACATACATAATATGGTTTTAATTAAAGCAATAAGCCTCAAGTAGCGATGGTTTACAGTCTCTGTAATCCACGGCTTCACTGGGCTTATTGCTTTTATAAAATGGTTACTACATATAGCTGGCAAGGTTTTATAAAATAGACACACAGCAACAAAAATGTAATAATCTATTGATAACAATCAATTCGTCCACCAAGCATTGTAACAACAATCATGGATCATGTTTACTTTAGTATTATTTATATACATTTTTTATTCATCATTTTATTATTACTATTGCGATTTAATAAATTTTCATTTCAGTTTTATTTATTTATTTATTTCCAGTTAAACGTATGTCAGTTATTTAAAGGACAATTCTGGTATTTAACACTTTGAGTCTATTTTGTAGTTTATTTTTGGATGAACAAGAGTGGTGGACAAAGAAATTTTGACAATGGATCCTGTCTCGACTTTTTGACTATTTTAGAATTGCCCATGACCGCTTTAGAATGGGAGTCTATGGCCATGCACAAACATGTCCTTAAAACAACCCTTAACGTTCGTTTTCAAAACTGTTCAACTCACCGAGTGGTTAGTGGTGTTCGTTGATGATTAAAAACAAATATATCGCCGCAATGTATGATTTCAATCCGTTTATTTTTCTATAGTGGAACTATTTTTTCAGATACCTCACAACCGCGTATAAACTTCCGCTCTTCCGCAACTTCCGTTGCTCTGCTCACGCTAGCCTTCTGAGAGTCAGAGAACCGAGCGAAAAGACCTAAAAGACTACAACCAAATGTAAACAGCCCCCTTTCCGTCTCCGGTTGCGCAGTAATATCAACGAGCAATGAGTCCTCCAACGGAAATCAATGGGATTTTACAAAATGCCAAATAAAACACGACATACTGTAAACTGTATTTCGCTACGCTACTTGTTTTGGAACATCAACGAACACCACTAACCACTCGGTGAGTTGAAAGGTTTTGAAAACGAACGTTAAGGGTTGTTTTAAGGGCATGTTTGTGCATGGCCATAGACTCCCATTCTAAAGCGGTCATGGGCAATTCTAAAATAGTCAAAAAGTCGAGACAGGAACCATTGTCAAAATTTCTTTGTCCACCACACTTGTTCATCCAAAACAAACTACAAAATAGACTCAAAGTGTTAAATACCGGAATTGTCCTTTAACATAACAACATCAGTTATTGAACATAACAGCATCTCTAATTTTTGTTTGGTTTAAGATTTTTATCTAATATTTTATTTCATCTTTATTTCAATTAACAATTTTTATATTATTTTTTTATTTTTTATTATTAGTTTTAGTTAACGATAATGACCCGGTTATGGATGGATGGGTAAATGGATGAGAAAAAGAACATTATGTTTTCATGTGAAAATCATCTCTCTCTCTCTCTCTCTCTCTCTCTCTCTCTCTCTCTCTCTCTCTCTCTCTCTCTCTCTCTCTCTCTCTCCATATAATGTCTATACAGTGGAATGATATAAAGGTTAGCTGTTCTGTTGGTCCAGTCCTATGTGAACAGCACCAGGAAGATTCCAGAGCTTTCTGTCAATCATATTCAAACTGCTTAGACAGGAAATGAAAAGCTGTCAGAGTGAAACCTGGAGCTTCACACCAGCACCACAGAGGTAGAACAGAGGTTACAACAGGAAAAGTTTTAATCACTTCCCACTTTCACTGAAACTATCTTTCACTATCTTAAAGCTGCAAACTGTAAGTAATTTAAAAACTCAAATTGTGTAGCATTTTATCCATTATTAGGTTTCCTGCACCAAAACGGTCATGATTTAGTTTTGCCCATATGCATGATACAACTGTGTCGATCACATTGGGTAGCCCATCCCTCTTTGAAATCTTATTGTCATATCTACAGCCCGACTCCACATAACAGTACAGTCAACATAGTAAATTAAACATCAAATATCTTACAATTTTCTAAGACATACAGGTCATGCAGCATTTTCACTTTCAGTGTAGACAAACAAGGAGTCTTATCACATTGCACTTGGTTAAAGGTGCAGTATGTAAAATTGACAGCTAGCATTTGAAATTGGCTCTGCAGTCTGAATTCACAATATTGGAGAGAGTTGTTTCCCCCGTCCCCTCCTCATCAGAGTCTACGCTCTCATGGGTTGCCAGATTGAGGACATGCAACAGGAATGAGCACAATTGACAATGGAAGGCAAAAAGTTAATTTATCTGCGTTTTAATATGCCTCTGGTCATACAGCTATTTAGATTCATGCCAAGGCTTGTTAGGTCAGGTAGAATCTGAGATCTTAAACCCAGTTTGTTTGCTAGCTTCCATGACTGCAATACACTGTGTGTTCTGCCAACTGGCAACCTGGGATGTCAAAATACTATTGGGTAAATTGGCAGTGGGCGTGATCACACAGACCAAAACAAAAACAGACATTCTGACACTGAAAGCACATTTCAAAAAATTCGATGTAGTATTGTTTTTCAGAGAAACGTATGTGAGCACGTTTCCTAAATATCTGCTAACATAGTATGGTGTTTTTATGTTTTAGCACAGTCCCCTTTTAGCACCTCTAACAGCCTGTTTTCACTACTGTCCCTTTAAGAGTCCTATATGTGACCTCTGTTATTGGCTAAGCTCATGTGAAATGAGTAATGATGCTTACATAATGCTTAATACATAGTGGCTACTGTTATTGTTTAAAGCTGAAGTTCTGTTTAGAGCGGAAGTTCAAGATTATGCAATTTTGAATAGGTTTTCTTCTTTAAACTGGTTCACCCCCCCCCCCCCCCCCCCCTTCTTTTTCTTTATAACTAAAGTTTTGCTTTGTAGATTGTAAAATGAAAAAGGAAATATTCATTATTGACTCTGTTGTCTAGCTGTATTCATCAGCCCAATTTCATTTTTACCTTTTCAGGCAATGAAATCTCCGGCATGAGCCTCCACTCAGTCACGTTCCTGTCTCCAAGGCTCGGTCTCTGGTTAAGCTCCTGCGGTTATGTTGTGTGTTGTCTACGCCAGATTCTCCCGTGTGAAGGGCAGCCCATAAAACAGTCTATTATTGTTATTACGGCAGCAGCGCTGCGCCCAGCCACTCCGCCAGCAAAGATGGAACCAGTCATTAAATTTAAATTGAGCAATATTTTCTTTTGACGCTGAAGAGGGGCTGTTAAGATGGATTCATATTTCCTTTGCTGTTATTCATTTATTTGTTGCATAAACTTAAGATTTATTGGAGCTGTGTTCATTCAAATGTACGAGCGTGCACGTTCCCCAGAGAGATGTTTTCATAAAGCATGCATTAAAAATGAAAAACATGAGAAGGCATTATTAGGACGCTATTAACAGGAGACTGTGCAAATTGGCATGCTTTCACTATACAGTATATTTCTCAAATTTCAGTTGACGCCAGCATGGTGCTGGTAGCAATGATAAACCACACAACGGCTCTGAGATCGTCTTCTGTGGTTTCTCTCTTCTCGACTCTGTTGACAGTAGGATGTGGCAGCGGAGAGAGGAAAGATGGCTGGATGGATATCTGTTGTGATTAGACGGGCCTCAGAGGACATCTGCAGCTCTAGGTAAGGCTGGAATCAAAGTGAGCACAGTGTGGCTGTGTAGACATGTGCCTCATCTTGTTCTTTCATGCAGGTCAGGCCGTTCTGCGGCGGTGGGGGTCACAGAGGTCAAGTGGAGCATTTTGAGCCCGATTCAGACCCTGACAATGTTAAAGAACAAGATGATTGTGCTGAACAGATTTCAAGCACAGAGACTTTGCAAGCACGGATTTCACACAGTTTTTTTTCTTTTCTTTTTTCTTATAGATACAATGCTATCCACCATTTAATCATATTTGTCAGAAAACTATGGTAATACAACAGTAATCAATCACAAAATCATGGATCATTTTCCTAAGGTGCAGTGAACTGTCTTACAAAACCAAGAGCTTACAAAAGCTAAAGTAAACACTACATCAATACTGTAATGTTAGTTAGCAGGCTAGCAGAGGCAAAGCTTTGCCCTTCGTTTACATCATCATAGCAACTACCGTATTTTCCGCACTATAAGGCGCACCGGATTATAAGGCGCACCTTCAATGAATGGCCTATTTTAGAACTGTTTTCATATATAGGGCGCACCGGATTATAAGGCGCATAGAATAGAAGATACTGCAGTCAAACGTTTGACTGGGTTTGCGTTATGCAGTGGTCACCAACCTTTTCAAGCCTAAGATCACATCCAAAGTCCAAATGTAAACCAAGATCTACCACTTGCAAAAAAATATGAAAAAACAAGTGGCTGAGCTGTAAAACCTTGTTTATACTCGACGCGTCCGCATGAGCGCGAAGGTAATAAAAAAACTAATATCCGTCTGCTCGGGCAGATTCGGCTCAAAGTCGTGCATCTTCGGATGCGGAGGCGCGCGCGCGCGGCAAAATGACGTCATTGTGACAGCGCGCGCGCCTCCGCATCCGAAGATGCACGACTTTGAGCCGAATCTGCCCGAGCAGACGGATATTAGTACATCTCATCACACCGGCACCCAGTTTGCGCGTCTAAATCAGTTGTATGGTCTGGTGTTCAGTCTAAAACAAAACAGTTGCGTCAAGTATAAATGCCTCGTCTGTTTGGGGAGGTGCGCGCGCAGTCAGCGGAGGCTCGCGCTCCGGTGCCAGGCGAAAGTATAAACAAAAGGTTTAAGTCAGCGGTTGTTTTACTGACATTAATATAAGGCGCCAGATCCATATATAAGGCGCTCCGGATTATAAGGCGCACTGTCGTTTTTTGAAAAAATTAAAGGCTTTTAAGTGCGCCTTATAGTGCGGAAAATACGGTACATGATAAAACAATGATATAATTGGAACTGTTAATAGAAAACACAACTACAAATAATAAGAAACACTTACAAGTTGTGATCCATAAACAACAGATACATCTTTCAGGAGAATCTTTTGTGCGTATAGCCTACATTGTACTCTCTTCTGGAAGCTGTTCTCCATAAAATGTGCAGCGCACAGACACATGTTAAAGTTATAATGTTCAGGAACATTGTTAAAAATAAATTTTAACCTCTCTAAGTTAGTCAGCCTTAGGACAATAATTTTTTAATAACAATTCCAGTCTCGTGCGAGAACTCCGGTCTCACGCAAGCGTGATCTTACGTTATTTTCTTATCACTTCTCGCATGTGTTTGGTTGTGAAACGTACCTGTAGTTTGCGGACCAGACAGAGTTGTCTGCAATTTTTCATGCAATGTGAAACCCCCTGTTGCCGATCCATTGTGCAGTGTGCACACAGCAGCGACTGAATGTTACCCCAGATAGTCATGCAGTGTGATAAGAACTGTGATCTGACTACTTTGAAAATCGTGCAGTGTGCAGTTTCTGTAATTTATAGCCTTTTAGGATAACATGTTTTTGCTATGTAGTAAATTTGACGTCATAGATAAAGCAGACGAGAACACAATTCTGAAGGTATTTTGATCCTTCTAGGGTAGTAGCTTTATTTGTATGTTTTACATGTTTATGTGTTGTTTACTTTCTTGGTGATAATTCCCTAGCATTGAGTCTTGGGAACACTCGTTCCCATTCACAATAAAGGCTCCCAGAACATTCTGCAGGTAAGACTTTGGCAGACATTGCCGCAGCAATAGCAGAAAGTTGTTGTGGTTGGTTTGCCATCTGGAAAAAAACTTCCCTTGAGGAAGAAACGGATTATTCAAAGTTTTGCAAGTTTGCAGCTCTGAGAGATTTTGAGGGCTCGAGTTTTACCTGCTGAGAGTTTATAGCCCTGGGTATCTGTCTGAAACAAACTGATCAGATCCACTGAGGAATGATGAATCGTGAACTACATCACAGTAAAACAGATTTTTTTTAGCTCGACAGCCCACATAAAGGAATATTTTATTGCTCAGAGGTTGCTCTTTGGTAACTTGTAAGAAAACTCTTTAGGATAACGAAACAGAAGCAAATTAGGACAACTGTTGTCATGCAGTAGAAGAGCTCAAGTTATGTGGTAAGCAAATATCATATAATTTGATCTTTGAAAAATGCCACATTGAGATAATTGGTATCATGGCAATCATAGGTTAAATACACTGAGTTAGTCCTGAGTTATTTTTTCTCAGAATAAAATCAGAGAAGCAGGTCTCCTTTTTTTATTTTAACTTGTTGTCTAGGAGAAATGATTGAGATACGTTATATCTTTCTGATTTTTATTTTCCCTAGGAAACCACAAGTCAAACTTGCTCTTCCAACAAACTTGTGTTCCTGGTGTGTTTTGAATGCATCTGCATGTCTTGCCCGCTCTGTGGTAAACATCTTGTTGGGCTTCTTCTGGATTTTCATCATACGGTCCCGACAATCAGACAGCTCACCCAAGAAGACTGAGAAGCCAGGTATTGCCCTCAGTTTTTCATTTACCTTCTCCAGCTTCGACTACTGCCGTTCTCTCTAAAAAGTTTTAGTTTCTCAAATCCTAATCCTACAGTAAATGACACTTAAACATGCAGACACATTCCCTGGTGTATTAACTCTAAATTCAGTAAATTATTTATTATAATGAATTCATGTAAAATTATGTACTTTAGTTTTGCCGTAGTATCTCCCCTAGGAGACCAATAAAGCATTAGAACTACAAAGAGAAAATAAAACCAATGTGAATTGTCATCCCCGAGGGTAAGGAGCGATTTTACATATTTGTTATTTAACATGAGACTAGGGAGGATGAATTAATAGAAAAGGGAAGATGTCAAAAGAATACAAAAAATTATATTTGAACCTTTTTGTTACTCTAAAAAATTATCAGACATTAGCTGTTGCTTGCCTGAAATATGCAAGAAAATTGTCACAACAAAATAATCCATCCATCCATCCATCCTTACATTTATCTTATTGTGTGACTGTCTGGAGTCTCTAAATAAACAAACACAAAAAAAAAAAAAAATTGGACACGAAATCCAATCAGATGGCATCATTGTAATATTTTACAAAAAAGTAGTTTGCTTAGTTTTGAAAAATGTATAAATTTGTCTCTCATCAAAATGGTTTTTAAATGTGTAAATAATATTGCTCCAGATATCATTTGCCAATTAAAATCAAAACAGAGAAGTAAGGGGATCACTACAAGAGGTGCAACTAATCAGAATTGCAGTGCCGAAGAGAAAAACTAAATTTGCTCAATCCACATTTTCTTTGGAACAGCCTACCAGTTGAACTGAAAATGCAAACAAAGTTGAACATTTTTCAAAGAAATCTAAAAAAGTGGTTCAAACAAAAGCAGGTTTGTGAACACTGATGGTCGTACACAGTCTCAGCTTTCTTTTAATATTGTTATTTGTTTACTTTTTGCTTATTTTTTTTTGTGATCATCGTTTTATTGTTGTTTTATTTTTGCTTAAAGCTGCAGTCCGTAGCTTTTTTGGGTTAAAAATGATCCAAAATATTTTTTTGAGCAAGTACATAACCAGCCAGTGTTCAAAACTCTCTGCTTGCAGTAGCTCGATTCAAAATGGTAAGCTTGTAATAATGTTTTTAATTCCAGTGGTACTGGTTCCGCGGGAAATTCGAGCATGTCTTTGCGTTATTACGTCACATCTGTACACATAAAGCAGGAGTCTCGGCTAGTAGGCTATATTGCCTGTGAGGATGTTGGAGGTGGAGATATAATTAAACATAAATTTGACGGCGGATCCAGAAAGGTTCAAACGACAATCACCAGTGACAACTGGAGATTCACCCGTTGTAAAACGCAAAAGACTTCGGACTTCGGAGTGGCTACAGAAATAAAGACACTGCAACCGGCCCATGCGAAAACAAGGACAAATATCGGAAGGGCATTAAATGTAGTCATGCAATGCTGATGTTGTTAACATTAACAATTTGAGAACAAAGTATAATTTGCACGGTTTGACGTGATATGATAAGCGATCGTTAGATTTAATCGGCGCGATTTACTGCAATGTTTTTTTCTCCTTAGTTGGTCAGAACAAAAGTGGATGTTAACTTGCTTGTTTAGACGACATTTTCCGGTGAAAATTCTTATGTTGTTCATATTTAAAAAAAAAATAGGATCTGTCATAGCGAATGACAGTATCCACACCGGCGCAGTGACTGACAGCTGCACATTCTCCTCAAAACATTGGATTCAGCTCTGCCATGCCGAGGCACAACACGCGTAAAGCTGATAATTCCGCGAATAACTTCAATTGCAGATTTCGAACAGAGATGGCGACAAAGTGGAAAAACTACGGACTGCAGCTTTAAAAAAGCCTAACCAGGGACTGGGGTTGCAAATTAACCTTTGGATAGAAGCCTGTACGGGGAGCATCGGCTGATTGAAATTGTAGAAATGTGTCTGCACTGTGCCTGTTAAATAAACTAATAAATAAATCAATGCATATCTACAGCATGGTCTCTTTTGACTTGAACTAGTAAACAACAATTCAAAACACCTTAGTAACCACCTAGCAAGTGCATAGCAACATGCAAAAAATCCACTCAGCATTCCAATGTTAATGCCATAGTTTACATGGGCAGCACCGCTGAAATGTTGTTCAGAAAATGTCAAATGTACTTATTTATTGAAAGAGTGCTTTTAGGAAAGAGTTGATAAGTTCTGAACAGCTGTGCTGCTTAGGCATTATAATGCATCTGCACAAAAGAGCCTGACGTTTATCATGTTAGTATCTTACGCATATTACATTTGCACAAGTACCTGCCTTGATTTAATGAAATGCTTTTAAAGTAAAAAAAAGCTCACTTGTTCTTTTAGATCATATTCCTCGCGCTGAGGTTTAACCTTGCCTTCATCTCTGTGTGAGTCACCGGTCAGCCAGATGGGAGCGGACAGCAATACTTTTTTTTTCTTTTATTCATGTATGTGAAAATAAAATTTTTTCTTCCTTGCGAGGTCTGCTCAAGGATGGCAAGAATCCAGACGTACTGATGGCAGCGCTTGGCCAGGGAAATGGAAGGTAATTAGTTATTTCTTCTGGAAAACTGCCATTTAATTTCAAATATTGGAATCTAATTTACATTTAAGTGATTATACACACAGGTCAAGGTTAAGAGCAGCTGTTATACTCAAATATATATAGCAAAGGATACAGTTATCCTAAAAAAAAAACAGCTATTTCACTTCATATCATTCTCATGTTCATCACAGTGGGCAGCCTGCATTGGAAACTGGAGACTATTTCTCTATATGTGTTTGCAGTCCAGACAGATTCCTAAGGTAGCATGCTAGTTTGTCACTTGCAGTGTATAGGGTGTCACACTTTATTTATGTTCTCTTTTCCTCTTCCACCTTCTCTGCCATTCCCTGTGAATTTGGAATTGTTATGAATGCATGTATGGGTATGTCAGAAGAATTGACATACTGTCTTTCAAAAATAATAGTCAAGTCAGTCAAGTCACCTTCATTTATATAGCGCTTTTAACAATAAAGACTGTTTCAAAGCAGCTTTACGTTGATTTTACAAGGAAATTACAGTAACAGAATAGATAGTAATATGAGATTTGTGCACTCTGAACTGTATGCAAATTTTCTGTATGCATGAAATACCCAGATGACTACATCTGCCAGATTGTGCAGTAATTAAACAATTGCATATCCTACAATTCAATGCACTAAACTTGACCTTCCATTTCCAGTGTAATGACTGAACTGGACAAAAAAAAAAGCAATGTCAAAGCTGAATTTGCAGCATCCATTACACCATTACTCCAGTCACATGATCCTTCTGAAATCATTTAAATATGATGATTTGGTGCTCAAGAAACATTTATTGTTATTATCAATGTTAAAGACAAATTATGAAACAATTTAAAAGTATTTACTTTCAATTTTGATCAAATTAATAAATCCTTTCTGAATAAAACTACTAGTATTAAGTTAAATAAAATTACTATTCGATTACTTAAAAAAGAAGAAGAAGAAGAAGAAGAAAACCACAGAATCTTACTGAACCCTAAACTCTTGAACGGTAGTGTAATCTAATAAGGGATAATGTCACAAAAAAAAAAAAAAATCTTCTGTTGCATATTGCATACTTTTTTTACATATTATTTAAAAATAATAATATGCAGTTTACACGGTGTGGTATGCAATACATTAATATTATATTATGCTGTGCAGTATACAGAAAATATCTCTATAGAGTCACCTGAGGTAAAGCAGTGGTGACTTAAAGGGTTGCTTCACTGCTGGCAAAATGGGTTTTCAATAAAACTTGGCTGCCTAGTAGAAAGGCAAACTATTTTTTTTAAATCGGTGCTGAAAAAAAGGTTAAAAAAAGGCTGTTTTCTTCCAAGACCACTCCCACCAGTCTGCTATGTATACACTTATCAGTCAAATACCGCCTTTCTTTAGTAGGAAATACTTCTTAGCAAATGTTTAGTTATAATGGTGTCGAATGAGTAAACGTTTAGCGGGAGTGAGTTACTTTTGGTTTCCAGTGAAGGATCCAGTTGTAACCATAGCTATCCAGATATGGATGCAAAGATATGGAAGCATAATCTGTAGTTTTCACAAAATCTCTGCATAATCGTAAATAGACAGAGGAAACTGGAACTGGAAAATCTGAAAAACCTCTTGGGTTTGTGGTCCCAATATTTCAAACTGGATGACTACGAACATAGTGTTTTAGACCAAACAGAGGGGAAAAATTGAAAGCAACTGCCATTCTATCAGTTCCACCCAACCACCGAAGGAAAACGCCACCGCCGCTGCGTACAGGTAAAAAAGCTGCTGCCATAGTGTTTCATACTTACTATAATGCTGTTTAAAGAATAGACATACTACGATACAATTTTCAGTGATAAACTTACCCTTACAATGACACTTCTGTTAATAACACTCTGTCAATCTGACTGTCCGTGGGCAGGGAGACAAAGATATGGAAGCATAATCTGTAATTTTCACAAAATCTCTGGAGCTGTCAAAAATCCATCAGATGATGCGTTTTGCTGACACATAATGTGAATTTCTTGATCCAGCAAGGAGAATGAGTAAACATTGTTCATTTAGATATACTACCTACATTGTAAAAATACAAAACAGGGTGAAAATTGCCGAAGTTACACTTTAAGCGATCTATGTGGGGTTGAACCAGCAACCTTCTTGTTGCAAGCCAAAAGCTTTGGCCCCAACACCACAGCACCAGAGCACCAGATATCCGTATTCATTTACAAGCACTTGGACACTATTTTCTGAATTAAACAAGCAATTTAGTCAGGTCATGTGACAATATTGTTGAATCAGGTAGTAGTTTACTGCTTGAAACTTATTGCAAACTATGTATTGTTTCATTTGAGTTTTAAATAGTAGGCAGTATGCAGTATATACTGCACAGTAAGCAGTATGCTAAATTCTATTCTGAACAAATCCATGGTTTCCATTATAATGAGAAGAATTTTCTGTGTTTGTGTGGTGTGTGTGCAGTAATGATAATGTTGATCTCCATAGACCTTATTTGAGTGGAAACCTGCTGTTGTCATCTGCAGCTTAAATATATGTCACTTTTACAAAGTGATTTCAGAAGGAAATTTCAAGAGCACACACAGACGGGCACCAGACTGCTATAAAAAACATATGAACACAAACGCCACAGGCAGATGTACACACACAAGCACACAGTTTATGATGAAATACCCCCTGCGGTGTCGCTTTCTGAGGGCAAGTCTATATTGCAAAGTTGTGTCATCTGCTATTATGACTTCATTACAGGACCAAACACCTCCGTCTGCCAGGAAATGGATGAGTGTCATACCTTCTTTTTTCACCCGAATAGATGAGTGTCATCACTTGTTTCTGCCTGGCTGCCTGGGGCCACCCTGTTTATAGGGGCCCTCATCCATCCTACCTTCTTTATTGACCCTCCTTATGTGAAGGGCTGAAACGAAAGGATGGGGATGGGCGGGTAGTGACATCATTCAGGACCAGACCAAACAAGGGCCTGGGAAGTTGTGGCGTTGTTTTCATTTCCCTCGTAAATTAAATCATCTAGAAAGGTTGTTCTCGGACGGTGGGCTCAGGTAGAAAATTGCTGGTGACTGTGACATGATTTGCTAGGCAGGTGTGTGTGCGTGTCTGTGTGTGCGTGTGAGAGAGAGAGAGAGAGAGAGAGAGAGAGAGAGAGAGAGAGAGAGAGAGAGAGAGAGAGAGAGAGAAAGAGAGAGAGAAACTCAAAACAGACATTCTCATTCCTCTTATGACAACTTTAATGAGACAGGATAAGAGATATTTCTCCATCAGGACTGTGGATGTCTTAATTGATTGAATTTCAAAGGAAAATTAAAAGTTATGGCTGTGAATGGCCCAGCAGAAATCTCTGATCCACTCAGTGTAATTTAATAGAAAGTGCTGTAATGTTTGATAGGGAAGATGAGTGTGTTCTTCAAATGACCTCGACAGGCCATTTTCTCTCTCTGGGCTTGTAGAGAGACATATACTATTATACTACTCACTATCTTTGCAAATGTCCTGCATGCAAGGGAAAACCCAGATGACCATCTACTTTTGACATATGCATTATACAACCATAGCACACTGTATTGTATCCCACCTTTTATTGCCAGAATGGCATTTGAACTAGAACCAATATCAATTGTGTTTTAAAGGAATAGTTCACCCATAATAAAAATACTTTTAATATTTGTTCACCTTGGTGTCACACTTGTTTTCTTTAGCTGAGGGTGCAGAATATTAGTTTGAGACATGGTTGAAATGTATGGAAGCTTGTGTCTGACACGGAATAAAAAAGGTAATTCCAACACAATTCATACCACAATTCAAGACTTTTTTTTTTTTTCTTGTAGTTGTGAGTTTCTCTTAATTCTGACTTTTTTTTCTCAGAATTATGAGTTTAGATCTTGCAATTCGGACTGTATAATTTGCAATTGTGAGTTTTTATCTCTTTGTATTTGTTAACTTTCTATGAGTACCAAGAAAGACAAAGCTACCACATGGCTACGTACTGACAGCTTTTATTGTATTATGATTGTCAGGTTTGGTGCTCAACAGTGTCAATTCACGTACATTCATATTGGCAAGTCATACGGGTTTGGAGCAAAATAAAGGTGAGTAAATGGCAGAATTTTTGTTTTGGGGTCAATAAAATGTTAAATATCTCCTCCTTGACTGCATTTTTTATTGGATTAATGCAGAATAACTATTCATTTCTCAGATTACAACTGGACATCAGTGTTATTTCATTCATTCATTCATTCATTCATTCATTCATTCATTCATTCATTCATTCATTCATTCATTTCCCAAACCAGTGCAATGTCACGATCAGAAGAAAGAAAATTACACAGTGACATCAATTTAACTCATGTGACTACCGCATAACACAATACAATACAATTTGTCATTGCATTCACACCAAGCGGCAACCTCCCTGTCTCTCTCTTGAAACGGAATTGAATTTAACGGCAATTCATCAACTGGCCGCTTGAGGCTGGCTGCAAAAGTGAGTCAAATCTGCATCTCCCCCATGTTGAAATGCCCAACTTTACAGCAGAAAAAAACATGTTTACAGCCTGGAGCAAAAAGTGGCTTTGGTCTATACAGCTAATTTTGCCCTTCATGACAACTGTGAGGGGGGTGATTTTTTTTTTATAACTCATTCATTTAAATTATTATTAAGCCTTAAAGTTCTGCATAATTAAGGGGGTCCACTTTTGAGTGACAGGCGGATTCCCGCTGCTGTGGTCATTAGTCATCATTAGCCGTTTGTCTGCTGTCTGTTAGCCGTCACATTACCTCAGCTCATTGTCTGACTGTAAAAATTAATAAATTCGGGAGTGACGCGCTGCCAAGATGCCGACGGTCGGCTACGCCCACTTTAGGCTTCAAAAACGGTCTTCAGAAAGGACACTACGTCCATATTTTTTTACAGTCTATGATTCACACACTATTTTTAAACATTAGGCTAGTGTTGTAGTACTCAAGACTCGTCTTGGTCTTGAGACCTTTTTTCTTTTTTTGAAGGTCTTGGTCTCGACCACATTTGTTACTCGGCCTTGTCTCGGTCGCAGACTAAGAGAATACGGGATTTTATTTCAAGACCAGTCAAGACCACAACTGCGGGGATAGCACTAAATTGCTGCTGCATTTTTTGTTAACATTAATGTGATTGGATTTAAAACTTCCTGCTTCAAATGCCTACAACAACATATTTCTTTGATTTCTTTCGTTATCAAAAAATTAGGGATTGTGTAAAAAAAGTCACAAATTAATATAAATCCCCACAAAATTCAAGATATGATTGCAAAAAGTACTTGTATGAGATCTTTAAGCAATATCACATAAGAAAGAGAGCTGTTTTCACAAATATGAGCACGATTGCAACTGTGATATTGATTTTATACAAATGTTCAATAGACATAATTTCAAAGCATTAATCTCAACATTATTTATGCAGTTGTAATTTAATCAATTCAGATGCAACTTCTGTGCCACATCTGTCATGCAAAGATTAACTTTATTGTTAGTGATTACATTTGACCGTTAACAGCTCTATATAGTGTCTTATTATTCTGTTGCATTTATTAAACATAAGACATTTCTCAGGCAGTAAATGTGGATCTTTTAGAAGAATTCCAGGAGTGCTGGTCTGGTCTCGCTCCTGCATTGGTCTTGTATTGGTCACAACACACACTGGTCTTTATCAAGACAAATCCTTGTTCTCTCTGATGGGCTTCTGCTTTCCAGGGGAGCACATTTTCCACCCTTTAACTGAAACTGACACCACTGGGTTTTCAATCACTCTTCAGACTTTTATTTGTTCCTGTATAATCATAAAAGTGTATATGTGTGTAAGGTCATGCATCTGCCCTCATTAAAGACAGTTTGTTCTCCCTTTCTTTTTGCCATGAAGATCAGACACAGCCCTCCGCAGCAGTTTTCAGACACCTACAGAGATGCAACATGGCCTCCTACACTGCACAGTTTCATTATTGACGGTCCGATTGCTGCCGATCGATCGCATCTCCCCACCCACAGAGCCCCATTTTGGCTCACCTGCTACTCAGTCAGTTCATAGAGATAATAATTATGAAGCATGACAGCTGGGAATGAGATTAGCTGTCAGTGTGTATGTGACTGAGGTTGATTTTTATCTGGATTTTTACACTGTGTGTGCAAGGTCAAGGGGTGTTGACACGCACGTGCACAAACACACACAGATATACCAAAACAGGTAAACAAGACTCAGTGACCTGGGGCCTGTACCATGAAGGTAGCTGAACAAACTCGGGGTTACAGGATTAGTTTTGAGTTGACAAAACCAAATCGATGCAATCAGGCTTTATTGGTACCATGATGCAGCTCATCAACTTTCTCTGTCAACTCAGGCTTTGATCCTTAAGCTATGATTACTCCACGCGCGCGTGCACATAAAAGAGTGACGTCGACACTGAACAACCAATCGCGGGTAGAGCGTGAGCGATATATTTTCCCGCGGAGGAGCAAGAGATAATCATTCAGAATTACAATGAATTTAAATATGTATTTCAAGCTCGAAACAATACGGTCTCTGCTGCCAAAGCAAGAGAAGACTGTGGGAGAAAGATTGCTGATTGTTAATGTGTAAGTTAAACAAATACGTTCTATATTTATGTAAAATTATGTATGCATGTGTAGCCTATATGTGTAATTTAGCCTATAGCCTATTTTTATAATATATAAAAAAAATGATACATGCACATTTTTTATATATTATAAAAAAGGCTATAGGCTATACTACACATAGGCTACACATACATATATACATAATTTTACATAAATATAGAACGTATTTGTACTACTAAGAAAGCTAGGGAATCCTATCATAAGATTAACAGAATAATAATAAAGATTTAAAATAATTCTTAACATGTATTATATTGTATAGTACATTTGTGCAATTTGCTTTTTGAAAAAATAAAATAAAATGTGTTCATGTGATGTCACCCTATCAATATATCTTACCGGCAATTTTATAAAAGCCCTCTTTTATGGACATGGCCGATAAATGTCCGGGGAACACTATTAATGAAACTATTCATGTACTCCTGCAGAGCGAGGACCATTGCGAATGGTTCGACAAACCGTGTTTTCCCCGAGCTTCTGTGCGTCACCCACCGTGCAGGAATGTACCACTTGCAACAACAAAAAAACGCAACGCAATATTTGCGTTACAGTAAGTGCATGAATTCGACGTGTTAAATTCTTTATGTGCGGCTCAAGAAGTTCGCAAAGATAAGACATTCCTTCCGCGGAAAATCTGTATCTTTCATACAAGTAACTATCAGGAAAGGCAAGGGGATTTTGTCTGGCTAAAAACTCTTTCTCTACGAAGTGCTCGTCAAACAATTTGCGCTGAGATGTCACAGGATTTGGAAGAAAAGGTGAAGTCATTGCAACAGACACTGGGAATAAGTTACGTCACCTATATGTTTCTTTGCTCTCAGCTGATTGGTCAAACTTCAGTCTGAGATCTTGAATCCAGAACATAACCTGCCCCGGAGCAGGTTAGCCGTGCAGCGTAAAATACCATGGCAACGAACACCGATTCAAGCCAAGCTACTTTCATAGTACCTAAAACCCAGGGTTGGCGGAAACTAAACTGAAACATAGCTGGCTAGCCACCTAAACCGGCTTCATGGTACAGGCCCCTGACCTGTCTTCTTTATTTCCAAACACTTTATTTCTCACTGCTCATGGATGGATTCTGACTAAGATGTATAGATTTCATTTGCACATTGGATTGGACACTATACTTCATTGCAGCCCTTTAGAAGGTAACAATATTTGTGGGTACAAACATGTATGTTCTCTTACGAGAGGTCTCTCGTACTGCGTAAGATATCTTACGCTAGGGGAAAATCCTTTTTCCGCGAGATATTGAAGCCAAAAATTATCCTTAATTTTGTAATAATGCAAAACGCGTTGCGGCAGCATGCAGACATAGGCGAGGCAGCTCGCGCGCCTATTGGCTGCTCTGCGGCAACTGCAGCAGCCTATCGAGCGAGGCCTGGCGTGACGCCAGACCCAATCAGGGCACTTCGCGCCCGCTGCGTCACGTCCCGCCGAAATGGGCGTGGTCTAGGCCTATAAATACCGCTCGCAGGCAGCTATTATCTGATTTTTCATCCTTCAAGCGAAGCACACGCATCGCTGGAGCTGGAGAAGAAGCCGCGCCGTCTGAGAGAGAGCACCTTCAGCGGGACGAGTCACTGAAGTCGCTGGCCGCGCCGCCTTCCTGCCTTCCTGCTGCGCTTTCCGACGCTCATATCCTTTCCATTACTCTGTACTCTGTTTGTGTGTGTGTGTCGCCGCTGCGTTTCCTGCCTGGGTGAGGAACATGCAGTTCTCGCGCTCGCTGACGGCGGCTGCCCTCACTGCGAGCTGATGACTATGGCGACTCTGAGGACTCGCCTGGCCTTCTTCGCTGAGACTGCTCCCCCGCCCGCCGCGGTGTCGCGCCGTAAAAGCGCCGTGCCCAGCGGGTCCCGGAACCTTCCCCCAGCCGCCAAAGCTCGCCGGTTCGCCCGCTTGCTTCCCCGGCTTCGTCAGCCTCTCTTCCTGACGGACAGCGGCCGCCGTCTGCCGTCGCTTCCGTCGACATCGCTGACGAGGAAGCCCTGCTGGGAGAGGATGATTCCTGCTCTATCCTGGCGTCAGGCAGTGAGGATTGGGCGGGCTCTGAGGATCCCGCGCCCCCTGCCCGCACATCGTCAGGTAAGAGAGCGTCCATCGAGACAGAGCTCATGCGAGTACTCGCACAGGCCCCGGCGAGCCTCGGCCTCGAGTGGTCTTCGCCCGAGCAGCCCGCTCACAACCGGCTGGATGGCTTTTTCCTGCCTGGGGAGCGCGCTTTGCCTGCGTCCAGACCAGCGCCTTTTCTTCCTGAGTTACACGAAGAAGTCGCTAAGTCCTGGAACTTAGGACTCTATTCAGCTAGAGTGCGTCCTGATGTTTCTTTGGCATTCTCTGCAGTTGACAATGCTAAGAACAAGGGATACCTTTCGCTGCCGCCGGTCGAAGAGGCGATAGCGGCCCACTTATGTCCGCCCTCCGCTGGACGGCGCGCTAAGTTGGCCCTACCCTCTAAAGCTTGCCGCACGACGTCAAGCCTGCTCCGCCGCGCTTCCTCCGCCGCCGGGCAAACTGCGTCAGCGCTGCACACCATGGCTACGCTACAGATCTTCCAGGCCGATCTCCTCCGTAAGCTGGATGAGGAAGGACCTGACGCGATCTGCGTGCCGGACTTAAGGAGTGCCACGGACCTCGCTCTCCGTGCTACTAAGTCTGCAGCGCAGGCCATTGGACGGAATATGGCCTCTCTCACTGTGACCGAGAGACATCTTTGGCTGACGCTCTCGGAAATGGCCGAGTCCGAGCGCACCGCGTTCCTCGACGCCCCGCTTTCCGCCACGGGCCTCTTTGGATCCTCCGTCAAGGATTTTGCGGAGAAATTTGCAGAGGTACAGAAAGCGTAAAAGACAAACACAAAAGCTGCGGCCGGACTGACACCAAAGCTATTCGCTCGTCCAGTTCCAGCAAATGTGACTGTTCCAGTGTTTTCTGCAGCCAACAAGCCGGTTCTCTCACACAAATGCCGTTTTCACGGCTACCCAGATAAATCCCCAAAAGAGTGTATTTTCTGGTGTCCCGGCCACGGACGATGGTGTCTCATGTGTAGTAAGAATGCCCACTGCCCAGTGCCCATCTCTACACACAAGCACAGCCTGTCACACAGGGCTCGCGCACATAAAATCGACTCAGATCGGTTGCGCTTCAAACATGGTGAATGTGCCCACTACCCAGTGCCCACTAACACCACGTTATGCATGTCTCACGGTTTCTGTAAAAACGAAACCAACGTGCATTCGCTTCACTCAAGCGAACGATGCTTTCGGTGTGATAAATGTGCCCGCTGTCCCGCGCCCACATCCACACATAGACATGACAGTTCCTACGGGAACCGCCCAGCCCTCCCCCTCGCGGTTGACAACCGCAGAGGAGTCGAGTGCGGGCAATCTGCCCGCTGTTATCAGCGCGCCCCATGCCTCAAATGTCACGAGCGCGACGCTTGTGTTGCAGCACGCCGAAGCTTCTCCATCGCTGAGCGAGCGGAGCGCGCTTCGTATTCAACCCCTAGCTATTCATGCAGACGCATGGGCAAAGCTGCCCGGGGTTTCGAAGTGGGTGCTGGACATTATAAAAAGAGGCTATTCGCTACAGTTTCGCCGACGCCCTCGCCGCTATGCGGCACGCGTCGAGACCACGGTAAAAGCAGAAGTAGCACATTTACTTCGAGCCGAAGTGGCGAAACTATTGAACAAAGGGGCCATAGAGCCTCTCTCTCAAGTTCAGAGCGAAGGAGGGCTATACAGCAGATACTTCCTGGTACCGAAAAAAGACGGGGGTCTCAGACCCATACTAGATCTAAGGCAACTGAACAGAGTGCTTGTGAAGCGACAGTTCAGGATGCTCACGACCAGACAAATCCTCGTGCAGATTCGCCAAGGAGATTGGTTTGTGTCAATAGATCTGAAAGACGCGTATTTTCAAATACAGATAGCGTCACGTCACAGGCGATATTTGAGATTCGCCTTCGAGGGCCAGGCATATCAGTACACAGTCCTGCCGTTCGGTTTATCCCTGGCACCCCGTACGTTTACGAAGTGCATGGATGCGGCACTCGCACCCCTCAGAATGAGAGGCATGCGAGTACTGAACTATTTGGACGATTGGCTGATTCTAGCGCAATCTCGCTCAGTGCTCATAGAACACATGACCATTTTACTCGATCACCTCTAGAATTTGGGTCTCAGTGTCAATTGGGCGAAGAGCTCTCTGTCACCCAGTCAGAAGATATCTTTCCTGGGCACAGAATTGGACTCGCTGTCCATGATAGCGCGACTATCACCACAGCGTGCGGTAGACATTCAACGCACAGCGAACTCGTTCCGCTGCGGCGCGTCTGTTCCGCACAAGAAATTTCAGAAGATGCTGGGTCTCATCTCCGCATGCGCCCGCTGCAGTTTTGGCTGAAAGCGCGAGTCCCACGCCGAGCGTGGGCATCCGGTTTGCTTCGCCTCAGGGTCAATCAGAAGTGCGTCACAGCTCTGAAACCTTGGAGAGCGAACGACTGGTACCAATCAGGTGTAAGCCTGGGGACTTCCTCGAGGGTGATAGTGGTGTCCACGGACGCGTCCACCTCGGGATGGGGAGCGCTGCTCGAGGGCAGACCGTTCTTCGGCTAGTGGTCGGAACGGGAGAAGCTCCTGCACATAAACTGCCTCGAAATGCTGGCAGTAAACAACGCGCTGACGCGTTTTTGTTCTCAAATAAAAGGACGCCACGTCCTGGTCCGTTCCGACAACATGTCTGTGGTGTCCTACATAAATCGCCAGGGCGGCCTCAGGTCCAGGAACCTGTACAGGCTGGCAGAACGCCTCCTGGTATGGGCTCAGTGCAACCTGCGCTCGCTCAGAGCAGCGCACGTGCCAGGGCTCCTGAATATAGGACCAGACAGACTGTCCAGGAACAATGTTCCGGCAGGCGAATGGTCTCTACACCCACAGACAGTCCAACTGCTGTGGAAGAAATTCGGCAGAGCGGAAGTAGACCTGTTCGCGTCTCAAGAAAACGCTCACTGTCCGGAATTTTTCTCCAAGAGCAGGGACGCGCTGGCCCATGTGTGGCCCCGCCGCCCGCTCTATGCTTTTCCCCCCGTCTCTCTCCTGCCTCAGGTGATAGAGCGGATCAGGGAAGAAGGATGCTCAGTATTGCTGGTGGCACCGTTCTGGGAAAACCAACCTTGGTTCCCAGTCGTGATGCAGTTAGCAAGTACTGCCCCGTGGCCAGTACCAGTGAGGAGAGACCTCCTCTCACAGGCCCACGGCTCGATCTGGCATCCTCACCCGGAATTGTGGTCCCTTCATGTCTGGGCCATCAACGGGTACATGTTGGACTCCCTAAAGGAGTATTAAACACGATCACGCAGGCTAGAGCTCCGTCTACGAGACGGCTCTACTCCTCGAAATGGTCAGTGTTTTCGGGCTGGTGCACAGCCCGTGGCGTGTCACCCACAGACTGTGGAGTGACGGAGGTGCTTTCCTTCCTACAAGAGCTGTTGGATAAGGGCAGGGCCCCCTCCACGCTCAAAGTTTATGTGGCGGCTATAGCAGCGTTCTCAGGAACAACGCTTGGTCAGTCAATAGGAAGGAACGATTTAGTCATCCGCTTCCTTAGAGGGGCTAAGAGACTGAATCCTCCCAGACCTCCCTCAGTCCCCGTATGGGACCTTTCTACGGTTCTGGAAGCCATGAAAGGTGCGCCATTCGAGCCTTTACGGTCAATTGATTTGAAACATCTGTCTTTCAAGACTGTGTTTCTGCTGGCTCTCGCTTCAGTGAAGCGCATAGGGGACTTACACGCGCTCTCTGTGAGCGCGACGTGCATGGAGTTTGGGCCTAATGACTCAAAAGTTATACTCAAACCTAAGCACGGTTATGTTCCAAAATCCCTCAACACACCATTTAGGGCGCAGGTTATCTCCCTGTCAGCCCTACCGGTCCCTGATGAGGAAAGAGACGCGGGCCTCCTTTGCCCAGTCAGGGCATTACGAGCTTATGTGTCTCGCTCGTCTGTTTTCAGACAGACGGAGCAGCTCTTTGTTTCGTTTAGCGGGCGTTCTAAGGGACTAGCCGCGTCGAAACAGAGCCTATCCAGATGGATAGTTGATGCTATAGCGCTGGCATACGCCTCCAAGGGCATGCAGTGCCCGTTGGGTGTCAGAGCGCACTCCACGAGAGGCATGGCCTCTTCGTGGGCCTGGTCGAGTGGGATTGCCTTGCAAGATATTTGTACGGCGGCAGGCTGGGCCTCCCCGTCTACATTTATAAGGTTCTACAACCTAGAGGTTCCCGCCCTGCAGGCCAGGCTGCTGTCGGTCTAAGTTAACCAGTATTATCTGACCTGATGCTATCAGCTCAGAATGCTGCGTCTACTGAGCACAGCTCGATGATCGACAGTGAAAAGCAGCAGCACGAGATGTGCCTGGGCAAACTGTGTAAGACCCACATTTCCCCATCAGTTCAGGCCGTACCCCGCCTGTCTGTATGATGAAATTCGCGTCTAAGCGACGCTGCCATATGTGGAAGAGTGCAGCTTCGCCCCTCCCTCTTCCCGGACTCCCTGTGAGTTCCCTGGGTGATTGTGCAATATATGTACCCCGGGCTTTCGCCCTTGGGTCTTTGGTGTCAGATCTCAGCATGCACGGCGTTTTGCATTGGGTCCCCTAGCGTAAGATATCTTACGCAGTACGAGAGACCTCTCGTAAGAGAACGTAACCTCGGTTCTCTCTAGAAGAGGGAACGAGTACTGCGTATCTTGCCGTGCATGCACACGCTCTGGTTGCTTCGATGATGAAACACCAGATAATAGCTGCCTGCGAGCGGTATTTATAGGCCTAGACCACGCCCATTTCGGCGGGACGTGACGCAGCGGGCGCGAAGTGCCCTGATTGGGTCTGGCGTCACGCCAGGCCTCGCTCGATAGTCTGCTGCAGTTGCCGCAGAGCAGCCAATAGGCGCGCGAGCTGCCTCGCCTATGTCTGCATGCTGCCGCAACGCGTTTTGCATTATTACAAAATTAAGGATAATTTTTGGCTTCAATATCTCGCGGAAAAAGGATTTTCCCCTAGCGTAAGATATCTTACGCAGTACTCGTTCCCTCTTCTAGAGAGAACCGAGGTTACGTTAGTAACCGAGTACGTTTTATAAGTTGTTCTGTATTCTTTAAGAATGGTGAGATTATGGATATGTATGCATGTCATCATGTTCAGTCTGATTATCAAGGGACAGAGCAAACAAGAAATGAACACACGAATAAACACACAAACAACAGGAACAGAAACATATTAGTCCAGCGAAAACAAGACAGAAACCCAGACAATATGAAAAAAATAATAATAATTTGCACTATTACTAAAAATATTATACAAATAATAATTTACTTTTTATCATATTTAAACAAAAATATATACACATTCATATATACATACACACAGTAACGGGTGTTATCCTGTGCACATACACAACCCTGTTATACCACTCATGCATCAGCCATCAGAACATCTCTTCTTCTGCTCTCTCTCATTTCATTGACTCTCTGACTGTTTCAGCTCCTATTGATTTCTGGGGGAAAGTTACAATATGATAAAAGCACCCTGAGCAGAGGCGGAAAAAGGGTTAAAAGGCAGATGGAGTGCACACAGCTTCTTCTCACTATTCAGAGAAACGGTGCAGTCACTCAGAGATCAGAGTATACAGGTATAGCACAGGTCTGGATCCACAACCTCTAGCTTCTATAATTAAATTAGACCCCAGAAACTTTTGGACTTTTCTCACACTGGGATTTATATGGGGTCATTTCGAAAAGTGGAATTACAATGTTGTGATAGAGATTTGAGCTAAAGCAGATGCATTCTTAAACATTTTGTCAAAACTAAATTTGCAAAATGGAATTTTAATGATATCTTTTGTTGCCATTATCTGACACTGGGCAGAGAATTTCTAGTTCCCTGCATGCTTTGCATGTGACTGGATGGGGAGAGTAAATGTTGAAATTAAGTGTTATTTAATGTGTTTTTGAGCAAGATGGGGGAAACTTGTGGGTGATTAATGTTCTGTTATGTTGGGATTTAGAAGAGTTTCTGTTATGTTTTTTTTTTTGGGGGGAGTTACCGCTGTGCTGAAGAGTGCATCTTGTGCTTAGGTTGAGGATGGATATGTAAAGATAATATATGTCTTTTTTAAAAGAGCAATTATTGCAGTTTTACCAAGTCCACAGTTTCCCTGAGGAATTGGCCTACTTTTAAGATTTTGCCACTTATTTCCACCCCCTTGAAAACACCCCGAAAACACCCCCCAGACACACAAATTCAGTGAAGAATTCAGCCACCCGACGGAGAAAATCACAATGGTCTACTTTTGACTGGCTATTGGACTACTTTTGTTGTACAGACCTGGCAACCCTAATGTTTTGTGTAAATGCTGGTGCAATAACTTGTTACCTTCATCTTGCACTTCTGGTTGATACCAGTCATACCTTTTTTTTTTTTTTTTTTACATGCTAATGTGTGCTTTCGCAGGCTAGTATAGTCAACTGAAAGAGATTGATTTATTAAACTTTGTTAATGTAATTTTTTTTTAAATCACGTTTATGTGAGTTCACAAACTAATTAACTAATTTTTACTAATTTAGCATTTACTAATGTTAACAGAAACAACTTCTTAAAAAATATTAACTAACATTAGCATTAACTATATTAATAAATGCTGTAGAAGTATTGTTTATCTTAGCTAATGTTAACTGATGCTGACTAATGAAAGCTTGTAAAGTGTTTCTGATGTTTTATTCTCATTACACATTTCTGTGAGATATTAATCAGTGGGGCTTTATTTTTAGTGTAGTTATTTAAACTGATATATTGCAATATTTTACTCCCTTCTCCTTCACTTGGATTTGATTGAAGTGTTTTGTGCAATTATATGTTTAGTGCTTTCTGAGTTTGAATTTCAGTTGAAAAGAAATAATTGGGTGTGGGTTCGCTGACCTGATGCTATTGATCATTTCGCCTTCTCACGGACTTACTTTGAATGATGGTCAGTCCCTTTTCCCTGAAATATCCATATAAAAATATATATATATATATAAAAAAAACATTGATACAGGAAAATTAGATGTTGCTGTGTTTTACTCCAATGACCAGTCAGATTTGATACATTTTGCTTTATTTTAATTTTAATTTTTTTTAAATAAATAAAATATCAAGTTTTTGTTTATTGTAAAAAAAGGGGAAAAGCAAACTGATTGGTTAGCAATGGTATTTATCTCTGTAATTTATTTATTTATTTATTCATTTTTTTTTTTTTAATAGTGCACTTTGTAGTTGTAGTTTAGCTTTTGTTCTATTGCAAACTTGCCCTTTTATTTTTTATAATAATTAAAATATTTTTTTCACTGGTGGTTTTCCTGTTTCATATAGTTAACAAAAACCTTGGATGTGTGGCCTGGTAAACACTACATTATGGGGAGAAAATGTCTTGTTCTTGTGGGTAAATTTTTTGGACCCCATGAAGAAAACAGCTTAAAAATCATACAAATGTAAAAATGCAGAAAGTTTTCTGTGACGGGCAGGTTTAGGGGTAGGGTTGGGGACAGGATATGCAGTTTGTACAGTATAAACATTATTATGTCTATAGAAAAGTCCCCATAAATATGTGTGTGTGTGTGTGTGTGTGTGTGTGTGTGTGTGTGTGTGTGTGTGTGTGTGTGTGTGTGTGTGTGTGTGTGTGTGTGTGCAGTCGGACAGGTGGAGTTTAGCTTTAGCAAAGAAAATATAATAAAAAGGACAGGAGTGAGTCATTAAACTCCATTACTGGGAGCAGCTGGGCTCCACATTAAAAAAGATCTCTCGGCCCTCAGAGAGCGATGTGGAATCATCTGTCTCTCTGCTGATAGTTTTTTTTTTTTTTTGTCTTTTAAGGGCTTTCCACCTACAACCAACAATCTCAATTTCTCTTTTTTCCTCTCTCTCTCTCTCACCCTCCTTTTCTCATTCTCTGGCTCTCAGTGATGCGTTTGAGTGCGTTGTGTTGTGTTGCATGAAATAACGTCAATATGTTTAGAATAAGAGATAAGCAGATGAAAATGTAGTATTACCTTGCAGAATCTTGAATTGTGACTATGAATGGACAATCGTTTGTTTTTTTCAAATATATTTTAGGTCCTGTTTACTGGAGAAATTACTAAAATATCCGATGTTTAAAAAGTCAGATATAACTAATGATGTGTGCTTTGCGGCATTTATGCTCACACTTTTGCCAATAATCCAAATAAAAAAAACAAATAAACAATAAATAAATTATTTGAGGAAATGACAGTAGAGAGTACATAAAACAAAAATGAATATTTGTCAGTTGCCATCACAGGCTTTGAACTTGAAACTTTGAACCACCAACTCTGTGTGTTTGCGAGTTTGACCTTGTGTACGGGAGGTTCTCCGTGAGGACAGTATGTATGATGAGGTGGTACAGATGGGTTCTGTTCATCTGATCACTCAGGCAGAACTACCTGCTGTCACTGCCAGGGGTTCACGCATTCCAATAAGTGCCGAGCCGAACACACACCCCGTAATTTTATTCGAATACCTTGATATTAAAACATGCATGGGGAATTGAATATTTAAAAATGTCTAAATATAGGGAAGACATTCACTAAATCCACTTCCCCATACGTTCACCCTTTTAAAGCGACGTTTCCTGTCAAATGTCAGCTTTTATCGCATGTAAAACAGGGGCAGGAGGGTTGCTATTTTTTCATGGGTAATCACATACGTCAGATTGTCATTGACTTTATCAAAATATTGACCCCACATAGCTTAGTTTGAGTTCCCATTAATGAAAGATAGCTAATTGGTTTTAAATGAATCATTACTATGTGTTTAATCAATAAGAATGTGTTTTAAAGGCTTTAGCAAATTAGGATGAGACAAAAATTACAAAGAAAAATCACAGTTAACTCTCGGCCTAAGTGAAGTAGTCATGTTAGCATGCAGAGAGTGTCTTCTATCCGGCGTGGGAGGTTGAGATGTGTGTCTAGTGGTAATAGAGAGTGACAAAGGGCAGAGAAACATGGATGGCGTCTACAACAAGATGTACTGAGCAAGAGAGAGAAAGAAAGAAGGGCTGGAGAACTTCAGGAAATAAATAGTGCATAGAAAGGGCTTAAAAAATAACTAATAATACAATATTATATATATATATATATATATATATATATATATATATATATATATATATATATATATATATATATATATACACACACACACACACACACAATGGAGTATAAGGCGAATGGAGGAAAACATTATCCTTCCTGGAGGTTTTTTATTTTATTTATTTAATAAATTTTTTTGCTGCATTTTTGCCCAAAACAAATTCCTTAACGCATTCTGACATTTAAAAATGCATGCATTTCTACTGTCAACCTCTTTTAGCATTCATGCAGTGATTAAAAATAGCCTATGCTACTTATGTGTTATGCACATTAAACAACAGTTACTTTGGTCTAATAACTTTGTTATTATGTTCATTTACATTTATGTTCAAATCGATTTTTAAGGAGCATTGCATCCTGGTGGACCTCCACTGCGCTGGTTCTCTAAACCAGTCACTGTTTTAAGGGATGGTTAACTCAGAAATGAAAATTATACACGTCTTGCCAAACCTGTATAAGTTTTTTCTGTGAAAAACAAAAGATATTTGAAAAAAAAGCTTCAGCGTTTTTTTGTGAATATCTATGGGCTTTAATGTTGTTTTGAAGTCCTATTTTGTGTTCCACAGAAGAAAGAAAGTTTTGGAAGTGTGTAAATGTCTATCTCTTCATATCTTCTTCATATCTTTAAGAAGAGCATGGATGCCATTAAAAAAAATTATGAAGGGGAAGAATACCTCATCGGCCATCCTTTTAAATGACCCCTAGAGAGCAGGACAGTTGCGATATGCATCTTCATCTTTCCCAGAACACCCTTTGCCTCTCATTGGAAATCCATAAAAGCATACACTCCTGGAAACCTGATTAAGTTTGAGCTCTGTTAGCAGAGAAATTTAAATTAATTTTAGAGATCAGCCTGAACCTCTCGATGTCCCATTACGGCAGGCCGGGCTCATTAAAGTACCAAATAGATGCTCCTGGTCTGTACGCCCGGGGTAAAAATCTGCGGCTGACAGATGCGGTTGAGTTCTGCTTGGCAGACGGTCGCTCGTGTCATCATTGATCTGACTCACTCTCCAGCAGCAAACGGGAAGCAAGCTCTGTGCTCTGGAAAAAAAAAATTTGTTTATAAGAAAGGCATCCTGGAAGGCGGCAGACCTTGGCCAAACCTCTCAGCGGACTTACCGCACTCCCAATTATTTCTGTGTCAGAAGTTCCTGCGTCTCTGTGCAGGAGACTTGGCAAAATTAACTGGGGAGCCACTAACCTTTAATGCATGACAGGCTGTGCAGAATGAGAGATCTTATAGAGAAATTAGTTCCCCCTCTCCGTCTATCTTGCTGTCTCTGTTTATGAATGTATTTTTTCTCAATCTCAATCTATTGAATGCACAGTGTATGAAATGTGCTATATGAATAAATTTGCCTTGCCTTACCTAAATAAGGGTTCAGTTTGAGGTAGTTATTCAGATTCATCACAATTTCATAATTGTATTTCATAGTGCTTTCAGTGACAGTATTATACAGGCATGCATCTAGTAACTTATTAATTGTACTATTATTAATAAAATTTAAATTGTCATTGTTTACTCTTCTGTGTAACACAAAACACTAGCCCGTACTTGTCAAAAAATAAATAATAATAATAATAATAATAAAATAATTTAATTATAATGGAAGTAAATAAGGACTGAAGCTGTGAAGCATAATGACAAAGTGCAGAATTATTATTATTAATAATAATAATAAAGGACAACTTTTATAGTCCATCCGTACATCCATTTCCCAAACTCCTTGTCCTATAGGGTCATATCCCAGAGAAAGCCTTTCCCAGAGTCTCAAACTGATGGACAGATGAGCAGTCCATCTCAGCACTTTTATGTTTCTGTACTCATTATAAAATAATAAGAAACGTTCTGCACTAAGTCCTAGCTCTTGGTGAGTTGATGAAAGAAGTAGCAATGTTTGTAACTATATTACTCAGTACTTATTTGAGTAAGTACAATGTAAATATGTCACCTTAAAATAATGTAAAAACTGCACAATATAGTAAATATAGTTTAAATGTTTACAGTTTGACAGACCTCATTCACCATCATTATACTGGAAAGAGTGGCCCGGATATTCTTGCATGGAATAAGGCTGAGTAAATGCTGATAATGCCTGATCAAATTACAAAAAGCATGCAAATAATCAATCATTAGTTTGAATAATGATTTTATGCTTTTTGTCTCTTTTTTTGTTGCAGTTTGACAGACCTTTTTAGATAGAAGGAAAGTTGCATAAGAGTGAGTAAATGCGGATAATGTCTGGTCATGCTACAAAAAAACAGAAAATAATCAATCAGTAACTTAAATAATCATATGGCAATCACAGCATGCATAAACCATGACTGACAAAAATATATTTGCATTTAGAGGTCATCTTGACTTTTTAAAAAATATATGCTGTGGTATTTGAGTTTCAATATAATAGAGTGGCTGGGGGGTGGGTCCTCCTTAAGCCCGGGACACACCAAGCCGACGATCGGCCGTTGGGCACCGTTGGCTCTAGTCTGACGCCGTCGGTGTGATGATTAGTTGTAATTTCATAGTGTAACAGAGGGGGTCAGTAGTGGTGGTTGTTAACCTACCAGCATGAAGGGTAAAGAGGCAGAGAAATGTTCAAGAAAAGATGCAGTTTATTTCATGCACAACAATGAACAAAACATGATCACCTTCATTTAAATAGCGCTTTTAACACAATATGAATTGTTTCAAAGCGGCTTTACAGTGATTATAGGAAATTACAGTAACAGAGATTGTTTTGGCTTTACAGCATCTCTAGGATAAAGTTATTGTCCAGCTAAAGTTAGTTTTGATTGATTGATTCACTTCCGTTGCGAAGATCATTAGTTATAATTCTGATGACAAAGATAAGCTGATAAAGTGCTTGAGAAGTTTGATGCCCACTGCTCTCCGAAAAAGAACGAGACAAATGAGAGATATGTTTTTCGCTCACGAGTGCACCAACAGTGCGAACCTTTTGATAACTTTCTGACCGACCTGAAGCTTAAAGCACAGTCATGCAATTTTGCTACACTGAGGGACTCCATGCTCAGAGAGCAGATCATGTTTGGTGTGGAGGATAAAAAAAGTCAGAGAAAGGCTACTGAGGGAAACGGAGCTAACGCTGGAAGGGGCTATCAAGATCTGCCAGGCAAGTGAGCTCTCGCAAATGCATGTGAGGACATTCAGCGAGATGACGGCGAGCGTCAGAGAAAGTGATGACGCGGCTGTCGGTGCTGTCTCCTGAGAAGGAAGGAGAAGCACGGAGACCCGACCTGCGCAGCAAACAGACGGACAAGCATTTAATTGCAAACACTGCGGTTTGCAGCATAAGCCAAAACAGTGTCCAGCTTATGGTAAACTATGCTCTAATTGCCGGGGCAAGAACCATTTTGCAAAGCAGTGTTTCACAAAAAGAAAAGAGGAGAAGAATAGAAAATCTATAAACATAGTGGAGGACACAGATCTGTGTGAAACATTCTTTGTTGGCATGGTTAACTGTGAAGATGAAACAGAAAAACAAGTCAATGCTGTCAGAGAGGATAAGTGGACAGCACCATTGGAGATAAATGGAACTATAATAACAATGAAACTGGACACTGGTGCAAAGGCAAACCTGATCAGCACATCTGACATTGAAGTGATGAAAGAGAAAACAAAAATACACAAAGAAATTACAGAGTTGAAACACTACTATGGACAGAAAATAGAGTGTTTAGGTACATGCAGGCTGAAAGTGACGGTAAAAGAAAAAGTACACCTCCTATTCTTCTCTGTCGTTGCTGAAGACCTTGATTCACTACTGGGTGATAAAGCCTGTGAAGACATGGGGCTGGTGAAAAGAGTGTATTGAATCAACACAGCTGCAAGTACACCAAGTGACACTTGACTCTATAACACAGAAGATGTTTTTAGGGGTCTTGGTGCACTGCCCTTCACATATAAAATCCAGTTAAAAGTAAATACACAACCAGTTGTACATGCTGCACAAACAGTTCCAGCACCGCTGAGAGACCGTTTAAAAAAGAAACTGGACAGGATGACGATGCTGGGTGTGATAAAGAACATTGAAGAACCAACCGACTGGGTCAACTCCATGGTGTGCGCAAAGAAAAAGAATGGCGACCTGAGCATATGTATGGACCCAAAGGATCTGAATGAGAACATTAGGCGTGAGCATTATCAGATACCCAAGCATGAAGAAATCACAAGTGAGATGGCGGGTGCCAGATATTTCTCAAAAACTTGATGCATCACAAGGTTTCTGGCAGCTAAGATTGGATGAAAACAGCACCAAATATTGCACCTTTAATACACCTTTTGGCAGATACTGCTTCCTCAAGACTTCCCTTTGGCATCATCTCAGCATCTGAGATATTTCACAGAGCCATGGTGCATATTATCGAGGGTTCAGCACGTGAGCATCTCACATTTCCACGCATTAGCATGTTAGCAACTGATCTGCATGCCATGATTAACGTGATATTTTATCATGCCGCATCTGTGATTAATCTTGAACAGTCACACAATCAATTCTCCCGAGACAGAGGATATTCAGCAGCTGTAAGCATGTTAAACTCTGAATGGCTGTGTAGCATATATTGTTTGTGACAAATCATGCAGCTTGATGGTGTTGCGAATGTGATTTCACAAAGTACAACATATTCCTGGATCAACATCTTGCAAAATATATATATAAAGCAGTTTTTGATTTGTTTTGTTTTGTATCTTTAGGTTCGGTGTTAAAAATGACAGAGTGAACGTTAAGTGAAACAGGACTAAATGTATAATTTTCTTTTTTGGTCTGGACCAGAAGAACCAAACTGCAACTGTGAACAACACACCCTTATAGACTTACATCATTGGCTGTATTTAAGGACAAGAATACGGAGTCTTAAGAGTGGACTTGTTTGACTGTCATGAACATTATCTCACTAATGGAAGTCTGCTGACCACAATTGAATATATGGCCTTTCTCTTGTCGAACTGAATCGATAGACCATGCACACAAACTTTTCTTCAAACAAAGTGTTTATCTTTTTGACTTCTTTTAATATTTGGTGGTGAGTGCTCTTATGTACAGTTAAGGATTTGAACAACATTGTGTAACAAAGTAAAGGTACAGTTTTTTCATTAGAAATGTACTCGAGTTAAAAAGAATGTACCCACATTTAAATCTACTCTTAAAAAAATCCATTTTCCACAAAAGAAACAAATCAAGTAAATGTAACAATGCAAATGCACTTTGTTACAACCCACCTCTGATAGTAATGCCTTAGCAACCACTTACAACAACCAGGAAACCGCATAGCAATGCAACCAAAGACCATTTAGAATACCCTAGCAACCGCACATTGCAATGCCCTAGCAAGAAGTCAAAAGGTTTTTGTAGTCTATTGATTCAGTTGGACCAGAGAGAGGTGATATATCCAAATCTGTGGTCAGCAGGCACCATTAGTGAGATAATGATCAAGACAATGTCAAATGAGTCTCAAAGTTATCTTTGTCCCTAGATATGGCTTAGATTTTATTCAGCATTTTATTTTCCAAAAATTGTAAATGTGACCAGTCCCCATTCCCTTGTTGGGTAATGCTTTATTTTGATAGTCCCATTTAGACATTCAATTAACTATAAGTAGCATTGAACCTACATCTAATACACTACTAATACTCTACTTTTATTAGAGTATTAGTAGTGTATTAGAAGGAAGTCTGCTTAATATCTACTAACACTTTATTGTGATGCTCCCCCAAAACATTATACTGACTATAAGTAACTTTGCAAGTGCATGTCAACTTAATCCTAACCACTTATTCTACTAACTTTAACCATACCTCTAACAGTCTACTAATACTCAACTAATACTCTAAGGCCCAGTTTCACAGACAGGATTAGGCCTGAGTTCAATTAGGGCATTTAAGTAGCTTTTATAAACATGCCTAAAAAAAAAAAACTAAAAAAAACACACAAAAAAAAAACATTACTGGTGTGCATATTGAGACAAAACAATGGCACTGACATATTTTAAGTTATGTCTTTTAAGATATCTTGTCTGTGAAACCGGGGGTAAGAGTTAGTTGACATGTAGTCAACAGAATGTCTAAAGGGGACCATCAAAATAAAGTGTAACCCTAGTTGAGTTTTGTCCCATACCTACATTTTATTTAGAGCTAGTTGTCTGGATTGTTCATTGTTCATTTTTGATGGCAGTTTTGGTCTTCCTGTACTTTTTTCACTATTCCTTTTCTTTTGAGTTTGGCATTGGTTTTGGTTGCATTCATCTTTCACAATTCAGCTGTCCTGAAAACGGTGACATCCCAAGTTAGGTAGAACGTTCCAGATCGTGTCCTATGGGTCAAATGTCATTCAATGGCTTAGTGCCGGGCCTGCCAATTCTGCCATAGATGTTCCATTGTGTATTGTCTAAGAAGAGACCATTTAAAATCTAAATGGCTGCTTGGAAACACTTCAAGAACTCTCTTAATGTGCACAGGGGGAGGTTTTTGTTCTTTCCGAAGGAAAAGAGAGAAGGAGGGAGAGAGATAAGTGTACAGGGCTATTCTCAGTAAAAGCACGCTCCAAATCAGCTTCTCTCACAACAAGACCAACGTGCTTTCCTTGGCACAACGGAGGCAGCCATATGGCTAACGCAACCCTCAGAGGTAACACGCTAAAGTGGCCATTGTTTGGGAAAGACAATGCGCTGCCAGTCCTATATACCGCCTTCAAAGAGAGACTATTGTGGCCCACTGACTCAACGGACACCAGATTTATTCATGGGTGCACTTACAGAATAAGATAAAGAGAAGGGATGGAGCGTGTGCGTGAGAGAGAGGGAGGTTACGAAGGGAGATTTGCAGGGAGCTAATGAGACTACCAAGGGGTGCATTAGTTATTTATTTTCTGAGAGTGTTAGAGAAAGTTGTAAGAGAAGGACAGACCAATTAGCTGCAAGGACCCACGCTACCTCATGTCCTTGTGCTCTGACATAAAGAGGGTTTCAGAAAAAGGCTCTGAAATGCAAAACAACCCTTCAGCCCACACACACACATAGACACACACACACACACACACACACACACACACACACACACACACACAGAGAAGAGAGTTGAAGAGGACAGGAGAGAAAAGAACAGGATAAGGTCCATTTTGCTCTTGAGAGATATGTGCCACATACCTGTCTGTCTGTTGTTCTATCTATATGTCTATCTGTCTATCTATCTGTCTATCTATCTATCTATCTATCTATCTATCTATCTATCTATCTATCTATCTATCTATCTATCTATCTATCTATCTATCTATCTATCTATCTATCTGTCTGTCTGTCTGTCTGTCTGTCTGTCTGTCTGTCTGTCTGTCTGACTGTCTGTCTGACTGTCTGTCTGTCTGTCTGTCTGTCTGTCTGTCTATCTATCTATCTATCTATCTATCTATCTATCTGTCTGTCTGTCTGTCTGTCTGTCTGTCTGTCTGTCTGTCTGTCTATCTATCTATCATTACTGCAGTCTTCAGTGTCACATGATCCTTCAGAAATCATTCTGATATGCTGATTTTGTCCTCAATAAACATTTCTTATTATTGAAAAATGCTGAAAACAGTTGAGTTAATTAATATTTTTGGAGGAAACTGTGCTACATTTTTCTTCAGGATTCTTTGATGAATAGAAAGTTCAAAAGAACAGCATTTATTTGAAATAGCAGTATTTTGTAACATCAGAAATGTCTTTACTGTCATTTTTGATTAATTTAATTAGTTGTTGCTCAAAAGTATTATTTAAAAAAGAAAAAAATGTATTATTATTATTTTTTTTTAATCTAACTAAGCCCAAACTTTTGAACGGTAGTGTAAATAATCAACAAGATGATCGGCTCACTCTTTATTTCTGACAGGATTACATTATTCATTAAAAATAAAATACTTAGTTTTCATTAAGTTAAAGAGGTCAGGATTCCAAGTTTCCAGTAAGCGAATGTGCTCCGGATATACCGTAACCGCTGATATGTTGCCAGTTCATTACTCTCTACCCAATAAACTGTTCAACCCCCTGCCATCCCACTCACTGTCTACTGTGGCTCTGATGCAGGTCCGTTCCACTTTCCTACACTTACAGATCAATATCACCATGACTCAGCCCATTGTTTACTACTAAGCACTACTTTAAACATCTATCTCCATAATAAGATTTAAGATTTAAGATTTATTTAGGTCCTCATAGATTTTTTTTTTATAACAAATAAAGTTATACATAATACTCGAAAAAGGTATAGGCTGAAGCCTTTGCTTATTAAGCCTATACATTTTATCAATCAAATGAGCGTAATTTTTCCACTGGAATTGACAAGAGAAAAAAAACAAAAAACAAGGTACACATTTCAGATACTAGTACAATATATATATATATATATATATATATATATATATATATATATATATATATATGTATATTATTTTTTTTTATTCATATTGAATTATATAATTATTTACCACCTTGTTTTTATTGCTTTTTGTATTGGTTATTTTTTAACATAATTATGCATTCCTCTTAGTTTATACTGACTTTCTCTTATTTCGAACAGCCTCTGGATACCGTTTGGAAGCAAATTATTATATACTTTACATTGTCTGTGCAGTATAAAAATTAAATCAACAAATGATTGTATATCATCAAATGATTGGTATAATTTAAGGCATGTAATGTATTAAACAATTTATTTGTTAGTTTGTAAAAGTCAATGTGTTTTATAATCCTTATTGCTCTTTTTTGTAACATATATATTGGATTTATATTGGTTTTATATTTATGAACTCACACCTCCACACAATACGTCATGTATGGAACTATTAGCGCACGATGCAAAATTTATAATGAGTTTTCGTTCAGAATATGTTTTGTTTTATGTAATATTGCAATGGATTGTGACATTTTTTTCTTTTTACCTGATTTATATGTGGTTTCCAGCATAATTTATGATCTATTATAACGCCTAGACATTTTCATACACTCTATTTCCTCATTGTTAATCCTAATTTTAACTTTGTTATTACTCTTTCGATTGCTAAATAGTATGAACTTTGTTTTACTTAAATTCAGTAGTCTATTATCATCAAACCATTTTTTAAAGACCATCAGTTCAATTTCCACTGTATTCAGAAGCTGTTCCAAATTTTTCCCTGAACAATATGTGTCATCAGCAAACAAAACCATTTTTTTTATATTTTTGACACTTTACAAATATAATTTATGCAGTACAAATATTATGGGGCCTAACACCGAACCTTGTGGAACTCCACAAGTGACTTTCATTAAACATACATCATTTATTTTTACATATTGATGTCTGTCATCAAGGTAACTTTTTAACCAAGAATAGGCTTTCCCTCTTATACCATATCTTTCCAGTTTCTTCATTAATAGACCATGATCAATAGTATCAAAACCTTTTTTTAAATCTAGGAACACCCCCACAGTATATTCATTATCATCCATTGAAGTGGAAATCTCTTCTAACATTTCCATGACTGTCATTGAGGTCGACCTATTTGCTCTAAAGCCATACTGATGTTCACTCAATAGTTTATGTTTATCTATGAAATTATCAAGCCTGAGCACAAAAAGTTTCTCTAACATTTTTGAGAACTGGGAAAGCATAGAAAATGGTCTATAATTGGAAAAAAAGATGTCTATCTCCACTTTTAAAAATAGGAATAATTTGAGCTGTTTTCATATTATTTGGAAATATAACTGTTAAAAATGATTGATTACAAATATGTGTAAATGGTTTTACTATATATTCTATAATATTTTTTAATAATGACGTCAATATCTTTACAGTCAGTTGAATATTTATTCTTACAATTATTAACAATATCAAGTATTTCCATTTCATGAGCTCCCCTAATAATATTGAATGATTATTACTAGAAATATTTACTTCATCTGGCCTGTCCTCAGTTCTCTGCTCCACAATCTCTTATGCTAACTTATAACCATAATGATTTTCAGCTTGTTTTGTCCTAGTTGCTATAAATTTCCTGTATAAAGCATTCTTCTTTTTACACGCCTTCTCTATTCCCTTATAACTATAAACATTAGATGCATTTTGGGTCAGTGCTTTCTCTCCGACCACTTAAGCATATTCCAATTGGTCGAGTGAGATCGCAGTTGGTATATCTACTTTGCAGTTTGCACTAATACTTTGCTGGTGATGGGGAAGTGCACTTTATGTAGTGAGACAGTAGGTCTAGAAACATTGTGAGCATGCTATCCATATGTATCCAATAGAGTTAGCTCAAATGTCTGCAGTAGCTGTAAACACGTTGACTGATTTTCTTGCTAAATTTTTTTGACATGTAGTTGCAAAGTTACTTATAGTCAACAGAATGTTCAAAAGGGACCATCAAAATAAAGTGTTACTTTCAACTTTTGACCAGTAGTGTAATAGATTGGGTACCACTTGTGCTTGCATTTAAATGTTAGCATTAGCAAATCGCACATTCTGTGCAGTGTGCAGCTTGTGCCAGAAAAGACACGAGGTGAAAAATAAGCACTGAAAAGGCGTTTTGCAGTTAACTTATTGCATAGCATATGGGAGTTTCCCTTTCAGATGCACAATTATAGGAGGAATATATTTAAATGAATAACGCAAGGTGATTTACTAAGGTTTGCGCTAGTCAGTTTATTGGTATTTGCGCCATTATTTACCAGCCAAAAAAAGCATGTCTTAAACCAGACGCTAATTGTGTTGGTCATCGTGGAAATGATCCTGCTGCGACTGTGTTCTTTAATTTTCGTGTCGTCAGTGGATCACGCGCAGAACTTTCCACTCCCATCGGCGCTTTTTGGGGATTGTGCTCTCACTCTGATTTGCCCTGTTTAGTAAATCTGGCTCTCTGTCTTTTACAACTGAAAAATTTGAACGAAAATAATCCTTTTGTGTAGCATTAATGCATATTTAAAAAATCGAACAGTATACCACTTTTGCTATATCTGGTGTGTGCTAAACTTTATCTGGTGCAATAGATATTAGTACACATATTTACATTTATAGTAATACAGGTGCTTCTCCTAAAGATCTGAACTTGATTCAAACACAGTTTCATGCAGTCTTGTTTTCTTTTGTAGATGCACAAAAAAGGACTATTTGTCTTAGTGATGGATAGTATATGTTGTTTTGGTGTGTATGTGTTGCAGGCCTGATGGATGCAGAAGGCTGTAGATTAACTCTGATCTCTTTAACACCTGTGGAGGCGATTCTCATTTTCATACAACACCTGAGACTCGTGCGCACACCTGCAATCTGGACAGAGTGATTGTTTAGCGCTCCCACACATTCTAATGAACAGATCAAAGCGAGTTCTGAACCCTGAACCCTGCTGACTCATATTCTAGCATTTCGCGGAAAACAGACATCCTCGCTCTGGACGAGCAGCGACGTGCTCTTCATCTCTTAAATGTCACCCAGCGCACAGGCTAATTCAGTCACACCTCTTCCAAACATTGAAACAAACTACAGTAGGAGAGAGAGAGAGAGAGAGAGAGAGAGAGAGAGAGAGAGAGAGAGAGAGAGAGAGAGAGAGAGAGAGAGAGAGAGAGAGAGAGAGATCAAACCTGATTAAAATTATACTCCGCCAACACAAGTCTGGGTAAACATGGTGATTTGCGCGAAGAGTGATAGGCTGTCTTTAGTAATTGTGTGCTTTGCTTTGATGTTCAGAGTCGGTTTTATTATCTCCTCTGCCGCGGCATAAAAGAAGATGACAGGAAGTAAAAAGGAGTGTTTTATCAAACATTAACGAAGGCGTCTGCCATCACAAAAAGGTAATAAAATTGTCCCGTATGGCTGCATTGACTCTCTCAGTCTTTCAGTGACATCTGCCACAGATCTGATCTTGTTGTGTGTGGACGGTAAAGCACACAGATTTTTTTGTTCATTTTGATATGTGTCTTATATTTGACATATATTATGTACATCTAAACACCCAACTGATTGTCCCCTTAAAGAACCCATATGTTTTTCTCTTTCTGTGGAACAAATATTTTTTTGAAGAATACGGGGCTGAAGAATGACTATTTCAGTAATTATTTTGGAATGAGAGTATTGTTACATTGCTGTATCATTTGAAAAATGTAATATCTACAGTTTTTCAGCTCATCCCACAAGTGTTTTACTGTGTTTAGGTCAGAGTCCTGGGGTGGTGGATTGTTTACATCTCTAGTATATTCACACTTAATTATTGCTCTGATAGTGAAAATAATCATTTTAACTGTTGAGCTGTTTTCTTAAAGCCATTTGTGCAGTTCAAAAACCTTTTTGTGGCACATTTTTACAGTATTCTCAAGTCTTTCTCATAGTAATGAATATGTGTCACCTCATTTTGGTATCCCAGTGAAACAGGAAGTTAGATGTCTCTAAAACATGCAGGTTAAAGGGTCAGTTCACCCAAAAATGGAAATTTATTGACCCTCATCTCATTCCAAACCCATAAGACTTTTGTTTGGAACACAAATGAAGATCTTTTCGATGAAAGCTTTCTGTGCCTCCACTGACCGTCTGTGCAACTACCACTTTGATGCTTCAAAAAGTTCATAAAGAGATCGTAAAACGAACCCATATGAATTGAGCGGTTTAATCCAAATTTTCTGAAGAGACTCATTCACCTTATATGATGAACAGATTGAATTTAGGCTTTTATTCACATTAGGAATAGTCATCAACACACCAATCAAGGGGTGGCTATCCCTTTAACTTAGAAATGTACAATTTTGAAAATAAATATACTTTAGTTCGATTTTTTTTTACTCTAGGGGTGCCAATAATGGTGGTATTAAACTACGGTTCAAACCTTTGGGTATGGATTACAATGATCAAAAGTGACAAACATTTATAATGTTATAAAAGATTTCTATTCCAAATAATTTATGTTCTTTTGAACTTTCTGTTCATCAAAAAATCAGCACAATTGTTGTCAACACTGACCAGAAATGTTTTTTTAGTACCAAATCAGCATAAAGGATTACATATTGAAATATATTAAAATAGACACTTATTTTAAATTGTAATACTATTTTACAATATCACTGTTTTATTGTATTTTTATATATAAATAAATAAACGCCTTTTTTTCAAAAACAGAAAAAAAATCTTCTGAACGGTAGTGTAGTTTTGTAGGTTTTTTTTGGTCTATAATTTTACTTATATTTTTTAAATAGAAAATGTTTTGTTTTTTTCTGAATATTCTTAATGAGACTCCAAGGGTACATTTACATGACCATGATGTACTAAAAATGGAAAAGTTTTTCCTTTGTGTTTTTCGCATATTTGTCAAAATTATCCCCAATCTCATGGATCCGCAAAAACGACTAAAAACGCTGTATTCATGCCAGGTCAGAAGTTGGCGATGTCACTTTGTAAAGAAACACTACGCTGCCCATAGACTGAACACGTCACCATTTGCACAAATTCGCATTCTTGTAGTTTACACAGAGACGATAATGCTATCGTTTTCAAAAACTTGCACTTTGAAGCCCAATTTCAAAAGTTAGCATTTCGGGCCCCCAAAATGCCGCTCTCGTATAAATTAATGGCCAAAACTAACATATTGGCCAGCACTTACATATTGTTGTCCTATTGTTATTTTATCTGCTTCTATTGCTCTCCTCATTTGTATTGCTTTGGATAAAACATCTGCTAAATGATTAAATATAAATGTCAAATGCATAAAACATTTTCCATATGTAGTTGAAAACGGTGTCGCAAACTAAGATGATAAAGAGCAAATAATTTTTTTAACAGCCTGTTTTGCCTGTCTTTATCAAGGATGCCAGTATTAATGGATGCCACTGTAAAATGGAGGATCTTACATTTTAAAAATGAATGTCTCAAAATATTGGATCACGTGAATTAGATGTTAGAGTCTAAAAGCAGCTGTAGAGATAAAGAATGACATGATATGTGTTCAGTGTTGGCGTGAAGGTCTTTATATGCTTATATTTTATCAGTATGAATACGAAGAAAAGACTCATAGCTATCAGAGGTCCTGTTGGTGCAAATGCACTATGATGGTGTTTATTATTTTCATGAGCATTTTGCCTGTCAAGGGACAAGAGCGTGTGTGTATGCAACGATAAAGTGTGTCACTGCACATATGTCAGAAATGTACATGCATCTACAGAGATATTAAACTGCTATGAAATCTTTAAAACACACAGTCATATCACTGTGCACCAGGCGTATTCCCACATAACCTCAATTTGGTTGGTAATATTCCTCTGTGAGTGTTATCACCACTATCTCTTAGACACACACACACTTTTCAGATGCTCTGCTGAGGTTGAGTGTGTTATCTCGCTCAAAGGAAGGGTTGCAGATGAATAAACCGAGTTGCATCTGTGTGTGTTACCTTTTAACCTTCTTTCGCATCTCTCTCTGATTCTGGTTGCTGTGATAACACCCTCTGCAGTATATCTGGGATGTTTGTATTAGCATGAAACATGGGATCTGTTCGATTCAATTATCATTGTCTGGATGTTGTCTTTTATCCGGCAGAGTGTAAACAAAGATAAGCAAGCAAAGCGTGACATTTAACAGCAAAAAGAAAAAAAGAAAAAGAAAATAAATATTGTTTTTATTGATCAGTGCAAGTTTATGCATGTGAGTGTGGAACCGAGTAGTCAACCAGTTGATTAGATGATGGGAAGCCTGATTCATTTCCTGTGAACCGATTCTTTCGAATAGTTCGTTTTAGTGATTCGAAAAAGCGATTCAGCTGTTCTTTAATTCCATCACATGGTCTCTGACATCATGGCGTGTCATGTTGTAAGCCCTAAAATGTTGCAATGAAGCCATTTGGAAGCACATATTAGTATTTATTTTATTTTTCTATTAAGTTTAATAAGTGTTCATGTCATTTCATGAGTCTCAAATCAGTTGATTGCAACCATGATTCAGCTCATATTGAACCTAAATAGAATTTGCATTTACCTGAAACAATGCTAAAATAAATGTTTAATTTAATCACATAGCAGAGATGTTTTGAATGTTTGGTCATGGTTAAGTTTGGGGAACACATTCTCCATTAACTATAACTTTTGCTTCAACAAACTCCTAACTACTGCTTATTAATAGTTAGTAAGGTACCTAGTTGTTAAGTTTAGGTGTTGGGTAGGATTAGGGATGTAGAATATGGACATGTAGAATGAAGCATTAATATGTGCTTTATTAGTGCTAATAAACAGCCAATATGCAAGCTAATAAGCTAGTTAATAGTGAGAATTGGACTAAAACTAAAGTGCTACCAGATTTTTAAATTATATATATATATATATATATATATAATTAAAAACTGTATAATTTAATAATTATATATACAGTCAATTGTATACACATATCCATTGCTTTTTATTTTTGATATTTGACTATTAACTTACTTCCCATCACATCAAAGAGTTGTTTGGTTAACCAAATGTTACTCATCGTTTCTTGACGATGTCTGACATGATCTTGATTCAATGAATCAGCATGGTCTTTTAAAAACCACTTGGATTCACTAACGCCGGTTTCACACTGCCCATGTTAACAGATTAGAGAATTCACACTGCACGCAGAGGCGATCGTTTCGGCGCCGAGTCTATTTTTGCTGCGCCGCTGAAATTAAAGTGACAATGCATTGATCATGGCCAAAATACACAGCAGTTTTACCCAAAAAGCGCATTGATATGATATCTATTGTGTTTTAAAAAGTCAATCAAATGACCTTCAGCAATTCAGCAAAAGAAATCAAATGTCCAAAACAAACTTTTTGCCGAACTACAAAAACAAGTTTAAACAATTTATACTGCCAGTTTAGCTTAAGTTACATATTAATTATATATATATATATATATATATATATATATATAGGCATAAGAACAGATGTCAAGCTGACAACATGCTGACAATCATAAACAAAAGCACGTGGTGTCACAGGCGGTGGTCTTCAGAGTGCACCTGGAAAGAGGACAATATTGGACGACACTCGTCTCATCGTGGAGGTTGAGAAGCATAAAAGTTATTTAAGATCCACACAATGTGCTTTATAAAGACGTGCAGGTGAAGGAAAAAGCATGGGATGAAGTTGCAGTGGCTCTTGGTGCCGATGGTAAGTCATTTTAAAGTGTTCTGTCAAATATGTAAATCTGTCAAAGTACTTAGTTGACCACAACTTCAAAAGCCTGTACACAAGCCACGGTTCAGCTGCGCGCCAGTGTGAAAGCAAAACGGGTGTGTGCTGCATGATTGTTTTTGCAGTTTAGAGAGATGCATACTTTGCTTTCTCACCAGCTCTCACACACACTCTCTGTGAACACTGCGTTGGAGTCGCCAGAAACAGCGAAGACTGCTGATCCGCTGTCACACCGTCTGTCGAGTCATTTACATAAGGTAAACTCTTAACCACCAACTAGTCGATTACGTTTCTGGATGACTAGTAAACTAGTCAAAATGAATTTCCATGTGTTTGTTTGTTTGTATTGTAGTATTATACATTATATCTGCAATGTATCAGTGAGTGACTAGATGAAAATTGCATTAATGACATGCTGCACAATTACATTAGAATGGATTGAAATTTGGGCCACTAATAAAGCATCATCTCATTCCCCATGCTCCAGTGATTTGGCATAAAGAGAAGCAATTATTCTTTCTAACACGTGTGACAATCTCACCAGCACACCGTCCATTACCACGGTAACTGTGCATGAGTCTGCATTAATGAAGGATCTCATTGCACAGCCCATAATACACCCATTGTTACGTGTATCTGTTCATTAACTAAATGAACAGTCCGTTTACAGGTTACGAGTCTATAAAACGAGAGCGTAGAGTATATCTATCAGGAGTCGTGTTTGCAAACCTGTCCTCTAAAGAGTCTCATAATTCATGCTCTGCAAAAGAGCCTCCTTTACGAAACACATCATGCTAGCATGCTTGCAAGAACAGGAAAAGACATATGGTCACACATGAGGTGCGTCAGATAAATCAGTTTTCTGTTAAAGTATATTCACAATAGTGCATTAAATGTGGAAAAGCAACTCTGAAATATGAAGATAAATAATTGTAAATTCAAAGGAATATTAACTGATATGTTATCAGTCAGAAGCACCTGCTTTACAGTCACTTACAAAAAAAGGGAAAGAGGTCAAGGGGCAAATATACCCTGTGGTGAATTATGGTGGTCTTTGGTCTCAGACATGCCAGACAGTTCACAGTGTGTATGATGCATATTAAACAACAAAAATGTCAATCGCTGGTGGCAATCGCAGTTCAAATCTGATTGGCTTACTTGGTGCAATTTCCAGGTGCGAGAGTGCACTGGTTTTGAATCATTGTGCTGCAAAAACAAAGGCATTTCTAAGGTACCAGGTTGCTGGAAGAACTAGTTGCTGAATTTGGTTTGCCAGGATTGTGAAACAGAGCCATTGCTAAACTCTGCTGCTTTACTTTAAATGAATTGTTTAACCATGCAGAAATGTGATTAAAAACTGGAGACTGAATCAGAATTGAAGCAAATGCTTCCTGCAGTCAAATGAAAAGAGAGGAGCCTCATTTGAATATGATTACACCTGATCACATTACTGTAAGTGAACAGAACTGTTCCTTGTGTTTATATTTTCACTATATACTGTGAACTTTAGTTGCTATCAACACCACTATGACCTGAATCAATATGTAAATATTAAGTATATAAAAATAGATAAGTAACCTAGACTGAATGTTTTTGGATCATTTCTAAGTTTAAAGAATTCTGTCATCATTTCTGTTCCTCAATTGAAGATCAACCAAATCTCTGACGCTTCTAAACGTTACGTTTCGTCATAACGTATGTTATGAAACGAGATCATAACATAAATCCATTTTAATCGAGTGGTTAAGTCTTCTGAAAAGACATGATCGCTTTATATAATGAACAGATTTCATTTAGATTTGTATACACATAAAAACTTTGAGTGGCGAAAAATGTTTACAGCATTCAAATTTGATCAAGCCAGCATTCAATTTCAAGTGGAATCAGAATGCCAAATCCTGACTGGGCGAGAGGAGGAGCTGGGGTTGGAGGAGGGTAATCAGCTCCTGAGAAACGCGAAAGCTGCTGATACTGAAGGAGCTTATATATGTATACAGTGATATACGTCGTATTCCTATAGGTAGACGTGGATCATCTGAGAGTCAGCTGATGCGAGCTTGACTAACGTGACCTGCCAGAACTGACGCTACGCTTGATATTGTCCAATATTGCCCATCACATTAATCTGATTTCGCTAGCTTTTAACTAAATCATTATCGCTAGCACAACACGCTAGTATCTCGCTAGCCTGTTAACCTGCCATCCGTGCTTGCCGTCTTTTTTTTTTTTTCGCGCACGTTCACGCCTTTTACGAGTCTAGAAAAAAGAACTGTGGTAAGTAGGATCAGTCAACAAACACGGTGAGTAATGACTTCTCCTGTTATTGTCACTTGCACTTCATGTCACATGTATAGTATAGCATTCTCTGTCAGCACTGAGGGCTTTACATGTGATAAAAACAGGGAGATAGTCAGGCTGACGGAGAAGATTTCAGAAATACGCATCCAAACTTTAATCGAGGATAGTAAAAGTGCAAGGGCTTTAGATACTGCTTTGGATGCGACTTGCTTAGTGAACTCTGTACATTGTTCGGTTCTGGCTGTAGAGCCCATGCAGCAGGGCAATTGGGTGACCAGACGCTGTTGTCGCGGGACAGAACCCCGCTCTTCGTTCCGAATACCATAACAAATAGATTCTCCCCACTCAGTGACGCACCCACTGAGAATCCTGTTGAATGTGCCCTAGTTATTGGCGATTTTTTACACGGAACGTGAAAATAGAGACACCAGCCACCATAGTCACATGTTTGCCGGGACCCAGAGCGTCTGACATCAAAGCAAATTTAAAAGTGCTTTCTAATGCTAATCGTAAATTCTCTAAGATTATTATTATTAGTCTGCACTAATGATGTTCGATTTCGCAAGTCATAGATCACTAAAATTAACGTTAAAGAGGTGTGTGAACTCGCAAGTACAATGTCAGACACGGTAATTGGCTCTGGCCCCCTTTCTGTTCGCCGGAGTGATGAGATATTTAGTAGACTTTAGTAGACAACGCGGACTGTTGAGCAGACGCGTCTCAAGCCTATTAGTGATCCAACGCTGGATACTCTTAAAGGTACGTCCGTGGATCACGGCTGAACGCGTCTTCTCCACACTCACTTACTAAACAAACATTTTTCTTCGCCTATCGTGCGTCTACTCTACACCCCTACCACTAAAAAATAAAATAAAATAAAAAATAAAATAAAATAAAATAAACGGATTATATCCAAGACTTCAGTCATAAATTAGTATTAATATTGATAGCATCACTGGTAGCTTCGTTGCTAACTCACTGTCCATCTGTTAAAATGGCGAATATATCAGATGTAAGTAGTCTACCTTTTGGTGCAGGTGAGGACACATTTGAGCTGCACGCACTGCAGTCTGAGCTGGAAGCTGTTGAGAAACAGATCCACGACCTTTTATTGAGACAGGCCGAGCTGAGAGACCGGTGTTTGGCTCTTGAAACATCACGCGCCGATGCACACAAATCAGTGTTTAACGTTACTAACCCGCTGACTCCGACCGCGTCTACTCCGTGCGTTCCTCAGCATCGGTCGCAATCAGCCATGGTCTCGTTCACTCCGGCTCCAACACGCCACCACGAAGCCTGGGTGGTTCCGCAGCGGAAGACGCGAGTCAGGTTTAGACCAAGACTTTCTCCGACCCTCCCGGTTTTCGAGTTATCCACACAAAACCGCTTCTCCCCTCTACGCGAAACAGAACGCGATGCTGTGATCATCTGCGATTCCATTGTTCGGCACGTACACGCTACGTTAGGTAAAAGTAAGGTGCACAGTCACTGCTTTCCTGGTGCTCGTGTTTCTGAAATCGCTGCTCGCGTTCCCGAGATCCTGAACGGTGATGAGCGCGTCGGAACTGTGGTCCTGCACGCGGGAGTGAACGACATCAGGCTGCGCCAGACGGAGATTCTGAAGAAAGACTTCAGGAATCTAATCGATACGGTACGCAGCACATCGCCTGAAACAACAATCATTGTGTCAGGACCGCTTCCCACGTACCGATTAGGGCATGAAAAGTGCAGCAGATTATTTGCGCTTAATGAATGGTTAATGTCATGGTGCAATGAGCAGAAACTGCTCTTTGTAAATAATTGGAATCTGTTTTGGGAGCGTCCTAGGCTTTTCCGTGCTGATGGCTACACCCAAGCAGATTCGGAGCGGATCTTCTGTCAGATAACATCTCCAAAATGTTAAATACCCTTTGACTAGTAACCAAAAGTCCAAATCATAGTCTCTGCTGCACCAATTTAACTGATATAAATACTAGTGCAGAACATTGCATAGAAACCGTGTCTATTCCTCGTTTAGTGAGATCAAATAATAAATCTACTGCAGGATCTAGGAAAAATCTAATTGTTATTAAAACAGAAAATGTTGCTATTAGTAAAAAAAACTATTTCTAAAGCTAGGTCTTCTAAACATTAGATCACTCACACCTAAGGCAGTTATTGTAAATGAAATAGTCACAGATAATAGCTTCGATGTACTTTGCCTTACTGAAACCTGGCTTAAACCAAATGATTATTTCAGTATTAATGAGTCTACTCCTCCTGGATACTGTTATAAGCATGAGCCCGTCTGATTGGTCGTGGCGGAGGTGTTGCAACCATTTATAGAGATATTCTAAATGTTACTCAGAAAACGGGTTATACGTTTATTTCATTTGAAGTACTTGTACTAAATATTACGCTCTTAGATGTTAGAAAAACATCCCTATTATCTCTAGCCTTGGCTACTGTATATAGACCGCCAGGGCCTTACGCTGATTTCCAAAAAGAGTTTGCAGATTTTCTCTCAGACCTATTAGTCAATGTCGATAAAGCATTAATTGGTGGAGATTTTAACATACACGTAGATAATCCAAATGATGCGTTAGGAGCTGTGTTTACAGATTTATTAAATTCATTTGGGGTTAAGCAAAACGTCACCGGACCAACACATCGTCTTAATCATACACTTGATTTAATTATATCACATGGAACCGATCCAACCGATATAGATATCATTCCACAAAGTGATGAAGTCACTGATCACTACATGGTAACTTGCATATTACGTACTGCTGTAATATGTCATGCGGCGTCGCGTTATCAACCAGGCAGAACAATCCTCCCATCCACCATAGATAATTTCTCAAATTGCTTATCTAATCTGTCTCAGCTGCTGCCTGAACCCAAACAAACAGATGAACTAGAAGAACTAACTAGCACTATGAGCACCATTCTCTCTAGAACATTGGATGTGGTTGCACCTATTAAATTAAAAAAGGTCAGAGAGAAAAATAAAGCACCATGGTATAACAGAGAGAGTTTTAAAGAGAGAAACCCGTATTTTAGAGCGTAAATGGAAACATACTAATTTAGAGGTCTTTAGAATCGCGTGGAAAGACAGTATGTCACGTTATAAAAAGGCCCTAAAAGCGGCCAGGGCTGAGCTAACAAATAAACAGACGTCACCCGAACAAAATATCCCGTTACAGTTCAGTAGTAATGATTTCATGAACTTCTTCACTGAGAAAATAGAAAGCATCAGAACCACAATTGTAAACGTTCAATCTTCAATCGCGCCTTATAATTCAGCTTCAATTATCACCCCGCAAGAACAATTACAGTGCTTTACAACTATAGAACAAAAAGAGTTAAATAAACTTATCACTTCATCTAAAACAACAACATGTTTATTAGATCCTATACCAACTAAACTACTGAAAGAAGTGTTACCTGTAGTGGAAGAGCCTCTCCTCAATATTATTAACTCGTCTTTATCTTTAGGTCATGTTCCAAGAACATTTAAACTGGCAGTTATAAATCCTCTCATTAAGAAACCACAATTAGATCATAATAATCTAGCAAATTATAGACCCATTTCAAATCTTCCATTTATGTCTAAAATATTAGAAAAAGTGGTGTCCGCTCAACTGGGCTCTTTCTTGCAACAAAATGATATCTATGAAAAGTTTCAGTCTGGATTCAGACCGCATCATAGCACTGAAACTGCACTTGTTAAAATCACAAATGATTTACTTTTAGCTTCTGACCAAGGCTGTATCTCAATACTAGTTTTACTTGATCTTAGTGCTGCATTCGATACTATAGATCATACATTACTCTTAGATCGACTACAAAATTATACTGGTGTTCAAGGACAAGCACTAAGCTGGTTCAAATCATACCTATCTGACCGCTACCATTTTGTCTATTTAAATGGAGAAAAATCGATCATAACTCCAGTAAACTATGGAGTGCCGCAGGGATCTGTATTAGGCCCTCTGTTATTTTCCATATATATGATGCCACTTGGAAATATTATAAGGAAACATGGAATTAGTTTCCATTGTTATGCTGATGACACTCAAATATATATTTCATCACGGCCGGATGAAAAACGCTAAATTTTCCAAATTGACAGAGTGTGTTAAAGATATAAAAGATTGGATGACGCGTAATTTTCTTTTATAAAATCCTGACAAGACAGAGGTAATACTTATCGGTTCAAAAAACCGCCCAAAAAACCTCGCACAATACAACTTTAACATCATAGGATGTCCTGTTACTTTATCCTCTACAGTAAAAGACCTGGGTGTTATACTCGATTGCAACCTGTCTTTTGAAAATCATATTCATATGTTACAAAAACAGCCTTTTTCCACCTTAGAAACATTGCTAAGCTACGTAATATGCTATCAGTTTCTGATGCAGAAAAGTTAGTTCATGCATTCATGACCTCGAGACTGGATTACTGTAATGCTTTATTAGCTGGTTGTCCTGCATCCTCAATAAACAAGCTACAGTTAGTCCAAAATGCCGCCGCTAGAGTTCTTACGAGATCAAGAAAATATGATCATATAACACCGATTTTATCATCACTGCATTGGTTACCTATAAAGTTCCGTATTAATTACAAGGTATTGCTACTGACTTATAAAGCCCTAAACGTCTTAGCTCCAGTCTATTTAACGGATCTTCTATCGCCCTATAATCCATCGCGCTCTTTAAGATCACTAAATTCAAGGCTTTTGGTCATACCTAGGATATCCAGAACCACCAAAGGAGGGAGAGCATTTTCACATTTGGCTCCAAAACTCTGGAATAGTCTTCCTGATACTGTTCGTTGCTCAGACTCGCTCTCCCAGTTTAAAACTAGATTAAAGTCGCATCTCATCAGCCAGGCATTCATATAATCCTATAGTTCAAACTACAATCCGGCCTCTAGCTCATAAATGCCAGAGGAGAACTGGTCCCCGACTGAGCCTGGGTTCTCCCAAGGTTTTTTTTCTCCATTAGGTCACCTGATGGAGTTTTAGGACACCATTAGGTCACTTGATGGAGTTTTTCGGTTCCTTGCCACTGTTGCCTTTGGCTTGCTCAGTTGGGGATATTTTGGGGATATTTAATTTAATTTTATCAATCAATAAATTCCTCTTGAAACAAACTTTGTTGTATTATTTTAATTTAATACTGTGAAGCTGCTTTGATACAATCTGTATTGTGAAAAGCGCTATACAAATAAACTTGACTTGACTTGACTAGACTGTCCTCACTCAATGGCTTGCTGTCTAAGTGGTGTCCGCAAAATAATGTAGAATTCATAGACAATTGGAAAAGTTTTTGGGGTAGACCTGACCTGTTGAAAAGAGATGGTATTCATCCCTACTGGGATGGTGATGCTCTTCTCTCTAGTAATATGACACAGTCTTAGAGCTCAAACATGAATTGGGGGCCAGGTCAGAAAGCAGACAGACTGGCTAAACCCGACCGTCTGCTAGCTGTCTCACGTCACTGAGGTCCGATAAATCCCATCACATAGAGACTCTTTCACCTAGATCTCATCATATAGAGACTGTCTGTTCCCCGAATTAGGAAATACAAAAAACTCCCAAACCCATTTAAGGGTAAAAATGTAATTGATGTTCAACAAATAAAAAACAAATATAATACAGATGAACAAATGATAAAGCTTGGGTTGCTAAATATCCGATCCCTTACTTCAAAATTTATTTTGCACTTATTGTTAATGATATGATTACAGATTACAGAACCTAGATGTGCTGTGTTTGACAGAAACCTGGCTAAAACCAGACAATTACATTACTTTAAATGAGTCCACCCCCAAAGATTACTGTTATAAACATGAGCATCGTCTGAAAGGCAAAGAGGGAGGTGTTGCTGTCATTTATAGTAATATCTACAGAATTACTGAGAAGTCTTGTTTCAAATATAATTATTTTGAAGTGTTGGTGCTTTATGTATCACTATCTAGTGTAAATGATAAATCACGTTTGAGATTTGTGCTGGCTACAGTATACAGGCTACCAGGGCACCATACAGACTTTATCAAAGAATTTGCTGATTTTCTATCAGAGTTAGAACTGGCTGCAGATATAGTCCTAATTGTTGGTGACTTTAAAGGTGCTCTAAGTGATGTTGGGTGACGTCACTTCTTGTTGACGTTTAAAGTGTTGTCAAACAAAACGGAGGCTAGCTAGACCCTCCCTCCTCATCCACGCACTAACCCTCCAAACCCCACCCCCAAATCCTTCTTGTCGGTTATTGGCTGGAAAAGTTTGTTATGTTTCGTGGTGTGGGTTAGCCCAGTTTGTTTTTCTTGCCATTTGTGAAGCCTGGGGTGTCTACAGAGACCGCGCTTTTTTACTGTGTGTTCAGGGGATAGGCAGCTAGCGGATGGTGATGAGATGTTTGCTGTATGTGACACAAAAAAAAATTTGAAATCACGAAAAAAGATGCATTGGGATTGGCCTTTAAAGGTCCCGTTCTTCGTGATCCCATGTTTCAAACTTTAGTTAGTGTGTAATGTTGCTGTTAGAGCATAAATAATATCTGTAAAATTATAAAGCTCAAAGTTCAATGCCAAGCGAGATATTTTATTTAACAGAAGTCGCCTACATCGAACGGCTCGTTTGGACTACATCCCTCTACTTCCTTCTTTAATGACGTCACTAGAACCGTTTTTTGACTAACCTCCGCCCACAGGAATGCTCCCTCAACTCTACCGAAATTCGTTTATGTACTTGCGCACTTCTTATAACTTACTGGGTTTACTCAGCTCTTACGGTGATTTTCTGAAGTAAAACTGACGCTTCATCTTTTGTGTGATGTACAATAAACTTTATGAAACTCATCAGTATATGTTTGATCATCATTCAGACAGCAGACTTATAGGCTATAAATAAATAATGGATACATACAAGCAGATGACAAATACATTATAATAACCGTAATTAAACTACTAAACTATACCTGTTTCATCTCTATACAGCACTCTGACTCTGTAGGCATTATTGTCCGACTCGAAATGAACACCGTTATCAGTTTCTGATATTATCATCATTCCGTGAGATTAAATTGCCCTGAGAGACTGAGCGCGAGCTCATGAAGCTCTGCCCCCTGCCCCCTGTGCAGCTTATTTGCATTTAAAGGGCACACACTAAAACAGCGCGTTTTTCTGAGCCCCCAAAAATGACAATTTAAACTTGCTGTAAAAAATTATCTGTTGGGTATTTTGAGCTGAAACTTCACATACACACTCTGGGGACATCAGAGACTTATTTTACATCTTGTGAAAAGGGGCATAATACAGGACCTTTAAAGACATTCTGAACTCTATTGGAGTTAGACAACACGTGTCAGGACCTACTCATTGTCTTAATCATACTCTAGATCTAATATTATCACATGGAATCAATGTTGATGCCGTTTTCGCTTACACTTATCGCTTACGCATAAATAATTTTTCCTTCCTGTAGCTCAAACAGTAGAGCGTTGGCGCTTGTAACGCCAAGGTCATGTAATACGTAATACGCATGTGCACGCCGTCAGCGTTTTCACAGGTTTGCGTTTTTGAAGTTTGCGCAGGGCTTTTTAGAGAGAAAAAAATTGTCTAGGTAAAAAATATGGACAAAGCGTCTGTGACGTCACCCATAGACTTTCTGAAGAACAGGTTTGAAGCCGTTTATGATGGGTATGGGTGGCGCCAGTGGTTAAATTGGGCCGGGGCTCTCCGGGGCTCTCCGGGGCTCAGCCCCGGCACATAAGCCTGCTCGTTTGCAGTCAGTTACCTACTGGAAATTATGTCACATAAAATTTGATGAAAGTGATGCTTTTGCAAACATATTTCTGATTATAAATGAAAGATTTTGAAATGGCATGTCTATTTTGTCTCGGCGGTGCTGAGATGAGAACAATCGGGACACGGCCGTATTCTTGTTCAGCTGCTTAATCTCGTTGTCAGTCGACCATGATCGCGCACTGCTCGCGCATGCCATGCGCATCTAGATAGGCTACTTCTCAGAACTCCGACACGGATAAATGTACGCAGCAATAATTCATGTTCCTGGGAGATCCGTAGTTGCGCGGGATGTGGAAGCGCGCAAAAGTTCCAGAACCTTCTACTGCCTTGAAAAAAAGAAAAGAAAAAAAAAAGAAAAAAAAAAACACGAGCTGCCGGCCGCTGCAGCAGCAGATCAATTTTGTCAAGTTCAGCACAACGTTGGTTGTACAAAAAGTGCCCTGCCTTGAATGACAAGGTAGGGAAAATATATTTGGCACATTGTATGGGTCACTATATCATAACAAGGTAATACAATGTGTAATCAAGCGTTTTATATTTAATATGAGGGAAATAGGCTACACATGCCGTGGACGTGACACAAAAAATCTTTAACTTTTAGGTGGCGAAATTTTTTTTTGTAATTCTGTGAATTACACTGCAAACCAAAGTAATACTACCCTAGGGATGAAGAAGGGTTGGCTCTCCACAGAACATAACATATTCATTTTATTTTATTTTTCATGTTCGCACTTCGCATATGAGGAAAAAACAATGTTACGGACGGGACCGCTTTGAAAGCGGCACTAAAAGACTGTTTAAAACTTTCACTGAGACCTCAAACAGAAAGCACAAAGCCTTTCTTTAAAATGAATTTCGTTTTGTATTAATTGTATCTTAATTGTAATCAATGTTTCATCAACCAATTGCCTGGATGTAATAAATAAGACGTAAATATAGTATATAAACAATATAGATAATCACGACACGGACGCGCCGGCGAGTGAACTGGAGTCTCGTCTCATAAATGAACCGAAACTCAGCGTATAAGGGAGCCAACTTGCCTGACAGACCTGATAAATATATCTATAGAAAGCTTGGAAGGTCTTCTTTTAAACAGAACAATTCAAAACGAAAGAAAACAGACCGCTGCTTGTGTAATCCGAAATGTGCATTTCTCTCTGGCACGTTCACTACTGCGAAGATTGCGAGGATAGCATCGTCAACTTCATCTATGCAGGCAGAGCACTGACACAGAAAACACTTGTTTATTAATAAACAATTAAAATGTCTCCTTGCTATATTTTACATATTCATAATCATTACTTTTGCCGGTTCTTTGTGACAGCTTTTACGTGCTTTATTGGCAGTGCCGCCCTTATGTTACATGAACGCATCACCACCACATCAGCACCAAAAACAGGAATTTTTTTTCAATCCCTGTTTTGGCAGGGGGAAAAACTGATCAGAAAATGTAACGAAACGTTGTAGGAATGTAGTGGAGTAGAAAGTATAATAATTGCTGCAAAATGTAACGAAGTAAAAGTCAAAAGTATTCACTATTGATTCTATTTAAGTAAAGTAGGCTATTTGTACTTCGTTTCATTCCACCACTGCTGATTAACAGTAATGTAAATGCTAAATGTCCTAATACCTGTTGATACAACAATACAAATATGCTCTTAACCTTGCAGTTTTTCACATATCATGTAAGACTCAATTTCTCCATTTCTTTGCACAAAACTCTCCAGAAAATGCCATTTAATAGTTTATTTTTCAAAAAAAAATACTTCCTGGCGTGTTTGTCACAAGAAGCCAAGCGCCGACATTAGGCGTTTCTCGATAGCAAGTACGCAAAGTTCGGACTTAATTACCAAGTCCGACTCAGGAGAATGACTCCTGAGGACGCGTGTCCGGTTATTCTGCGTCACTCAGCTCGCTCTGCTACTCCGGTTATCTCTGTATGTATATTTTAGGCAACAATAAAACGAAATATGTTATAAAACACCACACTGCCTCTTTTCGTTTTAATTTAAAGAAATCTTAAACATTATAGCCACACAAATGTGGCTCAGGCAATGCGTATTGATTATATTCACTGCATGTAACGTTAGCCTATTTATAACAAAACGAAATATAAAACACAACCCTGCCGCTTTTCGTTTAAATATAATATAAAAATATTAAATATTTTAATATGGTACAGGCAATAGCCTATGTGCATTTGTACTAAACAACAGATTTTGCAGTAAACAACATTACAGATCATCTTCATTGTATTAAAATTGAAAATGACAAAACTCAACCCAGTCTCTTTTTGTTAAATTTCAGTTTTATCAATATCAGCCATTATAAAAGTATAAGTGAAAGGTACAAGAAGCTATACAAATAAAGCAAACAATTCAGTCAAACATACAAAGTCAGCACTCTAGTCTAACCATACAACGGTAAAGTTAAATAGCTTATAAAGTTATGAAACTTCCCCTCAGCCAAAACGATTGGCCAGGGAACAAATTATAGATTCACGAGACCAAAAATCGCCCGTTAGATATACACAAGACGAATTATATCTCATGTTTAACCACTACAGAGACGCCAGAGTCAGCGGCAAACGTCAGAACGACTAGCCGAGGAAAGGCTGTTCCAGGCGGGGTACATGAGCGCCGAGAGCCCGGTGATTGTCTGGATCTCACAACCTGGATACAATTTTCATAAATCTTTATAAATAAACCACAGATTTGAGCTTTAAACAACTACATTCTCGCCTGAAAAACTCTTAAAACTACACTGTAAAAAAAATCCGTAAAAATCTGGTACAATGTACCATATTAATTTGAAGGAATTTTCCGTATTTGTCTTTTACAGGACTTTTACCCGTATTTTGAATTACGCGTTGCATTGTGGGAACTAGAACCTGATCGGTGCGAAAAGTTTGAGACGCAAGCGCCATTAAACACAGATGACGCGGCCAAAGTTGCTTTTTAAAGTCGGATTTCGGATGTGTGGAAGCCATTCTGACACTTCTGTGGTAAAAAACTCAGAGCTTGCTAGGCAATGTCGGAGCCGTCGCGTTTATTGTTTTATGCATATCGTCACACATTGAAAGATTTAGTTCACACTCGTGGAAGTTCCCCTGGTTGAATGTTATATAGTGTCCTCGTTGTAACTGGTTTATTGGCTTTTATTTTGTCGGTGATGCGGTTTATTTTGTGCCGAGCGCACCCGTTAACCAGTATAAAGTGCAGTAACGTTACTCGTGTTTTTGGAGCAGTTTAATGGCTTCAAACAAAAGCTACCAGATGAATTGTAAAGAAAAGGAAAGGCCATTTAAGACTTGCTTGATTTAAAAGGCCTGAAGATACAACGTGAAGAGACTGTGTGTGAAGATGCAGTACAGCTGGATCAAGGATAACACCACATTTTCTGCCAAATGAGGTACGTTAATGTTATGTTTACGTTAGACTTTTTATTGTCTTGTCTTTGTTTTAGACAACACAGAGACATTATACACACACTTTAACATATTATTTGACTTTAAAACCAAAAAATTACCTTCAAAGATTCATTTACATTTAACACGACTGCTGTTATACTTCTGCCTGTAACGGTAACGTTAGTCATTCTTTACCAGCTCCCTCCTCATTAGTTTGTTTCATAGTGTTTCTGTTGTTTTCTTATCTATTGACAGGACTTTGCTGATGTACTGTACATCCCAAGAACCACCCTGTATGTTCCTTATGGGTTTGTATTTTGTTTTATTAGTATATTTTTTTTTAATCATTATGAGTATTCAATATTGGCAAAACACATTTAAATTTAAAGTCAGAGGAAAAATGTTTATAGAAAAAGTTGGTTGCTGAATACCCCCTTCAAAGATTTTATGCTTATATGGTCAGTAGAAAAACATTATATATGGAAGACTTAAACAACTATTTTTGGAGCGGTTTTCTGAAGTGATCGTGTAATGTTTTTCATTTTGTAATATCTTATTTGTTTAAGGTGATTGGGCATTCAGGATTGCTGTCATTCAAGAAGTTATTATTGACCACATTTCCTACCCCATTGAGGCAGTGAGCTACAAAATACCCAAAGAAAATGGCACTTATCCTGGAGTTCAGCAACACATTTTTAATGAAAACTTTTTATAGAGCATGTTGTTGTGTTACTGTTTATATAATTGAAAATAATGAAACATATTATAAGGTATAGTTGAGCAGACAAGCTAACATGACATGCAATTGGAGTCCACTGGAAACAGAAGTCTTAGCATTTTATACAGTGTTTGAATTTGAAAGAATTAGGGATGGCAGTTGATAATTTAACGAACGTAAAATACTGTACGATTGTTTTTCAACCTCAACCTGGTCTGTATGATACTTTGTAGTTCAATTTCCTTTATTTAATATCTTGTGTAGCTAAAAACATATATATTTTTCCTTCATATCCAACTTTCCTGTGCAGAAATCCTGAACGAAGGTCGAAAAGGTTGAGATGAAGGAAACCAAACGTCTACACATTCCTCCAAGACTGCTGAAGTTCCTGTATGAACAACTGAAAACCCATGTAAAGTTTAAGCTTTTGTCAAATCTCTTGATATATTGAACTACAAAGCTCAACTATACCTTATAATATGTTTCATTATTTTCTTTAACTGAACATACCGAAGAAGGAAAGATTTTCACGCAAGTTGTTCACTCCAAAATGAAAATAATGTCATTAATTACTCACCCTCCTTATGTTCCAAACCTGCAAGACTTTAGTTCATCTTCAGAACAAAAATGAAGATTTTTTTAATGAAATCTGAGAGCTTTCTCTTCCTCTGTTGACAGCTTACGCAACTACCACTTTCAAGCTCCAGAAAGGTAGAAATTACTTCATAAATTTGAGGTTAAACCACTGGAGTCACATGGATTACATTTATGTCTGTATACCTTTCTGAACCTTGAAATTGGTAGTTGCGTAAGATGTCAATGGAGGGACAGAAATCTCTCAGATTTCCTTTATTACGATAATACAACTTTATTCAGCATTGTATTCTCTTCAGGGTCTGTTGTCATTCCACGTTCACGACTCCGCAGTGACGCTGCTGACGTAAGACGCTGCTGACGTGTTATCTGGTGCGCCCGAGCTTCGTTTACAGTCTGAGGGAGGCGCACGCTGTATTAAAGCTATTCTACATTGTTTGTATTTTAGTATTGCTATATTTTTTACGGGCTTGGAACGACATGAGGGTGAGTCATTAATGACATAATTTTCATTTTTGGGTGAACTAACCCTTTAATTTTTGTTCTGAAGACGAATGGAAGTCTTGTGGGGTGTGGAACAACATGAGCATGAGTAATTAATGAAAATTAAAAAATTTGGGTGAACTAACCCTTTAAGGAATATGGTGTTACTCTTACAGAAAAATGGCATCAACACTAATATTTCACTCTACTATTGACTGTCTAAAGCTATTTTTAATGATAAAAGCAGCAGACCTGTATTCGTATTCCATTTGCTTTTGTTTGTTTCTTTCTGTATTGTATTTGTATTGTATTGCATTTGAAAATGTTTTGAATCTTGACTTTCACAGTTTATGAAGTTTTTTTCAAAGAATTTTGTGAGCTATTTGGTGCAACACCAATATTGTGTTAGTACCTTCTCATGTTTTCTTTTTTTTAATTCTGTCTCTTGTTTGTTTAATGTCTAAACTTATTCCACAATACAAGCACTTTTTAATGGTGCTTTGTACATGGTTTCATTTTCATTTCATACATACATACATATACATATATATATATATATATATATCTTTACCCATTGAATGTATTTAAGAATGTTTACATGAACATTTTTACAAAAATAAACCATGTTCAATTTGTATATCGTTCTTGAATTATTTGCCACCAAAATATATGCTATAAAATTTCTATAAATATAGAAATTTCTGTATAAGGATTATCCGTTAATAGTACAGAAAATGTACTGTTAATATACAGAATTTTCCGTTTTAGAGGTGAAGGAACTGTCCGTATTTAACGGAAAATGTCCTGGTAATTTTCTGCCAGTACATTATCCGTTTTTTTACGGAATAATTTTTTACAGTGTACATTTCATGATACAAAAACTGTAGTATTATATTTCAACTGTAAATTAAAAAATGGCGCTTCTTATGTTGTCATTCTCCTTGGCGCAGCCTATGCTCGTTATCAGCTGTCAGTCAAGCTGTCAATCAAAGTTAACCACGCCCTTATTTGTCATACATTTTATATCTAAATACGATCTAAACTAACAAGTTAGAAAAAATTTCACCCCCCCCACAGTTGTCAGGCACTCGGAACCTATCGAAAAATACACTAAAAGTCCATGGGACCAACCTGTAAAAACATGAATTTACGCTGTGAAAATGGACATTTTAACATGGGGTCTATGGACATTTGCTCCCTTTTGGGACCTTCCCCTAGCGGATTTTCAATGTATTGCAGTTTTTCACACTTCCGGGTAGGCTTCATTTTTCAGATTAGAATGTTGCCCCTTGCTTGGAACCTATTTTAAGGTTTGCATTCTGTAGCCACCAGGCACTGTTGTTGTGTGAATGAGCAGGCCGGAGCGCGTTAAGGGTTTTCTGTTGGAACGGTGACGTGTTAGCGGCCCCTAAGTTAATAACTAATGATCTTTGCAACGGAAGTGAATCAATCAAAACTAACTTTAGCTGGACAATAACTTTATTCTAGAGCTGCTGTAAAGCCAAAACAATCTCTGTTACTTTAATTTCCTATTATCACTGTAAAGCTGCTTTGAAACAATCTATATTGTTAAAAGTGCTATATAAATGAAGGTGACTTGACTTTACTAGACATCAAAAAGCTATAATGGGGTTGGGGTGTGTTTTTCATAGAGCACCCTCTAGTGTATGTAATAGACCGCCAAACAAACTATATTTCACCACATGACAATAATTATTCTGTGTACATATATGAGAGGAAGACTGTAGATTAAGCCATGGTTTCACGCAGACAGGCCTGTGGCGTAGTGATTGTATTCTCCTGATGGGTTCTCATGCTGTATGTCTGTTAGTTTCCTGTCTCTCTCTCTTTCTGTCTCACAGTTTAATTGTCTCTCCTACAGCTTTTGTGATGGTTGGAAGCCACAGTGGTTTATATACACACACACACATACACACACATGAACAGTGGGGAAGGCTGGGAGGTGTACAGGTTTTGCCCTGCATTAACACAAAACTAAATTAATGAATAGCAGGATTTTTCACCCTCGATGGCCTTCTCTACATACTAATTATTTAGGCCTCATCCTGAGAGCCTCGGCGCGCCTGCGAGTGTGTGTGTGCGCATAAAGTGGAAGTACTGAAGCGTTAAGAGTGTGTTTTCCTATTTTCTTTAATCAATGAGGGCCTCCAACAGCTGTTGGTAATGAAAAAAAAAAAAGACAGCAGAGAGATTCTCATGCGTTTTTTCCCCTTCCTGTTGCTGTTAAGAAATAGACACGAGAGGACGAGAGGTGAAACAGGAGAACTCTTGTGGATATCCGTCCAATTTGAGCTTTAGTAATTTCCAAGAGTCAGAGTGCAGTTTTTTTTGTAATAAAAACCTCATGTTTAGTTGAGTTTACAGCCTTCTGAAGAACAACTAACCAACACACTCTCATCACAACTGGTAATAATTTGAACAAGCAGGCAAAGTTGTAAGGCACTGTACGACTTGGACACAAATGACTTCATGGTAATCATGGTTAATGGATTTATGGTTTAGGTTGTATGTTTTTGTACGTCCTTACGTGTATGATTTCACCATCTTGATCAAACTGTACGAATATTACAACTTCTCAAGACAATGGGTTGAACTACCTGTCTGATTATACCCGTTTTTTTTTATTTCAAAGTCAGATGTGGAATTTCTTCAATCTCCAAAATGCAAATAAATGCATTCCATTGCCAGATGATCGGAAGATTATGTATAAGGACACTAAATGCTACCGTTAGTTTTGCAGTAGATTGAGTGCTACAACCTTATTGCATATTGCTTTCATTGCACTTTTACAGATTTTAAGTTGTGAACATTCTGAATTGAATAGAACTTCTTAGTGAAAAAGAAGGGCATATTGAATTAGATCAACACCAGGGTGAGTAAATGATGACTTCATTTTCCTTTTAGAGTGAACTATCCCTTTAACTGAGTTTCCGAGTTGGAAATCTGACTTCCATTGCACTTTTCCAAACTTTTTAAGTTGTAAATTCTTACTTTCCAAATTGAATAGAATGCAGAATATGGTCTTCTCTTGACATTAATAAGCCACAGTGGGGAACAAACTTTATACTGATAGTCAAAAAGCTAAGCAAACCTAGTGGGGTAGAAATTGTCTTGTCATTCACAAACACACTCCCATTTTTTCCAATTATTTTCTTGTTTTAATTAAAACTTCTGGCTTATTTATCTTTGTAAAATCTTTGTTTAAATGTGGAAATATTGTATGAAGCAGCAGATGCACAGCACTCACCAGCAGTAGACTACACAAAGAGAAACAGATGGAAGGATAGAAAGAGCTCTATAGTATCAGTTTACGATGAACGTTCACCCATCAACCCCCCGGCCACGTCATTACCTCCACTCATGTCAGCACTACAGTGAATCTAACCCACATTCCGGCGAGTGCCTGAGAAAATACGCTACTTACCGACCCGTGAGAACAGCGCAGCATGAATATTTCAGTGACCAAGAATGAAGGTTTTTAGTAATACTCTGTGAAAAGAAATGCCATTAGCATTTAGCTTTCATGAGACACCACTCTTCGCTCTCTGTCCCTCTCTCACATACTTAGTTTCATCCATTTATTCTTTTGAATGCCACTCTGAAACGGCACAGAAAGTAAATTGTCCTGAAACGAACCTTTTCATCTTCTCGCGAACACGTTTTTTATCATGTACGCGAATCAATTACTGCAGGAAGAACTGTGGTTTTTAAGCATCGTGCCATTAACTGTTACTGGAGCGGCAGATAGTGTCATGCTCGCCGATCTCAGTGTTTAGCAAAATTGTTTACTCTCGCAGAAAAACATATTTCTATCTTTACCCCCTTTGGGCTCATTGGCAGAGCTTCACTTCTGGTGCGGTGTGAAGCCTTGCACAGGCAAACGTACATTTTCATTAAAATCATTCTTCACCTCCCCTGTGAAATGCACAAAGGCAGCGAACCAAGGCAAATCTTTAATTTCAGTTTGGATAATGCCCTGACTGCCATGTTAAACTCCCTCTCTCACACACACACACACAGACACTTCCCTGCCCTTTGCCAGCGTGCTTGACTCCCCAAGGACAAAAGCAGTCTGATTTCTCCGGCTCTCACGGTGGATATCTTGAAGCAAGACCCCTCCACCTTCAAGAAATGCCTGAGCCAGTCCAAACGCAGAGGAAGAGACAGAATGCTTACATTTGTATAAATTATCTCAGACTAAAAGAAATGCAAGGTCAGCTAGTGGTTAGCATTCGTCCTGTGTGTGCGTGCGTACGTGTGTGTGTGTGCGTGCGTGCGTGCGTGCGTGCGTGTGTGTGTGTGTGTGTGTGTGCGACTGTGCGTGTGTGTGTGTGAACGGAGCACCTTCGGTGGTGTAAACAGGGGTCTGTGAGTGTGGGCCGCAGGAAAACTGTCACCAAGCTCTGTCAGTTCTGTCACTCTTGGCACAGTCAAAACTGGTGAAAACTGCTGCCGGCATGCTGTCTAGTGTCTATTAAATGTTATTAAACGTCACAGGAGGAGTGAACGGATAATTAAACTCCATTACAGATGGATTGAGAAACATTTATACCTGAGGCCATAACTGCTGTACAGCCATCATCAAGACACTGATTTAAAATTAAAGCCACTGTGGGTACTGAAATGCTGCCTTTTTTAACAAAAAAACTAAACAAAATCAGCTTGAAGTGATGGACAGAGAGATGGAAAAACAGAGAGAGAAAGCAAGATAGTAGAAGTATCAAGGAAGCTAATTCTAAAACATTTATTAATCGCGAATACAGTATTTCACAGTAAACACTGGTTTAAACTAACATTCATCATGTTACTGTGTAAACACTATTGTTTGTATATCGCTCTATTTTATATCATTCAAAAGCATAAAAACATCCTTGTGTCATATGACATTTCTGTTTATTAAGACATTTAGCAATGAAAGGTTGCATACCCGCCTATATATTTCATATTTCATGTTTCATTCAATTTCACACATTTTAGTCTGGCAATATAGTTTGGTACTAAAATGTGTTAATGTAACAATAAAAAGTTATGTAACAATAGCACATCAACGAATGTAAGTAAGAATAAATGACTTACTCATCAGAAATGAAAGCTTTAGCATTAAGTTCTGCCAGGAAGACTTAATTGTTACGTCACTCTACCTTTTCATCTATCCAATCACATTCCAACACTTGTGGTATAAAAGATCGGTACTTACTCATGTTGGAGTTTGCAGATGCTGACTCTTCAAATTGAATCCTTCCCTCCATCCTCCTCACCACCACCACCAGGATGGTCCCTTCCATACCTCACGGGGGTCGGCTGCGCCCCTGCCTTGACCTTCAGGCAGGATATGCAGAGTCCGGACCCTCAGATTGCGAGCTACGGACGGGGCCTACGCCAAAGAACTTTATTGCTTGCTGGGTTGCTAATAAATGGATAATTGTCACAGGATCATTCTCCCGAGTCTTTCTGGTAGAAATGATATAATCCGCTGGATCAAGCTGCACATCGCATTCTTCTTCTTCTGAACGTAAATTCAAGGCTTATTCCTCATACATTTCCAAAATACAGTAACATATGATTTGCTCATTATTAGTTCATTTTAATTATTGCATTACCTAATGGTACCTAATGGAACCTTATTGTAAGCATTACTAAATAAATTCACAAACAAACTATAAATATTAATTTATATTTAATATAAGTCATTATTATAATTACTATTATACTCACCTCTCTAGCTTTCCAGAATTATATTAACTTATGCATCGTGGCATAACTGAGCAGAGATTGAAACATTTTTCAATTTTGTTTTCTGAAACTCTACACACATTTGAGTAAAATCTGAGAAGCAGATCACTTAAGCAATTATGATCAGATTAAACTGAGATAATAAAGAGCCACCAACTGATTTACTGACAATGTCTACTGGTCATATAAGCACAAATGTAAGCTTGAGCCATCTCTAGTAGCATGACATGTTGATGAGATTTGTCCTCTTTCACGCAGTCTATTAACCTGCTGCATGGAGTGTGTGTGTGTGTGTGTGTGTGTGTGTGTGTGTGTGTGTGTGTGTGTGTGTGTGTGTGTGTGTGTGTGTGTGTGTGTGTGTGTGTGTGTGTGTGTGTGTGTGTGTGTGTGTGTGTGTGTGTGTGTGTGTGTGTGTGTGTGTGTGTGTGATCTAAAACATCATATATTGATTTGGAGCATTTGAGGAGCTCTTATCCTCCAAACAGTACCTCTGGCATATGAAAACGTGGACTGAAAAAAAAAAAGACAGCACTGGAAGGACAGAGCAATAACATCCAATTTGTGTTTTGTCACCCAGAAATCCTTTTCTCTCTTTTGCTCAATTGCTCATACATTCATTGAAAACCTGGGACCGTGTGTGTTTGCATTTGTGTGACCAGTCGGGAACTAAATGGCTTCTGTGGGAACACAACATTAGACTGAAGCGCCATTTTGTGAGCTTGAAAACACACACACACACACACACAAAGTTAAGGAGTCGAGCTTACCTTCGGTGGCTGAACGCTCCATAGGACCCAGATAAAAATAGGCATCTTTTCAAATACCTGCGACCGCTGTGATTCAGAGCGCATGAATTCAAATAATGCGAAGCTTATGCTGGCTTTGCATTCAGCACTGCATGAGCAGTTAAAACACACCGCCATCTTCCTGCAGATCAGAATCAATGCAAAGATTACATCATTCCAAGTAGTATAATATTAAGCATGCCGATGATTATTTTGTGAAATTCAGAAATTTCAAAACTAAAGAATTGGTTCCCAAACAATCAATCAAACAATCAATCAACAAAACAAACAAACAAACAAACAAACAACCCAACCAACCAATCAAACAGTCAGTCAGTTTGTCTGTCTGTCTTTTTGAAAGGCCTATAAACCTTCAAACTATTTTTATTTTTTTACATTTTGAACTTTTAAGGCCAACATTCAAAGTTTGTCTCGACACACTGTGCAATTCTAGTAAAAAAGGCATGAATTTCTTTGAATTTCAATTCTATTTCCTTACAAATTTGAATTGCCATTGAAATTCATGTAGTATGGGAATTCAAATAGCATTTTCAATTCTATTCTAAATGGTGCACAGCCCTGTATGACTAAATCCTCATTAAAATATATACACCTTATCCAATTTTTACCAGAAAAATTCACATGTCAATTTCATGATTGAACGTCACATGTTGTGACTCAGCAAACCTAGAATCTAACATTTTAGCATTCAATTCCGCTGGTTCCCGTGTGGTTCTGTAAAACTGCAGAGCAAATGGCATGTGTCTAACGAGAATAAGTCATTGGGTACATTTGGAAAAGCAAAATTGTGAACATTAAAGGAGAAATTAATCTGAAACAGTCATTTATCAGCGTGACAGGCTTAAATACTGACTCCTGCACAGACCTGTACGTGTGCAAGTGCAAAAAAATGCATTCACCAAAAACCCTCCTGCTTCAGGGTGTGGATGGGAGCTGAGGATGTGGGTTTTAAGTGCTAGAGGTTGTATTGGGGAAGCAGTGGTCATCCAGGCTTGACGGAGGCCGATATGACCGCTCTGTGGTGTCGGGTGGTGGGGGGGCTGCTGAGAGCATCTATCTTGTGACAGCACACGGCTAAAGCCAGAGGAAGATTGATGCTCTCTCCCTTCGGACTTATAAATCTCTTCCGAAAGTTTGAAAATTCAGAAATTACAGCTGAATTATAACAAATAACTCACCCATCCCGCGCAGTTCCGTGTGTGATGCTGTTGGGATGCATCTGTGTATGTGGGCGTTTAGTGTACACTTTGCACATGAATAGTTCTGTTTATGTAAATACAAACACTGTTTCTCTCTCCTACCCAGTGAGTTTTCAATCACACACTGAACTGCACAGCCTACATAACACTTTAGTCATCACTGTATGACATCAAATACGAAGTGACATTCAGTATGCTAAAGCATGCAGTGTGTAGCTGAAGGACACGATGGCTTAGTTCAGACCATAGACTGTAAAAAAATATGGACGACGCCCCTTCGCTCTCTTCCATTGGTGAGAACTGAAGCCGCCAGTGTCCCGATATGGCGCTGACATCTTGGGACTTGAGTCTGCGCAGTAGCGATCTCGGGACCAGACCTGCGCAGTAGTGAGCAGGAAGTAAAGCCGCGAAATCAAGGCCCCGCCCTATCTCGGTGTGAAATAATTAAAGGGTAACTAAACCCCTGGTCAGAGCCTTACTCCACCCACTGGCAATATTTGAAAAATGCTGGAAAAGTAGGCAGAGCCCAGTGGAGAGGGGACGTGCATCTGTGACGTGCATCTGTGACGTATCTCTCTGCAGGCAAGGGCGTGGTTAGTTGGTATCCTCTGACATCAGAGGGTACCACAACTTCCAATAGGAAAATTCAACTGCAGTAGCCACTGTTCAACCTGAAGAGGGCAGCACTCAGACGTTTTTACACCATATTTTGTAAAATTAAAACACTTTAAACACAAATGTCAAAAAAACTACTTGAATCAATGAACAGCACTAATAAAGCCCCATTCTTACAGATCATTAACTAAAAAAAGTTGGTTTAGGGTTTAGTTACCCTTTAATTATAGAAATTTAGATATTAAATTTAAAGCTCCAATCTCCTCAGTCCTCCGAAGATCCCGAAAAAAAGTCTGTTGGTGCTTCAGTGACCACTTCGCTCAGAGAACCTGTCAATCACAGCTGTCAATCATGACGTCACACCGACGTTTTTATAGCATCAAATAACTAACTAAAAACAAACTTATTTTAAAAACAAACACTTGAATTTACATCAGTGTGATAAAAACTACAGTAAATGACAGAAACCACCTTCTGAAAAAAGATATTTGAAGTGTAATTAAATTGTTTAGTTGGTCTCAAGTCCCGTTGAATAACACGGGGAGGCGGGGTTTATGACCTATACTAGGACCAGTCACCGGGGGGCGATCGAGACGTTTTGGCTTCACTTTTCAGGGCTTGTGCGACACGCTTGGTTCAGACAGGCAGAAAAAGTTTTTTTTGTTGTCTAAACAGCAAAAAACATGCTACATATAAAATAAACAACATTTATAAATGAATAAATGTAAATGTAAATGTTATCCAAACCCCAATCAGGTTTGAATACAGAAATCTGATTTTTTTTTTATTATTATTTTTTTTTTTTATCTGCCATTTGTTGTATCTAAATATGGTGAACGTCATTTCACCAAATACAGCATGTTCCTGGATTAAATACGTTGTTGTCGTATAACATTCCAATCAACCAATCAGATTTGAGGGACAAGTTTACAGTTTATGTCAAGTTTAGTCTTACAACCAGTTTAGGTGCTTCTACATCAGTGTTATTCACTGATCGTTTCCCTCTGATTTTAGGGATAACTTATGGGTATGGTTAGATTTAGGGGTAGGGAAAGGGATAGGGTTATGATTAAAATTTCATACAGGAATGTTTTTCCAAGATCAACAAAATATGTTGATCCAGGAAAATATCTTACTTTACAGTGACTGTCTATAATGTTAAATGAGCAGGATTCTGGTTTCAGGATTCACATTCACATATTATGTTTATTTTTATATAGCCTATTTAAATATGTATAATTCTTAGACCACAAACCATGCATATGTGCTTTCTAAAGTTTATAAAATGATTTCAACCAATTACCTGTATAATACACAATTACAAGTAATTTGTAAGATAAAGTTTTGAAATGAGTGTGACTACTTTTAGGACCAGGTCTTACCTTTTCGAATCATGTCTATGATTTATATGTGTGTGTGTGTGTGTGTGTGTGTGTGTGTGTGTGTGTGTGTGTGTGTGTGTGTGTGTGTGTGTGTGTGTGTGTGTGTGTGTGTGTGTGTGTGTGTGTGTGTGTGTGTGTGTGTGTGTGTGTGTGTGTGTGTGTGTGTGTGTGTGTGTGTGTGTGTGTGTGTGTGTGTGTGTGTGCGTGTAGTCATAGCAAGTGACAAAAAAGTGTCATACCATTCCTATGAATAAAGAAAAACTTTTTCTTTTTTTTTTAAACAAATCTTTTTTCTTTTTTTTTTGGAAAAGTGACTGAAGAGCACCAGAGGGTGCATAGATATCTAAATAGACATTCATTTTGGCTGGCTTTAATGCATTTTCTGTGCTGCATATTGCTGTATATGCTGTATATTTAATATTCCATTAGTACTTAAAAAGATTGGATTTAACCATGTTTGAAATATCCTTGAAACAAAAGTTATGTGTGAGGCACTGAGTGTTTATTGCATTTGGATGGGCAGGAATTAAAACCACTAAGCCAACATACATTATCCACCTTATGTCTTCAAACTAAAGCTGATTGTTTTACAAGTCAGTCAGATGATTTCTTCCTTTCTAAGTGGCAAGTTTTTGGTCAGATTAAGTGCAAAGTGAACTTGATCTTGTGCCAAGAGTCTCTGGGCTGTACTCTTCGATTTTCAGATCATAAAGTCATTTGAAGACAAGCACAGTCGTGACAGAATGATGAGCTTTGGGGCGTCTGACATCAGGTAATGTTGTTTAAACCTCTCTCTCTCTTTCTTACCGTGTTGCTGATACTTGTCCTGTTTATTGCTTTGGGAAAAGTTATCACAAAAAACATATATTCACCTTCTGGTACCATCCACGCTTAAAGTGTGATTTATGTTTTCGACATCATTCGAAGCTCTCAGAAAGCAACTGGCCATGATAAACAGATGGTCCTTTTATTTAATGAGATTTGGGGCTTGGCAGGTTTCAGCAAACATCTAAATTTCCTGGATGCAAGGTTTCCTTGTCTCGATTATGACTGTCCTGTATTATATTTATATACACACTGTCTGATAGGCATATATTTCTTGTATGATGAGTATTAGGCATTAATGAAGGTCTACAAGAAGAATATATTAAAGTGAATGTGTGTGTTTCAGCACTTTTCTCTCAGATGACAGATGCTTCTCATCTCGTGTCCGGGCAGCTGGCGGTCATGACATAAAAATCTTCACATACAAATGCTCTACTAACAAGATGCCGTAAACAAACACAGACCCAAGCGGAGACAGTGGAACAACCTTCTTCTCTCTGCAGTGTAACGTTAAAGCCGTTTCTATTGCCAGGGCTTCACTGAGCCCATTCACATGTATTGGCAAATCAATAATCCTGACAGGTAGAATTTGTCCGGCTCTGAAATACATCTCAGAGCTGTCCGCACTGCGGCCGTCCCCAGGCAAACGGGATTATGACCTCTGAACACTTCCGGATAAGAGCCAAATCTCTTTTTACTTTACGACCTCACTCAGGATCTGACGTTTACCACAGCACGCTCAGAAACAGATGACAGCTCGTTAAAATAAAACAAACCCTCGATACGGATCCAAACTGACAGACTGCGGCACAGAGCAGGAAACGACTATGACAGTCACATGACCTACGATTCCACCTGCCATCAACACTGGCTCCGGCACAATTCATATACAGTCTGTACAAATAGTTTGTGAGATTAGTGTGTCCCAATTCATACTTTGTTGAAAATACTATGCCAAAGGTGCCCAGATGGTCTACTATTTCTGGTAGAGTTTTGAAGTATTTGTGCTAATATAAGCCACACTCCCCTGCACATCGGAAGAGGAGGATTATGTGATGTTCTTTATCAACTTTTTTAGTGCCACAGAAGTTTTATAAATGTGTTAACCGAAAAGTTTAAGGTGCTTGTACCATTTTTTTTTTACCTAAAAGATATCACTGAAATATGTGTGCTAAGTTATAAAAACCCCTTTTAGGCCCTGTAAACAGCAAAAATGAGGCATGGGGGCAGCCCAACCTTTTAGCCAATCAGAAACACTCTCTGGGCCCTATTTTAACGATCTGAAACGCAAGTATCAAACGCAAAACGCAAGTAACTTTGTGGGCGGGTCTTGGGCGCTGTTGCTATTATACCGGCGGGATAAATGACTCTTGCGCCCGATGCAAATCTAAAATGGGTTGGTCTGAAGTAGCTTTATTATTCATAGGTGTGGTTTGGGCGTAACGTGAAATAAACCAATCAGAGCGTCATCTCACATTCCCTTTAAGAGCAGGCGTGCTTGTTCCATGGCGGTTTGCTATTATAACGGCGGATTTGCCAGGCGCACGCCAGGAGCGGTTCACAGCCGAGGAGACCGACGTTCTCGTCAGGGCCGTAAAAGACAGAGAAGTGACATTGGGGATGGGAGAAACACACCCAAATTAGCTTCGGTTAAACAGGCGTATAATAATTTGGGTAAATGTGTAAGCTAGATTTATCCCTATTTTTTCACATCTTCATGGACACAACAATGATTTCCCTCATGTGTTAATATTTTTCCTTGTAATAATGTAGCCTATGATTTGCAAAAATGAAAACTGCTGCTTCTGTGTAGATGAGAGAATCAAAGCGTATGCACACGCTACATTATGGCCAAGCATGCGCCCTCAAAATAGTATTTGAATAACATGCGCAACGCGCCACTTTAGACTTTAGACTAGGTTTTTCCTGGTCAGTGGCGGAATTGTTTTCTAAACCTGCAAAATAGCACCAGGGAACGTTTGCGCCGGAACACGCCTCCTCTTTTCGCTGAACTGCCCCCGGGAGCACAAGTTCATTCCCTAATTTACCGACGTGCGTCTGTGGAGGTAAAAGTCCGCTGTGCAAAATAGGAATGATACAAGATAGGGCGGTGTACAAAGTCAATTGCGCTGGGTGCAAGATAGGGCGCTCTGCCTGCCAGTCAGTTTGCTCTTTTTGCTGACATCAAATTTGCAGTCTTTGGATGTTAAGATTGTGGAGAGATGTATGGCTAAAGTTAGCACAATAGCAGAAGTTTATATTTATTCGTTTGGCAGAAACTTTTTTCCAAAGTAACTTGCACCGCCTTCTGTTTTGTCAGTCCATGTGTTCCATGTGAATCAAACTCACAGCTTTGAGCTACAGGAGCACGAACTTAGCAAAACGCCAAAAATAATAATACAAAATGAATGTAAATGATTTAGCTAGATGCTGTCTTGCATAAAAGTTGTATGTAGTATGCAGGGTCGGGAATTAATGGGGGCTTGGGACAAAAATGCCACCAAAATGTCCCCCAAATACATACGGCAGCAAAAATACCCCTGCACAACTAAAGGTTAAATAAGTGTTGATTGCGGCATTACATTTAAATTGGCTCACGTTGCACTAAAATACTGGTTTATACAGCTTTATTATTATATTTTTTTTGCAGTATTCAGCATTATAACCAATCACAGACACATCTGTTGAGCGCATGAATGGCCCATCAAAAGAAATTAGATTAGTCACCGGTGAAGAAGAAATCTGTTGAAAACTTTTCTTATGCGTTCTCTCTTCTACTTAGTTCTGCATTCTCACAAATTCTCTCATCATAAACGACAAAGTGCAGATACAATGTAAAAAGAGATTTATTATGCAGCATAGCCAGCTTCATTGATTATAACGGGAGTTTTTGCGAGAGCGCAGATGTCGGTGAACTTGCAATGAATAAGTCAAAGTCACTGACTAATTCAGTGATGAGGAACGTTCTTGGCTTGCTTTTATTCCCAATTTGAAAAAAATAAGGTGTGCGTAAAAAAGCAATAATCTAATACATAAATGGTTTTCAGCTTGTTTTGTCTGTGTAGCCTAAAAGATTGATTTGCCGCTATTAAAGGTCCCATGACATGCTACTTTTTGTAGGCTTTAATATAGTCCTTAGTGGTCCTACTGTATCTGAAATCTCTTTCCAAAAATTCAGCCTCAGTGCAGAATTATAGCCACTACAAGCCAGTCCCAGAATGAGCTTCCTTCAGACGGGCGTTTCGGTGTCTGTACAGTAGCTTTAAATACTAATGAGGAGGAGAAAGGCAGCGCAAGGTGGAGGGTGGGTGTGGCCTTGACCATCTTGCGCAACGGTACCATGCATGTTTGTTTATGTTGGATATATTGCAATGGCACGAAGACACGCAGTCTTTCAAGCATTTCAGTTTGACCCAGAATCTGATCCAGATGGAGAAGCAACGGATGAAGAAGTTGCAACTCAGCGGCTCCAGCAGGACGTTTCCGAATGGTTAGTTTAAAATATTATGTCTGAATACGGTACTTTATTCGGATGGTTTACAGTTATCATGTAGCTAACGCTAACCTACTGTTGCCTTTTCATGAGAGATCTGTAACGTCTGTAATTTATCTTATTACAATTACATCAAGCTCTGCGATCTTGAAATGTGGATATCGCGCACGCCATATATCCAACAGGAAAACGGTTATTCAAATAACAAAGAAATGTACAACACTCGCGTTACAGTGTGTGTAACTTGATGCTGTCTACCTTTACATTAGCGCAAGTAACTGCATAGCTGCATAGCTGCATAGCTAATGTGACAGCCACATTCTACGTGTAAGAAGCTAGGTAACCATAAACAGTAAAGCAACACACTTATATATAATTTGTTGACTTACTTGTCCGACGTTCAGCAAGCCCAGCTCTGTATATGACCATTCGATGTTCATTTGTACATCCAATTATTGAGCAATTATTATGCTTCGCTCGCTCAAAAGCCATGATATCTCTCGTGGACAAACTAAAATCGCGCGCGCTACTTCCTAGCTCATTTTCTCATGGGCGAGAAATATTCTCTGGGCGGGCAAAGCAGAGAAAGGGGAGGTAACATTTCTCATTATGACGTCATAAGGAGGAGATTCAAGATCAGCCCGGTTGAGCTTCCATTTTCTCAAAGGCAGAGAAAAATAGCAAAAGCTCGATTTACACCGATTAAATTTTTTAGAAACTTGGGGACCATATACAGGCTAGGGGAACTCATATTAATGTTAAAAAACCTCAGAAAGTGGAAATTTCATGTCATGGGACCTTTAATAAAATCCTTTAATCAATATTAATAATCATTATTACAATATCAAGGGCAATAATCATCAATTATTTATCATGATATTTGTCACAATATTGCAGTCTTATTCTAATATTATAACTTATATACTTTATGTAAGCTTTTTAAATTGACATAAATCTCATATCATTATGCAATTGTGTAAATACATTTATACCACATTTGAGCAGCATACATGTTTACGTCAGACGCAGCTTCTGTTCCACGTTTTCAGTGTAAAGATGCCTTTGTTAATGTTGATAAAACTGTATTGGTAACAAACAGCTTGATGATGAACTATGATTCTGATTGATTGAATTGACATAAAATACAACACAGATCAATTTAATAAGATAATTTATAAAAAATTGCCAGAGGTGTAAAGAGTACCTGAAAGCCATACTTAAGTAAAAGTGGAGATACCCTACAACAAAAATGACTCCATTACAAGTCACCAATCCAAATACCATTTGATTAAAACTTGTAGAGTATCTGATTTTAATGGTACTCAAATATTTTATCTGGGCTCAAAGATGCTAGTTCTCAACACCTAAGAGATATGTCAGTGAAAAACAATAAACAGTTGATTTGTGAGGAGAGCAATCACATGTCTATTTTCTAAAGTCATTAAAACTGAACACCTTAATATTGCATAAATCAAGGTTGACACAACAGCCTTTTAAACGTCTACAGACACTCAAGTCTCAGTTAAGCTCAAGTGCTCCAAAAGGGCACAAAGTAAAACAATGTCATTCAGAAAGCTCTCTTCAATATAGCAGATAAACAAAATAATGTTAAGTAAAATTAAATAGTCTAAGCCATGAATTCATCTCATATATTCAAACACCTGCGATTCAGAAACTACCTGCTAATGCATTCACATTTGTGTAGGCAAGGCAAGGCAAGTTTATTTATATAGCACATTTCATACACTATGGTAATTTAAAGTGCTTTACACAGAAATGTATTAAAATAATCACAAAATAAAAGCAAAGAAAATTTGGAAAAAGGTAAAGTTGCCTTGTTGACAAGTTTGGGTGAGTACAGCTGGGCACACACTATAAGATTATTGGCCGATATTGGGCCCAATTCTCCCTTTCTGACAATCCTAGGCAGGGCCTGAAATGAACACCCGACCACACGCCAAATGCGGGTGAATTCTGCAATTGGCGTGTAACACTGTCAATCTACCTGCCACATTGGCAGGTAGCCAATGAGAATCGACCCTTCGCGGGGAGTTTGATTGACAGGCGATCTGGCCAATCATAATCCGCCTTTTTTGTCCGACAAAGCAGTCAGGAGAGTTCAACGTTGGAGGATTTGAACTTGAAAAGTAGTGTACTGAGTAGACCTACTGACATCTTTCCGCAGTTAAAACTACATTCCTTCATATGTTCATTCATGTTTATTTGATGCTATAAATTAACTAGAAGGAAGAGATGATCGGTTCACGAGCAGCTTTAACTGAGGCACCACAGCGATCTGTCAAGACATATTACAGAGCCACAAAACGGTATTGTCTAAATTTCTTTAAAAATGACCAAATTTTAACGTTGAGACTTTGTTTAATATCAAAAGTAACCTCTGTCTTGTCTGTCAGCGTGTTGTCAGTGTCCGCTCTGCTGCGCGATGTGTTTTTCACTGCGTACGAGATCATGGTTTGGCCAGAGTTTGGCGTGAGCTTGTCGGACATAGCAACAGTAACTAAAGGGGCCGGGTCTTTGTGAAGGTTTTTTTTTTTTTTTTTTTTTTAAGTTGTTGTTCTTTGACATTTAAACGAAGTCAGCCATTTCGTTGGATTTTAGCTAAAAAAATGTGGCGGCAGGCACATTACTGGAGTAAAGAAAGCATCTGTGAAAGTAGAGCAGTTTGAGTGTTACGGAACGTAGCCTATATGTGATCGGAGAGAAAGATGAGGCCCTTCTCTGACTACGTTTGAATGTGTGAGTTAAGTATTAAACTGTTGGTGAGATGAGATGAGATGAGATAATGCAACGCTGACATAGGCTACATTACAATGACAGTTGCACAGATGTTGGGAGTTGGGAACCGGTGAGAAAATGTCCGGTAGCCTACCCGGTAACTTTACCAGTAATAACAATATTAATTTAGTTCTGCTTAACGGTTCCTGAACGCTGTAACTAACAGTTGCCCAGCCATCAACACAGCCGCGTGTCATTTGTTTATGAGCTGGTCTATATCTGTATTCTAGTTATTATTACTTGTATGGATCTCATCTCGTTAATAACTTGACAGCACTTAAATGTGTAGCAGCTATTCTTACAAGTTAAAGAACAAATGTTTGTGCAATTCTTTTTTCTTTTCTTTTTTTACCTTTTATGAGGCAAAAAAAAAAAAAAAACTTGCTGGTAAAAAGTCACTGTGGCGGGTGGATTTTTAAAGCCACCCGCCACAGTGGCTGGTGGTCAAAAAAGTTAACTTCAGGCCCTGATCCTAGGTAAAGTCCCGATTATCTTGATGGTTCTCCAGATTATCTTATCAGATTTTCCTGTGGTGTGTGGTGTGTTAAGAGTGATTGAATCTGCTCGGAAGAACGTCGGGCCGCACTGATCTCAAATTGTAAATATCCAACATGTTGAATTTTTACGATCAGAAATCCTGTTGTGTGGAGGGAACCCCGAGGACAAAGACACACGCAATCTGTAGATTGTCATGTGGAACAAAACAATACCTAATCATAAAGCAAGCTTTCTGTGATGCAAGAACTTAGTTTGCACAACAAAACATAATTGACCTCTATATTTACAAAACAACACTATCCAAAGTGCGTTCACGGAACAACTTCCTGTCTTGAGTCAACACAACACACATGAAAGCTTTAGCTTAAAGTTCTGCCAGGAAGACTCAATTGACACGTCACTTATTACCTTCACATCTAACCAATTGTGTTCTAATACTTGCAGTATAAAAGATCGGTACTTGCACGTTTGAGTTCTCAGATGCTGACGCCATCAATTCCCTCCATCCTCCCCACCACCACCAGGATGGCCCCTGTCCATTCCTCCCAGGGGTCGGCTGCGCCCCTGCCTGCGTCTTCAGGCGGGAAATGCAGATTCCGTTACCCTTGGATTGTGAGCTACGGACGGGGCCTACGCCAAATAACTTTATAAATGCTTGCTGGGCTGTTAATAAATTGATGCTTTGTTTACGCTATTTTGCCTCCCGAGTCTTTCTGGTAGAAATGCAGGTCAATATTTTCGTAAAATTGCGTCACTTCATAAAATTGAGGTGAAAACACTGATGTCACATGGATTACTTTAATGATGTCTTTCCTATCGTTCTGGACCGTGAATGTGTAAATTGCGTTGGTCCCAATGGAGGGACTGAATGCTCTCGGATTTCATCAAAAATATGTTAATTTGTGTTCCGAAGATGAACGAAGGTCTTTCGGATGTGGAACGACATGAGGGTGAGTGATTAATGAAATAATTGTTATTTTTGGGTGAACTAACCATTTAACTGCAAACCGAACAATATATAATACCTTCAATGCCCTGTAGATGGCAATATAGCTTATTTAGTAGCAGAAATAAACTGCTGCAGACAAAGTTAGGTGCCATGCAACATGTAATGAGTAATTGCATTACTCATCACAAATCTATTGAAGAAAAGAGTACATGCTTATATTCAAAAGTAGCCCAAAAGATACTTAAGTACAGTAACTTATTACATTTACTTAAATACTTTACACCACTAAAAACTGCTTTTATACAAAGGTAAAAAAAAAAAATCAAAATCAATCCCAGGGGGCAAATACTGCCCCTTCATAAAAAAAATATATATATAAAAATAAATGATGACCCTAGTAGTAATATCTCTATATTTAAAGGGACATTGTGTAGGAATTTCTCTCATCTAGTGGTGAAATTGTATTTTGCATTCAAACGAATAGTGCTCGCCAGCACCTCGCTTTTTCAAATGCGTGTTGCATCTACGGTAGCCGTTATGTACCAAAAAGCTATGACAGGATGTCTTCTAATAGCACTTCATCGAGTTTTCCTTCGGGTGAACAGGTTTGTTATTTCAAGACCGTAACATTGACTTACCTGTCGAGAAGAAAGCAGGCAACTTCCGCGTCTCTTTTGAAAGCTTTCTGCTGCATTAGCTCTTTCCACCTGGAAAAAGCTATCCCGACATTAACCCTTGTTTTTTGTAATCTCCGTTTCCTTTTACGGCCTATTTTGGACTTTTTCGACGACGAGGACTCCTTATCCTGTGACTCAGCATATGTATGGTCCTCCATTATAAATAACCGTGCAGTGCAGCCTTTTAAACTTGCCGGGGCAGTGACAAGCGCCTCTCACTGCTCTGCTCCTCCGTTTCTGCTGGTTTCAGTCACGTGACGCTGGATCTGAACGAAAACACGTTGTGGAAACGTGTTGGCCTAGTACTTTTTGTCCCTCTCTGATATTATAGTTTTTCAAGATGGCGGAACTACATGGAAGCCTCCGTGGACCTACCAGTCCCATGTATATAAAGATAATAAATTCTTCATTTATGAGGATAAGTCATTGGCAGAGGTATTTGTACACCATTGAGGACATATTTATGAATAAAAATATTGATTTTAGATAATAAAATACCTAAAAAACTACACATTGTCCCTTTAAAGGTATATTCAAAGGTACTGTATACATTCTTCAACTTTTAGACAGTCTACTTTTAGTTTTAGAAGTTTGTGAATTGGAACACACCTGTTGAGGAATTGTGCTCTACACACTTTGTGGCTGCCTATTGGCTAACCCAAAAAAAGTGACTTATTCACAAATATTAGTCAAAATGATATTGTATTTCTTGTCTTTACATGCAGGTTTCTGGTGTGTGGTAAACAGCGAAGGTTGTCAGTATGCTTGTCAGTACATTTCTGTGATGACTTCTGGGCCCATGCGGAAGGCAGCAGAGATGAAGCTCTTTGTGATGAACTGCACATTCTGCGGCCGTAATCACACCCACGCATGACTTCCTGCATAATTGATTTTTAATCCCTTAATCGAAAGTAAATCACATGAGGAAGACATGCTGGAGCCCTGCCGCGATACAAGAGAGCGCAAGAGAAAGAATGGTTACGAGGAAAGATAGTATGGTATTGAAAAGCATAATAAATAAAAAATTCTACAAAATGTGTCTCTCATTTATTAAAATATTACGACTGAATATTAGCCTATATATGAGATATGAGATATGATATTTATTCATATATTGTATTTGATTGATTTTTTATAACATATATGCATTACATTAAACACATTATTTGTCTAATAGCCTATATAAAAATCCCCTTTTCAAACTGGAAAACGCCCTCATTTCATTTATTCCCTAAAGGCAGTTGGTTGTTATGTTGACATAAGATGTGATTGGTGGAGAACATAGCAATCGTGAAATCTGCAATGCATGCGGTTTTATCTCTGCCCCTTTCTCTCGTTTAATTCATTCTCTCTTTCTTTTTCTTCCAGCTGCATGTGTTTGCATGTAATTAGACGAGATTAGAGGCACATGCATTTAATAAATCAAAGAGACAGCAAAATGTTAATCAGGTTGATTTTTTTGAAACTGCCGCATTAAATATCTGGCCACCCAAGGAAAGAAAGCACTCCTAAAATCATCCCCAATTAGTCCTGGAGGCAGTAGACGGGATTAGATCTGGGTAAATATTGGCAGAAAACATCTCCCCGTGCAGGAGTAATAAAGTCATGTCGCATGTAAACCCTCGGCTGTTCTGCCCGGATAGACTACAGATTTCCTTCTTTCATCCATAGGTTTCTGATTTGGGAGCGGGAGACTCAGGCTTCTGTTGTGTTTACTTCTGCGGTGAGAAACACTTTTGAAGGATCTTGTGAAGCAGTGCTAAAGGGCACGTTGAATGCGATTAAGTCAACAGAAGTTTGCATTGATGCAGTCACAATCCATGCGGCGTACGGCTCTTATATAAAAACCCAGCTGACATTAGTGGCGAATGTGTCTTTTGTTATACGTGCACACAGATGTCTGCGTGACCGCGAACACAGTGTTCCTCTGAAAGGTGGTGGGAATTGTTTTCCATTGTGTTGTGAAAGAGCTCTTGAATGCACAAGCCTCTCAACGGAGGCTTTTATCTTTTCCCCCATCGGCACAGACAACACAACTGATTCTTGCCAGCAAGGCAGCAACTTTACCATGGAAATGAGGCATTATTGATTTTAATATAATGACCTCTTGGGACATTTCATTAGCATCTTCCCTCTGTTGGGCTCAAACAGCTTCGATGAGCCCTAACAGCTGAAACTCAAGGACGATTTTTTATTTTTTTTCAGAGCGGGCCACAGGTTTTATTGCATCCACTGAAAATGGATATTTAACAAATCGTTGAACACAATTTTATGTGGCCGTAGGCTGTGGCAAAGAGGAGCTGCAAAATTCCTAATGCTCACAGCTACACGTGGGCTGGAAATATATTTTATGAAAAAGAAATCACAGGCAGCACTTTCTTCTTTGCAGGTAAAAAGCAAAAATCTATTTTTATTAGTTTTGGTGTCTTTTTTTAATAACATTTGCCACTTTTTCCTCACAGGGGTTGTAGGATAGAGGACTGGAAATGATTTGCGGAAGAGGAGGAAATGGAGACCCAAACTCCAATGGGTTTGTTAATTTCAATAGATTTTAGCCATACAGTCTTTCCGCTGATAAGTTCAAACATGGAAAGGCCAGTTGCCGAGGCAATCTATCATTTTAAAAATACGCTTTTGTGTGTGTGTGTGTGTGTGTGTGTGAGAGAGAGAGAGAGAGAGAGAGAGAGAGTAGGGCACAAATATAATGTATAATGACATGGTTATTACAATGTACACATGGTTTATGAGGACACTTCAATGCCTTAAAAAACATACTAAACTGTATTATATATTTGTACAGTATAAAACCATTATGCCTATGAAGAGTGCACATAAACCACATATGCCTGTGTGTGTGTGTGTGTGTGTGTGTGTGTGTGTGTGTGTGTGTGTGTGTGTGTGTGTGTGTGTGTGTGTGTGTGTGTGTGTGTGTGTGTGTGTGTGTGTGTGTGTGTGTGTGTGTGTGTGTGTGTGTCTCATCCTCAGACAGGGTGAGAGAAGGTGAGGCACTTGAGTTCTCCACCAAGGCCAGAGCTGCCAGGCTAAGCGTCACTCTCTCTGTCTGAGGAAGATAAATGGGCCTAGCTTCAAAACACACAGAGAAAGAGTGAGAGAGCCAAGCAGAAAAGAGGAGGAAAAAGAAGAAAAGAGGGACAGGAAAAGAAAGAAAGCAAGAGAGATAAAAAAAAGAGACACACCTTCCAGGTGCCAGTGCTTGACTCTTTGACTGATGAGAGGGAGAGGTGGCTAATTGCCTGGCAGAGGAGAGAATGAAAATGGATTTATTCTAATAAGTAGCCTTGGATACGGAGACCCACGTAAAGAGTGCGTAAGAGGCCTGTCTGCTTCTCGGTTCTCTTCAAAGAGACTGTGTGTGTGTGTGTCTGGTTGTGTGTTAGTGACCTTGTTTAGTATCGAAGGACAGCCTTGGTTAGAGGCCTCGGTTCTTGTCAAATAAAGCATGTAATGGGAGAAAACTGATGCTTTTTTGTTATGTTTCTGTCTGTGTGTGTACTCGCATTACAAAGTATCTGCCTGTTGAGTTTAACCTTCATAGTGACTTTTTTACAGTATCTTAAGGAAGTGTGTTGCTAATTGAAGAAGAAATATGCTGATTTTTTTAATGAAGATTTTTTAACTTTTCTTTTTTTTTAAACTCTACTTTTTCTTTTATATATATATATATATATATATATATATATATATATATATATATATATATATATATATATATATATATATTGTAATCTCTACAGCTTGTTGTAGATTTGTTGAATTTATTTCTGTCATCTTGTCATTTAATTCCTTTGCTGTACTTTTATTGTATATTTTTATTTATGCGTTATTTTGCATATTCATTCTGTAATCATATGTTTTAGAAATATATTTGTGAGGTCATTTATCATGCAGAACTGTGGTTTTGAATAAGAGATTAGCCAGGCAACGCTAAAGGTTTTTTTCCTTTTTTTTTTATGTTTGCACAGAGATTTCAAACTCTGCAAACAGACTGAATAAGTCATTTCGGCGAGATTCTGCTGGAGTCCGTATTATTGAACATAATTATCATACAAGACAGCTGACAACAGCCATTATAATCTCGCTCTTTACATATTATGATCATTATTTGATTATCAGTATATTAATAGAGGTTTTAAATTTTCAATTGAATAATTACATGCCGCCGTTGATATCTCTTATACCCTGAAGGCCTAGACATTCAATACATTGCCAAAATGTCCCCTGTAGGATGTTAGAACAACATTCAGCAGATGTTTTTGCAACATTTATGACATTTATGATTTAAAATGCATGACTTCTCTTTTTGTAAGATGTTTATGATAAGTCTGTACATATGATGTTTTAACCCTTTCCAGGTGATGGGCGCTTTCACAAATGAACATGCTAATGGTAAGATGACCAACACTGGAAATTCTGTCATAATTTATTCACCCTCAATTCATTCCAAAACTGTATGACTTTCTTTTTAAAGGTCCCATTGCATGAACATTTTTTAACCTTAATATGAGTTCCCCTAGCCTGCCTATGGTCCCCCAGTGGTTAGACGTTTTGATGGGTGTAAACCAAGCCCTGGGTATTTTTGAGAAAATGAAAGCTCAGACGGGCGAATCTAGAAATCTTCCCCTTATGTCGTCATAAGGGGAAAGGTTACCTCCCATTTCTCTTCTTTGCCCGCAAAGAGAATTTGGCCGCCCATGAGAAAATGAGCTGCGCGAGCACCATATTGTTTTTTCCTCGAGAGATATCATGGCTTGCAGACGAGTGAAGCATTGCAGTTGCTCAGTGTTTGGATGTACAAATGAACACAAAAGTATTTATTAGTTCCTTCATCCGAGCCTCTGAAGAACCAGTGGGTTAAGTGAATTTCTGATGTGTAATTGTTCAAGTTCAGACAGATAATCTTTCTCTCAAAGTCGTTCAATACTGTTTATGCATCAGTAAATCAAGCCAGTGACTAAATTATCAACTTCACGTCGTTTCTCTTAGTAGGATGAAAATAATCTTAAGCCCTATTCGCACGGGATTAGTATTACCCCTGGACCTCTGTAATTAAGAAATTACTCCCTGACGTCTGTGTTTTTGGTGGTCACACGGGCAAATAAATGTTCGTAATTCCTCGAGTTTACGGACTTTACAGCGTGCGCCCATCCATTCACACTTCATTAGCTGAACGTGCTGAAACGAAGATCACGCTGCAGTATTGCAATTCAAAAAAAGAACTTATTTAAAACCAATTTATTAGAGAAATATATGATATATATTATAGAATATGATATTATTGTATAAATATATAATATATCTTCTTTTTCTTTTATTCTTTGTCCATATTTACAGCAAGCCTGCCTGAAGAAGGTATTATAAATACCGAAACGTCGCGATAGGCTTGTTTTTCTATTCATTTTATTTGGTTTATTTCATTTTATATCATTTTTACTCTTTCACACTTTGATTTCTTGAGATACTTACAGGATGGACATCTTTAGAGGCCGTGTGAGACAAAGAAATGCTCCACGATACAGACTACTAAATTACACTACCACAAAAAGCGTCCAAACTTTCCAAAAGAGCTTCCATGTTGCGCTAAAATACTTAATTTGACGTTTCCATGACAACGGTCCGAGTTGAGCTTCCGGATCACGTCTTTACTGTAGTTTGTTTTCTCTTTTGCAGCACTTCATAGTTTTTATTGGAGAAAAACTATAATCGGATTGGAGTAGAGCATATCGAGAGATTTTATTGTTAATATAGTTTTAATACAGACGTAAAATGGACTGTTAAACGGCCCATAATGGTTATTACGTTCTTTAGGAAACGATAGGCTCACAGAAAAACAGCCCAAATCACAGACATGGGGATTCGCACGGGACTGGTATTATCAGAGGACCCCTGCGTTGGCCGAAATACAGTAGGTAATTTTCGGGGGAATTTTTACAGACATTTTTACAGACATGGCAGATTCGCACGGGATAAAAATCACAGACGACCTCTGCGATTATTACAAATTACCGGAGGTCCCTAGGTAATACTAATCCCGTGCGAATAGGGCTTTACTTAAACTGTGATTAATATATAATATAGAAAGCGATCAGAGAACCATCCCTTTCCAATCGCCCAAGCTGTCAATCACACAGCCTGAGTTTATCTGGACACTTGCCAAAACTTGTTATGAAATCAATGACGCTGTTACACTGCACAACGAAGCTCTTACTATACTATACTATACCCACCATGTTGGGTCGTCAAGCTCCAGTGAGATCTGAGAGCTACGGTCCAGGAATGGTGTTCAGTGAACTTAAATTGCACTATTTTTTTCCCCACACAAAGCTTGAAATAGTCTTGGAATCTTGCTTAACATCTCCTTTTATATACCTTGCTGGGTTTTTTTTTTTTTTTTTTTTTTTTGGTCCTTTTTGGTCCTTTTTGGAGCTTGACAGCTCATGATTACTCTGTACTTCCATTGTATAGAAAAGAGCTACACCAACCTCCTGCCTACAATCTCCTTTTGTGTTTTACAGAAGAAAGAAAGTCATGCAGGTTTTGAATGACATGAGGGTGAGTAAATTATTTTAATATGGAGTGCACTTTATTTCTTTAAGGTTACTTTAGTCTGAAAAGTAGCAACATAACCTGCTTTATTACTAATGAACCACCAACTAAAGGATTTTCTTGAGCCGCAATTGAATTCTAGCCATTTCATTTGTAATTATACTAGGGTTGAGTTACGGAAACATAGAGCAACCTGACTAACGACATCTTTTCTTGATTTTATTGTACTCTTTTACCCATTGATTGTACTTGATGTGTTTTACAGAGCAGATTTAGTGTAGCTGTGCTTGTGTGTTTTATTATGTGAATATTTGATGGTAATTTGTTGTGAGGACTCAGCTGTTGATTTTGTTATTTGTTTTAGATCAGTGGGTCGGGAAGAGGAAATGTGTTTGCGCTGCACTTTGACTTTCACTGATGGATGTGCAGTGCAGGAGGATTAATTAAAAACAAATTAAAAAAGGGCGACTCACCTTTAATCAACATTTTGAATGCTGCTCATACACACGCTATTTGTGGATGTAATATGGTCTTATGGTCAAAGCTGCTGTCAGTTCATCATAAGGACATCATACACTCTTAAAAATAAAGGTTATTTTTTGGCATTGATGCTTCCTTGAAGAACCTTTAACGTCCATGCAATCATTTTATTGCTCAAAATGTATTGTTCTTCGTAGTGGAAATGTTTCTTCAGATTATTAAAATGTTATTCAGACATCACACATAAAAAAATAAAAAAATAAAAAAATTTATTTTAAGGACTGTTCACTGAAAAGTTCTTTGGGGGACCTAAAAAGGTTCTCTGACATCACTGCAAAAACTTTCGTTTGGAATCTTTATTTTTAAGAGTGTATACTTGGAAACTGAGTGACTTGAATAAAATCTGAGCTCTGATATCTCACCGAATTGTGTTACAATGCATATTTTAGTGTTTTAAATAGCTTCAAAAGCTTCTTTATATTTAGGTTCAGCAAAGAACTGTCTTATCAAGAACAATTTTTCGCTGACAACTTAAATTTCAGCCTGTTCCTCACACAAAGCTATTTTAAGCTTAAGAAGATTTGAAATATAGTGCATATGTGCCATATGGACTGCTTTTATCATACTTTTATAGTCCTTTTTGAAGTTCCAGTTCTCATTTATTATTCATATTTTTTCATGTGTGTGTGTGTGTGTGTGTGTGTGTGTGTGTGTGTGTGTGTGTGTGTGTGTGTGTGTGCGCGCGCGCGTGTGTATCCCATGCTGTTTTGGAACGGCTTCAGAAAGGAAGAAAGTTGTATGGGTTGAGGGTGAGTAAATGATTTTCATTTGTGGATGCACTTATCCTTTAACTTCATCTGACTCAATTAAGTGATATATTGTGATTTTTAATGTTTAGCGATGTTTGAGGCTAGAATTACTAATATTTTTCCTCTACAGGGTGCTCAAGATGTGGAAAGCGTCCAAGCATACTACCGCAAAGAGCTTTCTCTCCCTCTCTCTGGCTCATCGCACTCCATCCGGCCTGCAGACTGGTTCAGCGACCTCTGTTTCCCACGAAAGCTTTAGTGTGTCACAGCTGACAGTCGTGAGGAGGAAGCGGTGCGTCCACAGGAGAAGTGCCACGCGTGTTCATAGCACACTGTACAGCGCAATCACATCCTTCTGTGGTAAAATGGAGCTGTCAAGCCAATCAGTTCCAGAACAGGGAGAGAAATATGGTGATTGTGATAGTCTTTAGATGAGGCTAAGCTCAGACGATTCAGCGCGGTGCGTGTGTTAAGAGGAAACGGAAAAGAGGGATGAGATCAGCTAGCGGAGAAACAAGAGGCTGGGTGATATCAGTCATAGCAGCGGTCTGAGACGTTCTGTCAGACACAGTAGAGAGAGCAGAGTGAGGAGTTCGAGAAGAGTGTAATGACAGCCATCAGACGAGAAGAGGCAGAGAAAAGAACGAGACAGGCTGCAAGATAAAGAGAGTGAGAGACTGAGTGTGATGCATGAGGAAAACAAGACAGAGAGAGATTGAAAGTTCTTGTCCGACACTGTGTGGGTTTGACTTGGCTGATTTTGAATGGCATCAATGCATAAAGCTTTGCTTTTTGGCCAAGAAAGGGTAGCAATATAGCATCTACCAAATTAAGTGAATGCCTACTGTATCAAAGAGAATACATTATTATGGCATGAGTCTGAACCAATGAAATGTGATTTTCAAACTCATGCTGATGTAAACAAAACAATCTATAGAGCACTGACTGACAGATCGGAACCGTGCAAATAAAGACTCCTCAGACAGCGTGCGATCCCAATACACACACACACACACACAATATAATTGCATATATATATATATATATATATATATATATATATATAAAATGTCTTAAGTGAACGTTTGGTTAACTGTTGGGGGAAAACATCTTATGTGTAACATTATATTAGATCTGTGCGGTATAGTAGGTCTTAATATATAGGCTGTTTGTTTTATTAATGTTAATCAAACAATTGTGGTATCATGGGAAAAAAAAAGTTTTATATATATTTTTTCTTTAGATATCGGTTTTGATTTAATGTGTGCCACATTTAGTGTTATTACCAGGGATTTTAAGGTGTGGTTGGTGATTTTGTGTTGGAACCTTGGAACTTTCTCAAAATGGACTTTGTTGACTCTATCGACTTCAAACGGGTATAGCACATTCATTTTTTCTGATTCCAACGAACCATACATCATTTTGAAGGTTTTTTTTAATGGCGAAAATTAAAATAACAATTACTCATATTTGAAAATTTGCTCATTGCGGCTCATTTTGCCAGCACGGGTCACATTTAATGTGGGATTTAATCTCAAATGTGCATTGTTTGTCATAACAATTGCATGGGACAGAGAAATTATATGCAAAGTAGTAACGCATTAGCAATGCAAACTCAGACAGATATAATAGAAAATATTTGTTTCAAAATATTTTGAAGTTCTATTCCAAATATCACTATTCTTAAGGTGCAACCGTTGCTTATACAGTAGCATCTGCATTAGATGCACCCTCACTAAATTCTGGGAAATGTCTGGATTCCGGAACCGGGCTCGGCATTCAAGTCAAAACATAAACCTTTTCTTTTAATCCAGGAAACATCAAACAATGCCTTTATTTGTTTTACGAAGGGTGTTTACTGTCTTCCATTTCTCAACCTGCTTTCAATCCATAGACTGTAAAAAATATGGACAAAGCGTCTGTGACGTCACCCATAGACTTCTGAAGAACGGTTTTGAGGCCGTTTATGGGGGGTGTGGGCAGCGCCATATTTCAATACAAATGTTCAGAAAGGATAACTTACAGGTATGATGTGTTGTGTCAGATCAAGGCCGAGACGTCAAATTTCAGGAATTCCACTCGGCGCAGCCTATGCTCGTTGTCAGCTGTCAATCAAGCTGTCAATCGCGCCCTTATTTGTCATACATTTTATATCTAAATACGATCTAAACTAACGAGTTAGAAAAAAAATCACCCCTCTCACAGTTGTCAGGCACTCGGAACCTATCGAAAAATACAATAAAAGTCCATGGGACCAACCTGTAAAAACATGAATTTATGCTGTGAAAACGGACATTTTAACATGGGGGTGTATGGACATTTGCTCCCTTTTGGGACCTGCCCCTAGCGGATTTTCGATGTATTGCAGTTTTTCGCACTTCCGGGTAGGCTTCATTTTTCAGATTAGAATGTTGCCGCTTGTTTCAATCACATCGTTTTCTATAGGGCACAGCTGATTGGTTACTTCTATATCAGTAGCCAATGAGCTTGCGTGCTCCACCTTCAAATACTTGGTTAGCATTTGCTTTAGCAGTGCAGCGTGCTTTCAGAAACCCTCCACCTTCCCCAGCTCCACCTGTATAGATCTGCTACGTGTAATTCATGTACGCTATATTGTACAGCAGCAGCATGTCTTACTTCCTCACAGCAGTGTGTCGTGTATGTATTGGCAGTAGCAAGTCCTGTACTTGCTCTACAGCAGCAACAGCAATAACATACAGCAGTAGCGGCGTGGCAGATCTATTCCACCAAGACCAAACATATCAACATTTTCATACCCATACCCATTATCATTTTCATACCCATTATCATTCCAAACACTTTGAGTTTCCATGACATCATTATTTTTAATCATTTGTAAGTGTTTTTTTTACCCCTATAATTACAATACTTGATCTTTTAATAGTCTGCATGTTGTTGTTTTCTAAATAAATTAGAAATACAGAAAAAGGACAGTATGATTGGAAACCACTGATAATTTAAAAGTTAAGATTTACATGTAGTACCTTGTCTTATGATAGCCAACATGACAAAAAAACAAAACAAAAAAAAAGGACAGTATAATTGGAAACCAGTCAAAATTTTAAAGGAAAATTTACAAACATACATCAAGTGTACATGACACCCTGTGTAGATGGTTGAACTAAAGAAAACCAGACACAAGGTAATTTTAAAGATTTAAAAAACAAAAGGAGGGGAATAAAGAACTGTAAATCCTGACACAAAGAACCATATCAGCCTAAATGTATTCTTCAGGAGGATAATGGTTCTAAATAGAACTATTGTTTTATTATATTATTTGATCATATTATTTGTGGAGCTCTAGCACTGACTCTCTGCACACCTCACTCGTCTGGAGATGCCTGGAACAACTAATTACTGTGGGGTTCAGGAACCTGAGGAGGAGGCCATCTCACAAAACACAATGAAGAGAGCTGAACTCTTACATTAGTTCAGTGCTGTGTGAAAGAGCCTGAGCAGAGAGTGAGAAAAAGACAGAAGTGGACTGTAGACTGCTTTTAATGGCTCATAAAGCTTTCATAAACTTCTTTCAACATTCATATGTTTAGACAAGCAGAAGTTGCCAGGGGCTGTTTTACGTTAACATTTATTTTACACTTGCTAACAAAGAATATAATCTATATTTTAAGACATGCTCATTTTATGGCACTCTGAGGGAGTGAAATGGCTACTGGAGCTCAATAATGTCACAGTGTAGTCAGATTCTGGAAAGAATGACTACTATAAGTTGATTATTTTTAATGAATTAAAACCATATAGCTCAACCAGTGTATCCAACTGATTCCTCAATGAATGACTCTTATGAGTCGTTCTTTTTAGTGAATTAAACCATATGGCACAACCAGTGTAGTCAAACTGATTTCAGAATAATGAAAATAAATCAAAAGAATACAGCGCACAACCCATGTGGAGCGATTCCCAAACAAATGACTCTTGTGAGATAGTTCACACTGATTAAAATGTAAACTGTGTAGTTACTTGTTTATTTTTGACAGTGTGTAGTGAAAGATATCAATTTTGAGTTTTTAAGTAGCTTTAAAAAAAAAAAAAAAAAAGAATGAATAAAATGTTGCCATTTTGAGCCGTATAAGATATTGATCCTGAACACTACTTGAGGAAATAATGGCATGCATTTTATTGTATAGTATGAAGTTGTTTGTCATCTCCAGTCATGTAGTTTCTCTTGATATCATAATTCTTGTTCCAGATAGATTGTGGAGGCAGCAGATCAAAGGTGCTGTTAAAGCTTAATCTCAGTGTGAAGTGGTACATTCAACACTAGAAGATTGAATCCAGAAGTGATGAGTCCCTCTAGACTCTGCTGCCTGTGCATGGTGAGTTTATAGACTGAGATGCAGCTGTGCGAGTGTTTCATACTCCTGTGCAGTCTGTCAGTAATGGATAACTGTTTGACCCTAGAGCAATGGCCCAAATACTGATGCCTTCCCCCAGCTGTGGAGCTAATGTAGCGTTACTTATTTGGGTGGTGTTTGATATGCTTGATGCATAACTTGCTGCTTGTATATGTATTATAAAATGCAGACAGACATGCAAATACTTACAAATGATTAGGTGAAATTCATTCATACAAGAATATAGAACGATTTGTTGGTGTTTTGATGCAAAAAGATGCCAAAAACCAGTAGATGTCTTGAGAAATGTTTGGGAAGAGTTTTCAAATATGGTTTCTTGTCCGGATAAACTTTTGGCTAATCAGTTGCTTGTTAAACCTAAGCCACTGCTAATTCCTGCCTGATAAATGAAGACCCATTTGGCCCCAGATCTGTCTGTGCAGATTTCCGACCGGACAAAGAGGCCAGCCGGCAGTGGATAATGAGTTTCAGGGCTGAATATACTGGGCAGATCCATCTTTTCTCTAATTATGCCGAATACTCTTCATACTGTGCGTTCAAGTAGCCTCCTGCAAGGCCTGTGGCCTTGCCCTGAAATTTTTTTTTCAAGATTCCTTTCCCATGGGTACTGTATGTGAATTCCTCTCTCTCTGTCTCTCTCTCTGTCTCTCTCTCTCTCTGTGTCTCTCTCTCTCTCTCTCTGTCTCTCTCTCTGTCTCTCTCTCTCTCTCTCTCTCTCTCTCTCTCTCTCTCTCTCTGTGTCTCTCTCTCTCTCTCTCTCTCTCTCTCTCTCTCTCTCTCTCTCTCTCTCTCTCTCTCTCTCTCTCTCTCTCTCTCATACAACCTATGGATATACCAAACATTTTTGTCTCTCTAAAACTTTAAACAACTGCTGACTTCATTAGTCATAGGTCAACTTACTCAGAGCGATGACATAACTGTCTTCTTTACTTTATCTGCCCACAAGCAAGCAACATATACTAGTCAAAAGTTAAGGGTTAAGTTTTTAATGTTTTTGAAAGTCTCTTATGTTCACCAAGACTGCATTTATTTGATAAAAAAATACAGTAAACAGTAATAGTGTGAAATATTATTACAAGGATTAATATGTTAATATATTTTAAAATGTTATTTTTTATTGTGATGGCAATGCTGAATCTTCAGGATGATCCTTCAAAAATTATTTCATTTTGGGAAGGATCATCCTGAAATTGATTGTGTTTATTTTAACATTTTAAGTAACTTAATTTCGCATCTTTCTGCTCAAGGTTTGCCTCACATCAGGTATTTCAGTGTAAATAGCTTTGTCTATATATTTAGAGGTTCCGTTTTGTTTTTTCATTTATTCTTAAATAGTCACTAGCAATTGAAACCAGGTGGTTTAAGGCCCATTTATTCACATTTTCTTTAGTAGACATGAACAAAATGGGAGCTATATTGGTCTTCAGCTCATGCAGCAGCTAAAGCACCCTGTTGATAGAAAAGTAGTTGGTGAATTTGGCCCATCTGAGACATTTTTGCACTATGGACTTTTGCAGGTTACTGTGACTGTGTAACTGCAACCAATAAATAAGATTTTATCACATGAAAACGTCTAGGTTCCCAGTGTAACCTCTGTTTCCTGAGAACAGGGAACGAGACACTGCGTCAATGGCGCTATGGGGAACGCTCTCCACGTGAACCGGTGTCTGAAAAGGTATCCAATCACGGCAATCGATATTGCCCGGCGACAGCCTATGACGTCAATACTAGTGCGACCCGGAAGTATTAAAGGGTAACTCTCGCCATAATTCAACCTAGGGTCTTTTTGTTAATCTACCCGAGGCAAACTTTCGTTTAAAAGCATAATTAGAATGGAAACCTCACTTTTAAGTTTGACCGTATTTTCATTTTTGGTCAAATTGCCATTTGAATGAGAGTGCCTGGGCCACTATATGATAGCATCAAAAATCGCTATTTTTAAAACACTAAGAAGGCTCAACACAACATGAAACTTTGCTCGAAGTATCACCAGAGGCTCTACACATGAACTTGAGCATTGAGAACATTGTTTGTGTACACAGAGTTTACTAAAAAGAAAGATTTTGAACAACTCACTGTCGCTGTGTCTGCCGGCATTTTGTCAGTCAAAAATAGTCGATCTCCGAATGCAACGTAACAGCGAGGAGAGTAAAGATGGAAAGCTCCTAAAGCTTAGTTCCATATAAATTCACGGATAATTTGTTGTTTTGTCGTTAGTGAAAATCAATATTGACCTTGTATTTGAAAAAGGATCCTCATTTAAGAAACAATACAAAAATTCAGAGTCAGTTCATTTGCATTCGGAGATCGACTATTTTTGACTGACAAAAGGCCGGCGGACAAAGCTACAGTGAGTTGTTCAAAATCTTTCTTTTTAGTGAACTCTGTGTACACAAACAACTTGTGTACTTGTGTTGAAAAACCTATAGACTTTTTTCACAGAAAAGAGAAGGAATTACAGATTCAAAAACGCACACTCGCACAACAAACCCAAATTACTGCTAATGATCTGAAGGCATCTTATGAGGTGGCATACCTGATAGCACAGTCCAGAAAGCCACACACGATCGGGGAAACCTTGATAAAGCCCGCAGCTGTGGCTATGTGTCGGGCATGGAGAGAAAATTGCAAGTAAGCTTATGACTGTCCCATTGTCGAATGACACGATAGCTCGCCGTATTCATGATATTTCAAAAGACATTAAGAGTCAATTGATTGATAGGTTAAATGGAAATAGATATGCGTTACAGGTCGACGAATCTACTGATGTTTCTAATTCTTCTCAGTTGCTGGCATTCATCAGATACACATTTGATGGAAAACTGCATGAGGAAATACTCTTCTGCTCAGTTCTGGAGGGGACTTGTACTGGCAGTGATATTTTCAACAAGTTGGACACCAGACTAAAAGAGATGCGACTTTCATGGGATAACTGTGTTGGTGTATGTTCTGATGGGGCAGGTGCAATGGTAGGTAAAAACAAGGGACTCAAGGCAAAGGTTTTAGAAGTGGCTCCTCGTGTTAAGTTTACGCACTGCATCATTCACCGTGAGTCTCTTGCTAGCAGAGCACTTGACAGTGAGCTTAACAGTGTTCTCAAAGGTGCAATCAAAATTGTAAAATCACATAAAATCACGTCCAGTAATCAGTAGACTGCTAGCCACCCTTTGCAATGAGATGGGCTCGCAGCACGAAGCACTGCTGTTTCATACCGAAGTCTGGTGGTTATCTCGCGGGAAAGCACTCAGCCGGCTTTACGAACTGCGTGAGGAAGTGCACTCGTTATTGAAAGAATCTAAATCTGAATTTGCGCACCACCTGGTAGATCCAGATTGGTTGTCAAAACTTGCTTATTTGGCCTGTATATTCAAAAGGCTTAACATGCTTAATCTTTCATTACAAGGTCCAAACACAAACATCCTGACAATGAATAATAAAATTGATGCATTTGTGAAAAAGCTGGAAAGATGGGCTGAGTTGAACAAGGTAATGTGGAGATGTTTCCTGAACTGGATGAACATCTGGAGGAGAGTGGACTGAGTCTCGGCAACCTGAAAACACACATCACTGGTCATCTCCACGGCCTTTTGGAACAATTCCATAAGTATTTTCCAAAAGAGACGCAACCAGAACTGAATGACTGGATACGGCAACCATTCACTGAAACTAGGACAAATTTCCCCACAAAACTGGAAGATGCTTTACTGGAGCTGTCCAGTGATCGAACATTAAAAACTTTATTTTCCAGTTCCACACTGCCTGAATTTTGGATTGCAGTAGCAGAAGAATACAGAGAGTAATCCGGTGTGGCAATGGATGTACTGCTTCCATTTGGATCTACATATTTGTGCGAGCAGACTTTTTCCGCTGTTACATACATGAAAAATAAATACAGATCACGTCTTGATGTTGAGGATGATCTGCGAGTAGCCGTATCCACCATCAGGCAACAGATTAAGCTTTTGTGCACCCATCCCACTGAAAGGTAAGCCTAAATTTATATACAGTAAATACAGTGGAAGTTATGGAGGCTTGTTTCCGCCACATAAGAAAACTTTTTAAAAGATAATTGCGAATTTTTATCTCAAAATTGAGAGTTTACATTTCGCAAATCTGACTTGTTTTCTCAGAATTGTGAGATATAAACTTGCAGTTTGAGTTATAAAGTCAGAATTGCGTGATTATTGCGCAATTACCTTTTTTATTTTTTACTCTCTGTGGCGGAAAGCTTCCATAGGAAGTGGATGCAACATAATTGAAATGTTGTGAAGGATTTAAAACAACTTTTTTTGTTTATTATTTGTGTATGCTGTGGTAGTGAGGGTCGGCGAGTTCTCGTCGATGTTGGTTTAGATGTCGCTGGCTTAAAAGTTTGAGAACCACTGGTCTAAAGGGACTGTTCAGCAGGAATCCCGAGGCACGGCGAACAACGCAATGTCACTTTCACTGTTCTCAGGGAACAGAGGTTACAGTCGTAACCTAGACGTTCCCTTTTGAAAGGGAACTCGCACTGCATCGATGACACTATGGGGAACGATATACAATCCCACCATGCTGGGGGGAGTGCATGCCAATTATGGCTTATGACAGAAACGTCAGAAATGTTAGTTATTTTCACAGAAAATGACAAGAAACACTTCCCCTTCGGGTCACATACAGTCAGTGACATTATTCCCTGCCCAAGCTATAAGCCTCAAAGTGGCCTCCGAACAACTGTAGGCCTACCAAGGCCACTAAGGCTAGGAACCAACAGCTTCCATGGAATATGGATTATAGAATATGGCCAGTGGATCTGAAAGTGTCGATGCCTCTCCAACCGGGAGATAGTTCGTGAACCTCTCGTCAATTGACGCATCGACACGTGTTCGCGCATCCCCTCAACATCAGCATAGTTTGCTCGCTGATGGCGATGGATGCACGCTGAATACGGGTTCTTCCATGTCTTTTCGATCTCATTGTATAGATCGGGCAGGAATGGAAGGCTCACGGGAGCTGGAGCGTTATGGCTGGAAACAAACCGTTCGTAAAGTCTGCCACGAGCGGTCTCTTCTCTCACGCGCTCCTATGGCAGCAAAGCATTGCTGAGCACGTTCCATAAAAGAGTTCGGGTTGTAAATCCTCTTCACCCTCATCAGCCATCTCCTGCTTCCTTGGGCAGCTAGCAGAACACTCGCTGTCAGATCAGAGGATGTTAGTGACAACACATCCTCCTCCGGAAGCTCAAACTCACGAGAGATAAAGAACTCTCTCAAACTCCTCGGCGAGCCCTCTCTGAAACCCCACAATTCTTGTCTCTGCTCTGCCTTGCCTCAACGTGAGCGGGACCTGAATCGCCTGGCACAGATGTCTGTCCCTCTTCCCTCGTGAAGAGGGCCAGACGAGAGCGAAGATTTCTCAAGGGAAAAAACTCACAGTTGGCACAAGCAGTTCCCTCAAGAACTGATCGTGCTTGCTCTGAGCCCGAACAGTAAACGCACAAGTTGTGTGTGTCATCAAGTGTCAATATCTAAGACACGGATCCACACACTTACTAAAGCCATGATTATCTTTTTGAAGTTTTCAGGTTGAAGCTTACAAACAAAACAGTCCCTGAAGACGGAAAGAGGATGATATGTTCTCTAGGCGCCCATTTTATACTTTTTATACGGGTCACACTAGTAGTGATGCCATAGGCTGTCACCGGTCAATATCGATTGCCGTAATTGGATAGCTGTTCAGACACCGGTTCATGTGGAGGGCCCATAGCGTCATCGACGCAGTGCAAGTTCCCTTTCAAAGGGGAACCCAGCTAAATATACAAAGCAATAGGTTACCCAATGTCCCAGATTATCCTTATTTATTGTGAAAGAGTTTGGCATGATATGGTTAAATTAATGAAGTAGCACTTACTATGTGTATCATATTAAGTCCATCCAATTGTATATATAAGGAAATTGACAATCTTTTGTGTCATTTTACTCATTAATTGAATTAGTTTAGCAAGTAAAATTTTAGAGTGATTCTCTGAAATGTACAATCCAAACCGTAAGATGGAAAAACGCTAAAAGGTACATCGTGTTCTCTTTGAACTATGGTGGATTTTAAGAGAAATTGATTTTAGAATTGTCTGTCGCCTCTTCTGCTGTTATTCCATTTCCGTTTTTCTCAGCTCCTGCATTTCTCTTTTTTATTCCGTCATGGACATTTCTCATTTTTGCTCTTCTCTAACTCTCTCTCTCTCTCTCTCTCTCTCTCTCTCTCTCTCACACCACTTGTCTTCATATGTACTTATCCTCCTCTGCATCCCACTCTCTGCCGTCTCGCCATCATTCTCTCCCTGATTGTTTGCCGTATTGCTGTTATGATAATGGGCCATTCTCTCCATCTCTCCAATTCCACATCCCACGCTCTCTTCCGCAGCTGTCTTAGCCGGGCTGATACGAGGAGAGAGTGAGAACCAGACATCTGCTGCTTTCTCTGGCACTCATAATCCAGTGCATTCTAATGTTTGACTTCCCTGTGTATTCAATCTCTTTTACGCCACTAACCATGGCCTCACGCTGTACATCATTCGGGCCGGCGAGGGGAGGCCGTTCAGAGTGCTGCTGGTAGACGATGACCAGGGTCTCATTCACAATCACCACCAAATACGCATGAGAAGAGCGATAAAACAACTCAGAGACATTTACAATGTAAGAGCTTGTTTCTGCTGACAGCGGCTGTGCATAAATTACTGTTAAGGGGGAAGAGATTTTTTATTTGTGATAAATCAGTTTGGCAGGTCTGTGTAGCTAAATGGTCAAAGATGGGTAGCTAAATGACATTATGACCTTGATAGTTTTATCTGAGTTTGACTTCCCTCTTTATTATATATTCTGTATTTAGTAGCCAAAACAGAATGTCCGGCCTAGGAAAATTGACATCTTCACCTTTTATTCAAATATTATTACAAATTTGTTAAAGATTCTGTGGTCACACTTTAGATTAGGGTCCAATGCTCACTATTAACTAACTATTAAGTACGACTTTTTCCTCAATTAACTCCTAATTACTGCTTATTAATAGTTAGTAAGGTAGTTGTTAGGTTTAAGGATTAAGGGATGTAGAATATGGTCATGCAGAATAAGGCATTAATATGTGCTTTATAAGTACTAATAAACAGCCAATATCCTAGTAATATGTGTGCTAATAAGCAACTAGTTAATAGTGAGAATTGTACCCTAAACTAAAGTGTTACCGATTTTGTAAGCATATTGCATAGTTGTGCTTGGAGTCAATTGTTTTATTTGTGATAATGCCATGAAACATGAAAAATTGTGTGGACATAATTTTTGGCCAGACTGTCAAACAAAGAAATTATGAACACATGCAAAAACAAGAGAGAACTAACAAAATATAATAAAAAAGAAAAGAAAAAAAGGAAAGAAAAAATGTTTTCCTAGATCAACATCTTTGTTGATCCTGGAACAATATTCCAATCACCCAATCAGATTTGAGGGGCAAGTTTACAGTTTGTCAAATGTAGTCTTACAACCAGGTGCTTCTATATCAGTGTAATTCACCATCATTCCCCTATGATTTTAGGGATAAGTTATGGGTTAAGTTTAGGGGTAGGGATAGGGTTAGGACAACATTTTCGAACAGGACTGTTCTAGGACTGTTCTAGGATCAACAAAATATGTTGACCAAATCATGATGACCAGGAGGTGATGTGTGGACTCTTCAGGTGAAATCAAGTGTCAGAACTGGGGTCCAACTACATTTAACAAAAGGGTCCAACTGAGCTTTGTTGCATTGCTAACAAAATGTTTCTGCATTTCATAAGCTGTTCGAAAGTATTTAACAAAATAAAAAAGGTCACCACATGAGAAATAACAGAAAGTCACAACAATTACAACAGCAGCAGCATAAGTGAATACACAACGCTACTGTTTTAAATTAGAATCAAAGTAAACTGCTTAGTTTTAACTGCATAACTACTAAAAGCTATGCTAGCTAGGAGTTTGAGATCAATTTACATAAACACAAGTTAATAGATTGAAAAATAAAATCAATATTTATTGCAACGTTTCGGTCATGCCTCATGCAAATGAACCGAAACATTGCAATAAATAAGATGCCTGTAAACATTCTGATGTGCAAGGAATATTTATCTACTCTCTAAGAAAAGTCTGTAAAAATAAGGCACAATGTACTGTTAATATAAAGGCATTTTCTGTATTGATTTGGCACAGGTGTTTTACAGTACCTGTATTTTGAATTACGTTTTGCACTATGTTGTGTTTTAGGGTAAGTTTACACGACAACAATATGCTTAAAACGGGGACGTTTTTCCTTTGAGTTTTCCCTGTACACTACAGATGACACCAGTGTCAAAACGATCCCTATTAACACGGATCCGCTAAAACGACTAAAAACGCTGTAATTTGCTGCCAGGCCATTAGATGGTGATGAAACACTATAGACTGAACACGTAATACGCACCAGCGTCTTCAGAGATTCACGTTTTTTTTTTGTTTACACAGAGACCGTTTTCAAAACTTGCACTTTGAAACTCTTTTTAAAAAATTTGCGCTTTCAGGCACCCATGCTGTTGTCATGTAAATGAACGGCCAAAATCCATAAAAAGTTTTACGCTTTTAGTTGAAAATGGTGTCGTGTAAACAGCACCTTAGGTTTGAAGGAAATGTAAAGTTAATGGAACAGGTACTGGTAATTGTCTGCCAAGGACATTATCTGTTTTTTTATGTATTTGTTTTCTTACAGTGTATTGTTTTTAATCCAAACGATACAATAATCCGAATCCAGACAAGCAATGCTAAATCAAGGTCAGTCATTGGTCAGCTCATCGTTGGCGTGTTTTGGTTACATGGGCATGAGTCTGTCATGAGCGAGTACTCTCGAATCCCCAAGACGCCGTTCAGCAGCACAAAATGGAAAAATTTACTTGAACGGATCACATTTCCATTTCAAGTCTTTTTGCCCACATAAATGGGATGGTAAAATGTTATGAACAAAGGATGGTAAACTTGAATGACTGTGTATGTGGAAAAGATGCAATTTGTTCTGAATATCAGGATCTTGTTTAGCTCCATGTCAGAATGTTAAACGCCGGCTCGTTGCAGTTGAGTCACGCCGACCTGATTACATGAAGATGTCACAGTGATTTTACTTCATTCCACTGTTACAAATGTCTCAACCACGTTTTTGTAGATTAAATGTTTTATTTTGGAAGACTAATTTCCCCACAGAACACAAATAAAACCGTGACCTTTAAGACGGAGAGACAGTGTCTTGAATAGGAAATACCTTCGTTCTTTAATGTGTTTGTGTATTCGGTAACGTTATATTCTGCAAACGCATAATTTTCAGTGTTTGTTGGTTTACTTTATCCACTTTATTGTCTCGGAGGCTTTAAATCCACACCCCTTATCTGCTCGACACACATTGTAATGCTGCCTACAAGGTCACAAGATCCCTGCCTATATCGCTGAAACAAACACACACTACTCTAAACCGTGTGTGAAGGACGCAAAAATCCTCTAGCTGATGAAGTGAAACCCAATCAATACATGCCATATGAAAAGGAGGCCCATAGTGCACGTGTTCATCTGGAGTGTTTTCCATTCTTTTATTAAGAAGGCCTCCAACGCGTTACTTTGCAAGGTATCTCACGCCAAGCAATTTGGCTTCCATATTTTATCCTGAATTACCTTGCTGATGCCTCTAATGAAATGTGGTCTATTGTGGCAGAAAGACAGGGAGAGAGAGAGAGAGAGAGAGAGCGCGCACATGATAGTTTCTTTGGAATAACAATCAAGCTGTTATTTTTTTCAACACCATTGATGACCTCGAGTCCATCTGCAACGAGAACAAGCAGTCGCGGGGGGAATTAACACCCGACAGCTTCCGTGTGCATTTACTTTAACATTTACTTGGCAAACATATGTCACGATGACTTGTGAGAAAAAGCATAAAGTGCATTGTTGTTGCCAATTACCTTTGCAGGTAGCAATAAGAACGCAGTTCCTGGAGAAGATCCAGCACTGAGCTTTAAACGGTGGTTAGTTAGCATTTTTAGACTTCCCTCACTGAGCATCAAGGGAAGGTTTCTTATATAATTCCTCATTTGAATTTCTTATTCAGACCTTTATATCTCAATAGATTTGTGAATTCTCTTGTAAATTACATCAAAATGAAATTTGAATCAAATGTGAATATCATTTTTGTAGTGCATGTGCTCCAGTGTTTTTATGCTTGAGTTTGTGATTTTTATTTTATTTCCTCGTACTCTGTGCTCATTATAAAGCAAAAAGCCCATATAAGAAATATATATAAAAAAAGAATTGCACACACCATATAAAAATGTGATGGCAGTATAATTTAAATATACAATTTTAATCAAATGTACTTGTCGGGGTGGTGGTGGTGCAATGGATAAGACACATGCCTTTGGTGTGAGAGACCCGGGTTCGAATCCACTGTGAGACACCAATGTGTCCCTGAGCAAGACACTTAACCCCTAGTTGCTCCAGAGGCGTGCGACCTCTGACATATATAGCAATTGTAAGTCGCTTTGGATAAAAGCGTCAGATAAATGAATAAATGTAAATGTACTTGTCATTTTTGTAGTGCATGTGCTCCAATGTCTTTCAGTGTGTTTATGGTCAAACTTGTTATTTTCTATATCCTCCCTCATGCTGTGCTCATTAAAAGGCAAAAAGTCCATTGAGAAATAAAATGAAATAGTATTAAGAATTAAGAATTGCACACAACATATTAACTTTTCCACATTTTTTTTTTAAGTTGCCAGTCAGTTCCAGCATTTTCGATCATTTTCACAAAACTTTCATTGCCCCCAGAATATTCTGTTTTTTGAATATCTGAGCATGCAATATATTAAAAGAAATAACAGAGCCTCTGCTTTTTAACAGAAAGCTAGCTTCATTTTAGCTTTGTGCATTCTTTTTTTAACAATGAATATGGCCAAGTTTCATAAAAAAAGCAACATTTTGAACAAAAAGCTGAGAAAAAATCTGGATAAGATTCAGAACAATGGTCAAAACATAGATGGAGTAGATCGAGTCCATCAACACCTCAAAAGCTTCAAAGTTTTATAGCACATCCTGGGTCGGCATTTCATTCGATAACGTTAGGTTTTTATGATTTATATGCTGTTTAATAATGTTTGATGATTGCGTTTATGTTACAGGTGCACAAGCAATGCTTCTATCACTTGTTTCTGCTTCTTCTTCACCTGTGTTTTGATCAGGAGATTCTATACTCTTTCAGAAGATGCGTAATAGCGCCCTACCATATAACAGTGAAAAAAAATTGCCGGAAAATTCTGTCAATGGCGGGGAAAGAGTTAAAATTTTACTCCTCTAATTTAAACATAAAAATATCGAAATACAAAAACAAAACAGTTTTTTGTGACCTCCAAACATGAAGATTTTCAGAGGCACATGCCTTCATACCACCCACACAAGTTCTGCCTCTTTTCATCACTTTTCTCTTTATTACTCCACATTCCTGCCTTTCCTCTCATGCACTGCAAACAATCCAAACGTGTGTGTTTGTGTGTGTGTGTGTGTGTGTGTGTGTGTGTGTGTGTGTGTGTGTGTGTGTGTGTGTGTGTGTGTGTGTGTGTGTGTGTGTGTGTGTGTGTGTGTGTGTGTGTGTGTGTGTGTGTGTGTGTGTGTGTGTGTGTGTGTGTGTGTGTGTGTGTGTGTGTGTGTGTGTGTGTGTGTGTGTGTGCGCGCGAGAGGCAGCCAGTGTGCCGTCTCTGACTGATAGCATTCCTGTCAGGATATATCAGAGACACTGATTCATGCTGGCAGGCATGTCATTGCGTTTGTGGACTGAGCTCAGGCTGAAACACTCACCTACACTGCAGGATCAGTCCATGTGATTGGACATGGTCCGATGTGAGGCCGCCTCTCCATATGTATTCATTTCTCTGTCCTTATAATGTTTTTTTGTGTGTGTGTGTGTGTGTGTGTGTGTGTTTTGCAGTTGCCGTCCTCTCAGGGACTATTGACGACATCTTACCGCTCAATTGGACTCTACGGATTTACGGAGACCATGAGATTGTGAGGATGCATGAACATCTCGCTTTTCAGAAGTGAGAATTACGTCATCTTCTGTAATCTTTCTGTTTACCGAGATGCAATCTGCAAACATGAATAAATAAAACGCCCAAGCACTTTTCAAATAGGATCCTCATTTTCTGGTTGGACGGCTGCTGGTGGTAATTTTGCCTTGCTTGCGTCTTAATCATGAGCTAACCAGAAATTAGATGAAAATCAAGATTTGGGTTTTCAAAATGTAAACTTATTTATGTAGAGACGCAGTTAATAATAATTTATTATATACATTAACTCCACCCACCTTTGACTGGTTTAGCCAGACAAAAGTCAAATCTGAGCCGATTTGGGTGAAAATAGTTAATGATAATACTGAAAAAGGTTTTTGTTTTGTTTGTTTTTCGGGAAAATTCAGAGGGGAATCAGAGGAATCAGAGGGGAAATAATTTTGTATCTAGCTCTTACCAAAAAAAAACAAAAAAACATCCTAATGGTATTTAATAGTAACAATAAAGTATTTAACGGGCATTTAATAGGCCTATAATTGAAAATAGATGTGGTGTCTTGTCGTGCTGATTGGATGGTCTGAAACATTGACTGCAATGGGTGCAGTTCATATATCGTTGATGGTAAAGCCTAATCTTAGGTAGGTAGGTGTTTGGGATGGGATTTAGGGAAAGTGTCAAGGTCCCAATAAGGCAGCATCCATTCATTATTTTAATAAATATAATAAAATATAATCATATACAATATGTTGTTAATATTGCATACTGTTTTATAATGTACTACAATAGACTGAGGTCCAAATAGTATCTGCCACTATTTGCACGAAATATAATATAACACTAGTGCATATAGCATCTTAATGCAGAATGTGCAAAGAAAATACTGCTATTTTAAAGGTCCCATATTGTACACCTTTCTGAAGTTTTATTTTAGGTTTTGATGTCCTTAAGAATATATATTTGCGGTGTAAGTACCAAAAACCATTTCAATATATTTTTACAGCTCCTTTCTCAGGAGCTCTGCCAAGATCAGGTCGATTTTGGCCTGTCTACTTAATATTCATGAGCCTCTCTTCTGATTGGCCTGTTGTTTTCTGAGTGACCCGCCATTGGTGGGGCTGGTGACTGAAGGCGGTGACTGAGTAGTTCTGACATCACATTTATACGGAAGTCACAATGGCTCGTGAAAAGGCACAGCTACTTTATGCAGGCTGTGTGCATTTGTCTGTGGATTGACTGTTTTGAAACTTATATGGTAGTTTCATAGCCCCCAGACCTCTGTTATCATGAAAAAAGCCAGGAAATTTCAGTTTTGACAATATGGGACCTTTAATTTAGAGTAAATAGCATCTAACGCTATTTGATTAGCTGTAACATTAGTCAGTATGTTGATGTTGATGTAGTTAGGCAGTTTATAGCTATCTACAGAGGAATGCTATAATCTGATTGGCTCTCTGTAAATATGTTGCTGTACTGTCAGTCTTTGGTGTATTATAGAAGAAGAGTGTGACAAAATAACCCAGTCTGTACAAGTAATGCTATTTGCTCTCAGGAGCTCCTCGAGAAAATATTAAAAAGTTAGCTTGATTTATGATTTTAATTAAGGCAGAAATGTGTCTGTGAAATGGGTCCATTTGTTCTCTGTAGAAAAATGGAGACAGTTTATTTTAGTATCATTGAGATACTATTGTAGTTGGTATAACATTTTTAATTAAATTTTATATTTTCTGTTTTCATTTTAATTTGAGTGATTTTTGTTTTGTTTTGTTTTAATGTCTATATATTTTTTTTATACATTTTATTTCAGTTAGTCTCACAACGCTAATTTGGACGGGGACCGTTTTGAAACGAAAAGGCTGTTTTCAAATGTATACGTGTTAATGCAGACATAGCCTAAGTTGACATATAGTTGCAAAGCTAGTTATATTTAGTAGAATGACTGAAGTGGACCATCAAAATAAAGTGTTACCAAATGCAGATTTTTGCAGCTGCATTGTTATCAGCAGACACACGCTGTAACTCTATTGGCTCCGAGCTGGCAATCAGTTCACAGTAAGCGATGTTGATGTGAACACAGTCGAGCCATTACATTCTCTCAGCCCTGCTATAAAACAAGCTCACTGTTAAAGAGAAGTTCACGCTGAAACACTCGCTTTGTAAAGGCCATTTACCATAATGAACCTGGAAACAAGCTGAAAGAGCCCCACTGCAGCGAAGGAATTAAATGTCAACTTTGGTCTGAGAAAATAGACCGGAATTGTCCAAGAGGCATTCACCTCCGAAATGAGCTAATTTAACACCGAGAAGCATCTCTGCATGGAAATAAAGTCATCCGGGTGCTCCAACTCTACCAAGACGAGATGAGAACGGAAGCACAGAGAGAGAGAGAGAGAGAGAGAGAGAGAGAGTGTGGATAGAAAACACGATGCTCTTCCTCTGAGATTCAGCTCCTATATGAGGCTAATTAATGCTCCTTCTTGTAAAAAGACCTATGAACTCAGCCATGTGGTCCAGGGTTGTATGGGCAGGGAGCTCGTTGGCATCTGGGAGGAGAGAGGAGGAGAGGATGTGCGTGAGGGGGCACACGGGGCACGGAGAGGGAATGTGCCGGGTAGATAATGTCGGGTGTTGCGCCGTGTGCGGGGATTGCCTGGATCTCGCTCTAATAGAAGGATTAGCCAGAGAGAGGTCGAGCTAATACTGTTGTTCAAATGAGGGATCGAGAGAAAAAGAGGTAAGGAGTGTGTGCCTCATCAGACTAACAAGCAATCCAGTTTTCATTAAGTCCCCGGCAGACCTCAGATCAGTGTCTTGTTAGCAAGAGCAGAGTGGGATTAGTTGAGCTCAGACACTAGGGATGGAAGACAACTGCAGCCTGATTGCCTTATTTAGATACTCTGGCACCACAGGCATGAGAGACACACACACACACGGATAGACAGGTAAAGATGGATGAGTCTAATAGGAGCTAGAAATGACACCACAAAAACATCATTGTGTCATGCTCAACTAATATCTGAGGATTCCTTGACTCTATCAAAGGTTAAACATTTAGGTCTTTTTCATATGTGACTGTGCCTTTGAGTTTGTTATATAAAGATTTATTATCCAAAGAGGACCAGGCAGAATTAATATTCCACCCAATCACTTTTAGAAGGAATCTTACTTACCAATTGTAATTGAAATGTGCACAAATAAGGAGGAGTAGGAGTATCACAAAAAAAAAGAATAATAATAATCCACACAAATTTTCTACATTGATAATAATAATAAATGTTTCTTGAACAGAAAATCAGCATAGTACAATGATTTCTGAAGGATCATGTGACTGAGGACTGGAGAAATGATGTTAAAACAGCTCTGATAGGCTGCTCGTGTTGCTGTGCATTATGGATAATTGTATTGCTCTTCCTCTGGCAGAAGTGTAACACCTTTATTTAGGTGCTTTTGTGAGCTGTTTATTTTCAAGTTTGCTTTGTCACAGAATGTTCATACACATGAAATTTAAACATTGTATTTAAAAAATAATGAGATGTCAGTATTTGTACATATTATAAAATAACCGCAGATACATTTTTTTAAATAATCATCTTTTGTTCAGCCCTTCAGGGTTTCGGTATATCATTTTAAATATAAAGCCTCTAGGCTCAAGGTTTGACATCAGAATTTGTCCGCTCTCTCTTTTCCTCATGCAAAAAAAAAAGAAAGAAAAAAAAGGTTTGTGCCGACACATCGTGTCTCAAAAGTTCTCAGTTGTTGCATGGCCTAATAAACTGGCCACAGCTGTCCGAGGGCCCTTCCTGAGGCGGGAGACCCGTTTATGCTGCCGAGCGCTATAGAGGATGTGAATAGCTGGATGATGGATGAGACGGAGGCTAAGGAGACCCAGATTATTTATCGATTACGTGTAACAGACCTACAGTCTGAGAAGCAGAGAACCTCATAATGGAGCATATAAAGACATACATATAGAAAGAACATGCATAGCAGTCTGTTTTAACACATACAAGCAGATCACTTTGTCATATAAAAATTCAGTATGCACGTTTCAGTAGTCTGTACAATCTCATTTATATGTTTATGTATCTCTATCTCTGTCTGACTATAAATGAGATGTGTCAAAACCCTAACATTTATAACTGTAAATAGTTATTTTTGACTGCTCTTGTTGAAGTGCATTATGGGTACGTGTTTTTTAAATTTGTTTTCTCACTATGGCAGGAGTTTAGTACCATTATTTTGGCTTTTGTGAGCAATAAGCCTTTTCTGTGTTGTGTTCCAAAATAATAGTCCTCGTGTGCAAAATCTTTGTAATAATTTTGTAATACTAATGTTATTGTGTCACGGAATGTAGTTTTAAGAGGGTTTTAGGTGAGAATGTTGCTGTTTAGACCTCAAATATGTACATCATCGGCCATTCAGAGCTCATGTACTAGCGGAGAACAGCTTTATCTCAGCCAATCCTTCGGGAATTTGTCGCTGGCTCTTATGTAGATGGTGGTTGAATGTGAGATATAATTAGTTTTGGGTATTTCAAACGTGTAATCTTTGTTCTTATACATAACATTCCAGATAACTGAATTTACATAACTGAAAGTATCATACAGATAACTGAAATTACATAGAAATACGTATTGGTATCTGTGTCCCCTGAACCTACAAATGAGTTTCCTTCTTTTGCCTTAAATTTATCAGCTAAGAGTTATAAGATTCTTCGTTGTTAAAGGGTTAGTTCACCCAAAAATGAAAATTCTGTCAGTAATTACTCACCCTCATGTTGTTCCAACCCCGTAAGACTTTCGTTCATCTTCGGAACACAAATTAAGATCTTTTTTGATGAAATCTGAGAGCTGGATCACTGCTTCATAAGCTGCTAGTTAATTAATATCTGCCAGCCCAGAAAAGTTAGTAAAACATCGTTCAGATAGTCCAAGTGACTACAGTGGCTCAACCTTAAGTTGATCAAGCGACGAGGATACTTTTTGTGCGCAAAACCCCCCAAAAATAACGACTTTATTCAACCATCTCTTCTCTTCCATGTCATTCTCCTAAGCTGTTGACGTACTGTAACAGCATAGTGCTTCTGGGTTGTACTTCAGAATGTAGGCTCACTATTGGCCAATGCTGGTCATGTGTGTGATGCATGTGATGCTGGCCAATAGTGAGCCTACGTTCTAACGTACAACCCAGAAGCGCTGCGCTGTTACACTACGTGAACTCACTCAGAGGCCCACACAGAAGAAAATTAATAGTTGAATAAAGTCGTTATTTTTGTTGTTTTTTTGTGCACAAAAAGTATTCTCATCACTTGATAAACTTAAGGTTGAGCCACTGTAGTCACTTGGACTATTTTAACAATGTCTTTACTAACTTTTCTGGGCTGGCAGATATCAATTACCTAGCAGCCTATGAATGAGTGATCCAGCTCTCAGATTTCATCAAAGATGAACGAAAGTTTATTCGTGAAACTTTAGTCCAGTGATCCTGTATCTCTCTCATTCTCATCTGACTAACGCGGCAGTGGGCAGGGTCAAAGACGAAATGATGTAGAAGTAGGCATTGATCTAATTCTGCAGTGGCGGTCTTTTGTCGCACTACGTCATAATGTGACACGAACCGGTTGTTATGCGAGCTTGGATTCAATAAAAGCTGTTTCTGGACTAACGAGGAGTTCTGCAACTTACTGGGTGTTTTTATAGTACAATGACCACTTATATGTCAAAAAAATCTTAGAAAATTTTATTTCTCAATTCATGACCCCTTTGAATATGGCCAATTTGCTACAAAATATGACTGGCCTTGGGTATTTAGCTGTATTCATATGCACACTTTCAAAGCAGAGAAACAGGAGGAATCTTATTTAATGCAATGAGGTCTGCAGGAGGTATTGGTGGCCTTGACTGAGTAATTACTCTTGTTTATATTCATATTAAGGAAGTTTAACTTTGCTTTTAAAATGAGCCATGCTTAACACAGAGGTGTCAAAATTATTTAGCGATTCAGTGCTTGCCCGGTGGCAGTTCGGCTACTTGACTATAAAACTGATCGTTTGGGACTGAGGTGAATAGGATGGCAGGACTATCCATTACCATAATTAATTGATTTGTTTTCTTCAAGCCTTCAGGTTAAATGCACTCTGTTCTCTCACAGTATAAACCACAATAAAAAGCCTTTTAAAAGTGGTTTCTAAGGTCGCAATGCAAAACTTCATGCCTGACCTGTTTCCATCATCTTTGCAGGATATGAAGATTGATCTTTTTCATCAGTTTCTATCCAGGTCAGTGGACTGTCGATGCTTTAATAGAAGGCTGGACCACACCTGCGGTTGATAATGAGACACACAGACTCTTTGACGATGAAGGGTCAGGGTTTTTCTGGTTAGCTTTTGCTTGATGCTGTGGCAGGGGGGAAAACATATTTTTTCCACTGATGGCCATTAAAAAGTAGCCACAAATTCTGACTAAATACATTGGTTTCACTTTTTATTTTGATGGCCCCTTTAACACATTCTGCTGACTATAAGTAACGTTGCACCTACATCTCTACTAACTGTGTTAGTCGAGTATTAGTAGACTGGTAGTTGACGTAGTTGCAAAGTTACTTATACTCAGTAGATGTCTGTAGTGGGAGCATCACAATAAAGATACTCAATACATTTTTGCAAGCACAATCAACAGCAACTTTTTATATAATATGCCTTTATTGATATTGCTCTTTAAATGTTGTCTAGCACCACACTTTCACTCAAATTATTGGCTATATGCATAGCTGTTTATTGTTTGAGCTAATTTATTCATTCCACATTGGTGAAAGTTTGGAGGATAAAGGCTCTTGCTTTTGCATTTCTTTACTGGAGACGCAAAAAAGAAATATTGCGACAGTCGACAGTGTGGGCAAAACACTACCTATCTCGACTACTACAGTCTAGTGCAAGAGATGCGCTTTAATGGGGAAGATTTCCGAGACAGTGACAGTTTACCCAAGTTGCCGCAAGATCATAATGAAAGTTCATTACAACTGCAACTAGGGGGCGAATTCTGACAGTCATGTCCAAATGTCATTTGCAGTGGAAGGTGGCTTAAGAAGCTTATCCAAGACCTATATTCAATGATTCAATGTACAGGAAAATCCATGAATTTAACACTGATAGCAAACATTATAGACTGAAAAATGTAAATGCAAAGTAACACCCATAATAACAAAAAATGTAAACATTATGTCAACATAATAAGAAAAATGTAAATCTTCAAACAATTTCATACATTCTTAAGGCCAAAGTATACTAAGTATACGGTCATAACTTCTGGAGAAAAATAGTGCAGACACTGGACAAAGATGAAACTTTCTAGAGCGCATGTGTCGACCGCTTGCGTTCATGCGTGCTTGTCAAATGGAGTAAAGGCTATGCGTTCGACTGTAAACGAAAAAACAAAGTATACTTTGGGCTTAAAGCTTACTTAAAGGGATAGTTCACTCAAAAATGAAAATAAGCTCATGATTTACTCACCCTGAAGCCATGTGTATATGACTTTCTTCTTTCAAACGAATACAATCGAGGTTATATAAAAAAAATATCATTGCTCTTCCAAGCTTTATAATGGCAGTGAATGGCGGTCCTAATTTTGAAGTCAAAAAAAAAAAAAATGCATCTGATTTGACCACATTGGCCACACATACTGTTGCATCCTATGCAACCAGTAATTCCACTAAATATTTGTCTCAGTTTTGACACTTTTGACTCAGAACACCCATAGCAACTGCATAGTAATGCCCTGGATGTTTTGTATGGTATATCTGTAAAAATGTTTTAAACCAGTTCCAATCACACATTTGTTAACACATGCTCTACTTTCCAATTTGGTGTCAACATGCTAAAGTCTGTGAAATCAGACTCCTGCACGGCCGCGTTCAGCACAGCATGCATGCCTGCAGGGAACAGGCTGCGTGTCATTAATGCACTGTCCTACATGCATTTCTGCTGTGACACAGTGTGTAATGAATCACGGTTATAAAACCCATACCTGAAATTAAAAATCTTATTATAGCCATCTATTCCGGCCGACATTTATATACAACCACAAGAGCAATGGGGTAATGCTTTAATGTTCTCGACTCCGGAATATCATAAATAACCATGTTAAGTAGTGGAGGAACCATTGAACTATGGCCATTAACAAATAATAAACAGAAATGATAAATAAAAATGAAAATTAAAGTATTGAAACATAAATCATCTTTAGTGATCCTTGATTAAATTATATTCTGACTTCAGTGACCCTTGATTTGATACTGTGAAAATACGTTAAGGTTGTCAAAACTTTCCTAGCCAAAAAGTATTGCTCAATGTGCATCAAAACTATGCCCTTCATCGAATCAATTATGATTTCACATATTTTCATGTTTTTGCAATTGTGCAGACAACTCACCTTGGTAAATTCAGTCCCTGCAACTTGGATAAGTTGCCACAGCTCTTCCATGGATTTAGTTTGTCTCAGTTGCTTCTGTCAATGTTATCCTAGACTGACTTGACTGACTATAGGAAGCCTGTTAAGGTTGATGGATAGGTATGTTTCAGTTTAGTTTGTGCCAGCCCTGGGTTTATTGCCAAAGTAACTTTCGCTCAATGGCAGGTTAGGTTCCGGGTTAGAGATCTCAATCTGAAATTGGACCAATCAGTTGTGAGTCAAGTGACACTGACTCAAAGTCACTCCCCCAGTTTCTCTTAAGAGAGAATTGAATCGTGCTGACTCTTGTGAGAAGTGAATCGCAGTTTTGAGTGGGACTCGAACCCATGGTACTCTCTGGCATGGGAGGCAGGTGCGCTAACAAGGACACTAAAAACGGCAGCTTCTAGCGAAAGTTGCTAGGGCACCTTTTGAGATCAGGGGAGTGAGATTTACCTGCATAGCTCTTACTAGCTTGCCTCCGTTACAAAGGCATGTGATTGGCTGTTTACTAATGTCACACTTCAATGTGCACACGCTCCATGAACTTAGGATCAAACCCTGAGTAGACAGAGAAAGTTAATGATCATCATCATGGTACCAACAAAGCCTGATTGGATTGGTTTGGTTTTGTCAACTCAAAACTAACCCTGGATTTATTCAACGCAGATCTCTGTGTGGGCCTGTGGCATCTGTCTCCTTGTTTATTCAAAAATATCACTGGATTATTACAATATTTGCACAAGGAATTTTGGAAATATAAAAATGGATATTTCCAACATCGCATAAAAGATCAAACCATTGTAAAACAAATGTTTTAGTGAAGCATCCAATTGCCTTAACAAATGTATACATCACCTTATATATGATTTACTGTGATTAATTTGATTAATTACTCACCCTAGCATGTAAATTAATCTGATTACATTTTGAAGCGATTGACAGTCCTAGTCCAAACAAAATGAGACTTCCGGTCTTGATACAGGTGATTCTGCTTAGCATTCTACTGAGATTTGTCACAATACGCAGTATCTTCGTTGGTTTTTCCACTCAGGTGAGGTGTGTCGAGGGCATATTTGTGTAATGGGTAATGAACGTTCCGCTGTTCGCGTCACCTCAAGCTTTGTTTGCGGGAGAAGATGAGCTCAAAGCGCACTAACCACGGAAAAGGTGCACAAAACCAGATGAGATTCTCTCATGCGTGGTGTTATAAATTGGGACAAACTGTCAGACTCACTGTGATTTATGGCATAATTAATGAACAATTAGCTAACAGATTAACGCTTGTGACTCATGACTCATTTGTTTGCCGAAAACTTTTTGAGTTAACATTTCACATTTTATGAGGCGTAACTAAGCTTGTCTTCAGTATTAGCATCATTCGAAGGACGAAAGTATGAATATATCAAGGTGAATGCAGCACTTCAAGATTTTGAGTGTAGTGCTTCATGTCCTTTTAGTAAAGGCAAGGCAAAGCCAGGCAAGTTTATTTATATAGCACATTTCATAATCTGTGGCAATTCAAGGTGCTTTACATAGAAAGGAATAAAAATAATCACAAATAAAAGCAAGGAAAATTAAAACAGTTATTCAAAATGCTTTACATAGAAAGGAATTAAAATACCACACTATGGCAATTCAAAGTGTTTTGCATAGAAAATAAGCATAAAATAAAAGCAAGGGGAATTAAAACAGTTATAAAAGGAATTAAAAGAGATAAATGATACAGTTATAAAATTCATTAGAGTCAAATTAATTAAAGTAGTAAAAAGATGATACATCGAAAAACTTCTCATCTGGCAAAACACTGGTGTATCTTATTTTGCATATAGTTTTATTCTTACACAGTGTGGTGTTTATTCGGCGCGCCGAAGAATTCCATTGGACGTCTCCGATGGACCCCATTTTTCCCTAAAATCGGACAGAAGGACCTCTAGGACTGACCTCGGGTTCATCAGTCCGCACCCCACAGAACCTCAAGTTTAATTCACTACTCCACCACAGACCATGGTCATCAGCATGGTTTCTTCTTTCAATTCCCCCAATTAAGTGGTTTATGTTTCTCTCTTACCATATTCTCATTGCCATTTGAGTTCAGTTTAGAATCAAAAGGAAGAATACAGTGCAGTCAGTCGGACGTACAGTGGATACAGTTATAAAAATAATTAAAAGAGATAAACTGGCAAAACACTGGTGTATCATATTTTGTACAGCTTCTTGTTATACTGTGAGATTTTCCCATGTGCATTGTGTCTGTGGTGATCTTTCGACGCGCCTAAAAAATCTATTTGACGTCTCCAATAGACCTGATTTTTCCCTAAAATCGGACAGGAGGAGCTCTAGGACTGACTCCTTGGGTTCACTGCCCCATCAGTCCGCACCCCAAAAAAAACATTTGTTCGGAAGCTCTAGGAATGGAGTCGATCCAGACCCCACCCCACAGAACCTCGAGTTTAATTGACACATCAAACTCACAACTCCACCACAGACCCAGGTCGTCAGCATGGTTTCATCTCTCAATTTCTCCAATTAAGTAATTCATGTTTGTCTCTTATCCAATTTTCAGTGCCATTTGAGTTTAGAATCAACAGGAGGATGCAGAAATAAAATACAGTACAGTACAGTCGGACGCACAGTGGCACATACTCATTCAGTAAATGCACAGCTACTAAATGGTTCCAGCTGCGGCTGACATAATAGCTAAACGCGGACTCACCATGCTTAGAGTGAACCCTTGGTATTTTTAGTTAATGTGATCCTAATGATCTGGGTGATCTGAAGGTTTATATTGAGTGAGTATATATGCAATGTATTGAGGTCCTAGGCCATTGAGTGATTTATATACCAGTAATAATACTTTAAAATCAGTCCTAAATGTAACTGGGAGCCCGTGTAAAGACCTGAGGACTGGTGTGATATGTTCATATTTTCTGGTTCTGCTTAGAATCCTGGCAGCAGCATTCTGTATGAGCTGCAACTGTCTTATGGTCTTTTTGGGAAGGCCAGTGAGGAGTCCATTACAATAATCCACCCTGCTGGTGATAAAAGCATGGACACGTTTTTCTAAGTCTTGTCTGGAAACAAAGCATCTAATTCTTGCAATATTTTTTAGATGATAGTATGCTGATTTAGTTATTGCTTTGACATGACTGAAACTAAGGTCTGACTCCAGAGTCACACCAAGATTCCTGACTTGATTTTTTAGTTGTTTGACCCCTAGCGTTGTAAGGGTGGATTCCTGCAGTGGTTCAAGCTGCAAGACTGCCGAATGACTAAAGAAACGTTATTAGCAAGATGGTAGAAAACTGCAAATTTCTTGTCTATTCCACCCACTGCCATTTATACCAACGACAGAGATAAGCGCAGTTACAATAGCTTAATATGTGGGAGAGCGTTGCTATAGAGAGTGACGATATTGTATTGCAATAGGTAGCACTTCTGTGACAGAGTGACCTGTCCCTGTGGGTTAGCGCAGCACTTATACACACACACATACACACTTCATCTTACCTCGTTCCTCCGTTCCCTGCTGGGGCGATGTGGGTGCACACACACGCCGTTAGCACGCTGGTTTTCACACACGCAAACATATCCACTCCATTTCCATCCCTGACAGAAATCCCTGCTATGCATATACACACACATCTAAGTTGTCTTTTGTTTTTCATTTAGTTTATTACTTTAACACTTGCGTGTGTTCAGTGTTTGTCAGCGTCTGTGTTGCCAGTCTTTCATGTTGTGTTATGTCTATTGGCGGGCCAGACCCGAGCACCACCTAGTGGCCTGGATAATAACCGAAGTCGGCTCGTCCATTGTTTGTGTTAATAGGGGGGATTATGTAAATGTGGCGTTATTATTATGAGTTTATTATTTGTATTTGTTATTTTGTCTGCCTTTTTGTTTCTGCTTATTGTTAATGTATGTATGTATGTATATATATATATATATATATATATATATATATATATATATATATATATATATATATATATATATATATATATATATTGGAAAATGTACATACTGAACTAAATACTTACCTCATAAAGGTTTGTAATGGTTTTATCTAAAGGGGCGGGGCTTGGAATATAAAAAGGAGCCCCAAACTCATGTAGGTGTCAGTTAACCTGGCGAGCGAAGTGCAGTTGTGGTGCCGTGAGCAATTCCTTACTTGAAGAATTTGTGGGTATATAGATTCATATATTTTCTTTGTTCTTTTTGTGCGCCATTCTTTTTACTTATATGTTACTTTTGTACATAGCTTTGGTCATTTTTTTGGAACTGTATCACTTTTCAAGCACTGTAAAATAAATAGCACTTTATACCAACATCACTGCGAGTACTGCGAGTATTGCCATCATTATTTTTATTTTTATAATTTTTTTGCGAACCCAATTTTTCGCCGGACAGCGGCCCTGCGAAGACCCGTTGTCTCACATGCGCTCAGCTTTTCAGTATTGTCTTTTCATATTTTGCACAGCTGTAGAGTTTCTCCAAGGTGCTTTTTGTCTACCATGTCTACCAGCATCACAGGTGCGAAATTTAGGTGTTATTTTTGATTCACATTTGTCTTTTGATGCCCATATCAAATTGGTTTCAAAATCAGCTTTTTTTCATCTAAAAAATATTGCCAGAATTCGGCCTTTTATATCCCTGCCAGATGCGGAAAAGCTTATCCATGCATTTGTCACGTCGAGACTGGATTACTGTAATGCACTATACTCTGGTCTCCCTGATAAACATATTAAGAAATTACAGTATATCCAAAACTCGGCCGCACGTGTATTAACACATACAACTGTACAGCAGCATATTTCCCCTGTTCTTTATGAACTCCATTGGCTTCCTGTAACGGCACGTATCGATTTTAAAATCTTGATTTTAACCTATAAAGCCATTCATGGGATAGCACCGGAATACCTTTGTGATCTAGTTGCTCCTTACATTCCAAATCGTTCTCTCCGCTCGTCTGACTCTTCTGCTCTACAGCAGCCCACATTCAAATTAAAATCGATGGGTGGACGCTCCTTTACGGTTACCGCCCCACGGTTGTGGAATAAACTTCCTTTTGCGATTAAAAATTCCCCAACTCTGGACTGCTTTAAGAGGTCTCTAAAGACCCATCTTTTTAAAAATGCTTATTGTCTTTGAAGTGTTTTTTCTTTGTCTGATTTTTCTGTTTTTATTATTGTATCTTATATTATGTTTACTATACTGTGTAGCGCTTTGGGTTGGAGAAAAGCGCATTACAAATAAAATGCATCATCATCATCATCACTCTTCTTCCTGACTTTCACAGGAGCAATATCATCTATTACACACTGTATTTTTGAGTTAAAGGACTCAAGGAGAGAATCAACAGAGTCCACAGATATGCTTGGTGTTAAAGATATGGCCTTCATGACACTAGTGTTCTCATTTAAGCATCTCTTCTTGACAGACACAGATCTAGCTTCAATAGTAAGAGAGATCAATATGTCAAAGAAAATACAGAAAATGTCAGACAGTAATACATCCTTAATAACAATCGATGAAATGTTTAGACTCTTACTGATAAGTGAATCTAGAGTGTGTCCACGATTGTGTGTGGGTCCGTGTACATGTTGAGTCAGATCAAAAGTATTTAAAACAGTTATGATTTATTTTGCCATACTGGTTTCTGCATTATCTATGTGAAAATTAAAATCCACAGCAATAGCAAAATAGTCAAACTCTGAGGAAATTGTTGATAACAAAAGGCTGGAGAGTTTTTTGGAGGCCTGTAAATAATGATAAGTAAAATGCGTGGAGCACCTTATAACACAATACCCAGATATTCGAAAGACGGGTATTTCCCAAATGATACTTGCTTACATTGATAGACATGTTTAAATAGCGCAGCTTCACCCCCACCTCTCCTACCCGCTCTGAAGACACTCATAAAAGTAAAGTTAGGATTTAAAGGCATCAGAAGGTTCCGAGTGATTAATGATAAGATGTGTATCCCGTTATTTCTCGTCCAACTTGGTGTCTGGCCACACTGGCTGTCCAATTCAAGCTTTGAGTGCTGAATGGAAATTGTTTTTTGCATGTGTGTAATAGCAAGACTGATTTGGCTCTGTTGTGAAAGGATTTGAGTTTGTGAGACATTGTGAAGCTGCTAAGGAGGTCTAGTCAGTTAATCGGTGCCGTGGAACGGGAGGGAGGGAAGGGGGGAGAGAGAGAGAGAGAGAGAGAGAGAGAGAGAGAGAGAGAGAGAGATTTTGAAGCACGCTCATGTTAATGGAAGAAAGATTTCTCTTCCAATACAGACTTTTCAACACAGAGCTACTCCACATTCATCATTTATAGGAGCACTCATGCTGACTGCAGTTTTGGATCTATTCCAGCTATCTGAAAGCTTACATTTCTCTTCTCTCTTTATCCTTTACAGAGTGTTTACAGAGTGAACACTATCTATCTATCTATCTATCTATCTATCTATCTATCTATCTATCTATCTATCTATCTATCTATCTATCTATCTGCCTGTCTGTCTGTCTGTCTGTCTATCTATCTATTTATCTATTTATCTGTCTGTCTGTCTGTCTGTCTGTCTATCTTTTCTGTCTAGCCTCAAAGTGATTATATGATGTTGTCTGTTAAATGCTCCTTGAGCAGCAAAAGTCATCCTATTTTCAGTAGTTTTACTCTCCACAGCAAGTCCCATGCAAAGCATGCAGGGAAATCCGAATCTATCTGACAGCTTATATTAAGAATGTAAGATGTGCTTTAAACTGCACAGACGCTCTTTCTGCACTGTTGTTATTTTGTTTTGTTCTCTCTCTCTATCCTTTAGAGCTGACCCCTCATTACAGACTCATCTCTCAGGTGGAGCAGTCTAACTCATCTGCGTCTCATGGGCCCATTTCTGTCCGTCTAGCTATCTGACTCAACCGGCTTGCTATAATCAATAGCTTCTCCCATCATTTCTCATGAGATACAACCACTAGAGCAATGACCTTCCTCGCTCTCATTCTTTCTTTTGCCGGCCTCTCCTCCCTCATTAAATTCTAAGCTGTGAGGTCGACCCTAACGATTCCAGCATGAGAGGAAAGGATAAAAGTGAGAGACAAAATAGATGAGAACTATTCCTGGATATCAAGGAATGACCCAAAGGCTTTAGTATGATTCCAGTCTGATGGAAAACGGGCCCTCTGTAGTCACTGCGGTCCCCTAATATGAAGACCATTGGACCAAAGAATTCATCACCCAACACGACGACGTATAGTTGAAGGACTCTCAGATGCCTCTTTGAATTTAAGAAAACAAAATGCAGGTAGACATGCTCCTTTGATGGAGTATTCACTGAGGGGCCATTGTAGGAAGTTTGAGATATGAACCCACCTACATCTAAACCAGACCGTGGAAAAATACATCAGCTTAAGCTGCATCAGTGCAGAAGCTGATAGCAAGAATTTAGGCTTGATTTCCTGCTTTCATTCACAAACACTATCAACATTAGACACACTATGAGTGGGACCGAAAACTCAAAAATGCTGCCTTATCAAGTGCTATCCATGAGGATTGAAAGCACCGGGGCACATCTGAAGCCAATGTTTCCTTAACATCTTGTCGACTGAAATACCTCCATCTTGTCGGTTTTTGACTGCAGTCTGACTATATCCTTTGTCACCTATGAAATCCTACAATTATGGGTGTGCATTTCAATGACAGATCGAAAGAAAAAAAGTGAAGAAATATGGGGCATTTAAAATAATTTTTCTTCAAATTATGATTCGGTTTCTATTGAGAAGGAAGCATTGTCAACATTGATGGCAACACGGTTTGCAGCTCATTTGCAAAAACATATTTTTATACTTGGTTTCCAGTAACAAAAATAAATAAATATGAATTTACATTTGCATTTAGTAGATGCAGCATTTTTATTTTTTTTGACTTGTTTTCCTGCAAAAATATCAAGAGAGAAAGAACAAATTTAAAATAAAAAAACTCTGCTAATGCAGTATGACAAAAAACACATATTAAAGGTACATTCACTGATGATTCTTGTTTTTAACAAGGTAAATTAAATGCCATTAAGAGGACATAATGGATTTCTGCGTGAAATAATATTTAATGAATAAAAATGTAATGTCTATTAAAGTAAATGTAATTCATTTTGTTGAAGCTAACTTTAAATAAATAAATACATAAGTAATAAATATAGTTTAACAAAAAAAAAGAAAAAAGAAAAAAAGAGGACATTGACTGACAGACCAGGGGCTGAATCATCCATCCATCCATTTTCCAATGTGGGTACAGCGTAATAGCATACAGGTATAGATTCCATTTTAATTCATTATTAAATTGTTTAATTAAGGTTTATGCTAGTTTCCATGACAGAGTTCAAAATAAATATATTCATTACTACTGGAGCTGCCAGTTTGCTAAGTTTCAAATGATTATTAAACAGCAAACACAAACTATACAAAAGCGACAGCCTTTCCAGCTGTCCAGTGTCCGAATTCACTCTCGTTTTTATTCACTCCTTCAAGTGGACTATAGAGTGGAGTAATGTAGATAATAGTGAATGAGGATTCGAACACAGCCCTGGACTAGACAGTGACACTGTAGCTTTCTGTTTGGGACACACCCTATAAAAACACAATCACCCTCATCACTGAGAAGCATCTGAAATGCTGAGCCTGCTGTTTTCATCATTAAATCATGCCTCCATTTGCTGCTGTTTTAGAGATTTAATATTTAATAGTGTATGTGTGTAACATGGGGTGTAAGGTTATCCTAATTAGGCTGTAACCTTCAGCTGGTGAAATCTGTTGAGTCAGCACATTGCATAGGAAGCGTTTAATTGGTCAGTAAAAGTAATGTTGCTCTCTCATCTTCTGACTCTCACACAGTGTACTAAGGTCTGACCTGATGGGAAAATGCTCACTCAGTATAAATACACACACGCACTAATCAGCGGCTTAAAGAGGCAGTGGAAAGAGAATCATAATGCACCAACAGAAAGAGAGCGAGTCTGACATTTCTGGGCTATCTGTGCTTTAATTAAATGTTTGAGACTTTCTAAACACTTTAATTTTCACTTAACTGCATTTCTAATCATGAATCACTGCTTCACATTTAAACTGAACACATTAGATGCTGCCCGAAGAGAAAACTTAAAGGACAGACCAGATAGAGATGTATAGTTTATTCACTTCAGCACTGTGGCTGAACATGTTTGGTTAACAGTGGGTGACATACAACAAAGCAGCATTTTAGTCAGAGAATATTGCTGTAAGTAGATATGTCACACACTAAACAAAAGCTGTGTGCAGGATGCAATGGCTAGATAATTCCTACAGTACATGTTTAAAACATGGATAGGTTTACCTAGTCTTCAAATTTCAAACTTCAGTGTGCTCAGTGTGTAAAAGAGGACCTATCATGTTTTTTTTTTTTTTACTTTCTTTAGTGTGTAATGTTGCTGTTTGAGCATGAAAAAAGGTTGCAAATTTACAAAGCACAAAGTCACTCCAATGGGAGTTATCCTCTATATCAGTAAGCACTGTTTCTGAACTCCCTGAAACACCTAACGCTTTCTCACGACCAATTGGTACGAATTCGTACGAGTGAGTAAAAGGGGGCTAATTCGTACAAATTCGTATGACCTCACTCATACAAATATTTGTCTAAACCTACGTGATGGGTAGGTTTAGGGGCGGGGTCAGGGGTAATTCGTACGAATTCATAAAAATTGGGCAACTCGTAAAATATGTAGGATTTAGCAAAAATTTTAAGAATTCGTACGAGTGAGGTCGTACGAATTAGCCACCTCGTAAAATTCATTTTGTTACATTTCCGTAACACGCTTGAAGCGGCTGACCAATCACAACACAGGGCCACCACACCAGGACCAATAAGAGAACATCGCACTTTTTGGAAGGAGGGGCTTCAGACTGGAACTAAACAGGGCTGTGTTTCCCAAAAGTTGATCATAAAACAATTGCCACCAATGGTCCCTAAAATCAACTTAGGCTTACGATGCTTTTGGGAAACACAGCCCAGAGCGGTACAGACTGGGAAGATAGGTGCAGCAACAATTAAAATATGTGGGGGGGAAAATAGTGTGTTTCTGAATATTTAAGCATGAAAACCTATTCTAGTAGCCCTCAAAAACATAATCAACATATTGTCAATATTTATGATGAATATTAAACATTTTTGTATTTGATGGTGTCACACATACAGTATTGAGTGATATGCAAGGTAAAACACATTTCGCGAGAAAGTATAAGCAGGTTTCGCTCAAATCTGAATATCTCATATGCATCAAAATAATTCCTTTCTACATAAATGTTCGTGTTATGTCCCATGCATCAAGAATCAAGTTTCAGATAAACTACAAAACTTTCTGCAACACAACTATGTTTACATTCTCTGAGGCAAAGGCAAAGATAGGGGGAATTTAGTATAACTACTCAAAGTTAACAAAAAGTAAGTGAGAATAATTGCAGGTTTTAGCGCTGTGAGTAGAAGTGAAATTATGATGGTACCTTAAAGCTCTTTTCCTCATTTTACAGTTCTTTGCTCAGCAGATCCCAATAAATCATCTTTGGAGAGTGGAAATCTGTTAAGATGATAACTGGTGGCACAGGTGAGTTTAGTCGGCCACAGCGATCAAACTCCTGAGGGTCTCAAGGCATGTGAGTACTGACTCTTGACAGCTTATTATCAGTAAAGTGAGCTCTCTGAGCTGCTTTGTCACAGCTGCTTTACAAACCCGGCTGCTCAGAATATCTATTCCCTTTACATGCACTATAACACTGCCTCGCTCTCAGAGGGGAAAGACGCTCTACCCTTCATCCATATTCAATAGGAAAGAGTTTCTTCTGACTGTTCCTTTTATCTGACCTCTAACCTTTCTCTCTCAGTTTAGTTTAGTTTCAGTTTAATCTGAACAAAAATGCATTTTCAACAAAGAAGAATGCAGAAAAGTTTTGACTCTAAAATCTGATTGGATGAGCTGCGTTCAGAGCTGTGACTACACCAATGCTGCATTGCTATCTGTGTTGGAAGAATTGATTATTCAGATTGTTACTGATGAATCAATTTATAGAACTGGGCCCTCATTAAATTATGGAATAATTAAAAAGAAAAATATTAAAAATAGGCCTATTTGTGGAAAAAAACATGTAATATTTGAGTTACATAAAAGCTTTATATTTGTTTTCTTCCTAATTGTCCTTGAAATAGTGGTCAAGAACCCCCCCACCCCCAACACAAAAATGGTTTGGCCACTGATCAAATGTCCGGTCAGCACAAGTCCGGTGCTCAGAAAAGGAAAGAAAAGAGAAGAAGAAAATAGAGGCCTGGGAGATTTTCTAAACAAATTTTTTTTTTTAAATAAAAAGCGGTGACGGTGAAGCTGGAACTAGTAAAGTCAACGTAGAGCAAGGTAAGAAACAGCGCAGAAAACGCTTACGAGCCTTGTCAGGAGTTTTCCTGCATTGAAATTTTTGGGGCGGCCGCCAAAGCAAATTTTTGTCCCGCCAAAGCCTTATTTGATCGGTAAGTGATGTAGAATAGAATGACTGCTGCGCCTGACAGGGCGATAACGAGCAGAGAGAGCCCCGGCCGCGCGCGCGCACTCACACAATTTTCAATTTGTGGACGCATAAAATGTGACATAATCCAAACGCAAATGCAAATCGCGCATTACCGTTTGCATTTTCGTTAAAGCGAACGCACAGTGACTGCCAAATTTAAAATGGAAATGCAAAGTCTGTTTGCAACTGTGTTTCCCATATCTTACGAGTCTTGACCCTGTCATATTTAAATAGCAATTTCAATTACCACGTCTGCTTTTTCACTTTCTCAGCGTCGCGTATGTAGCCAGCCAAAACTCAAATGGAATCGCAATTCCCTTAGTATTTCCATTTCCGATGCCTTACACGGAAACCTGTCAATCAGTGTCAAGGGTGGGATTATGCTATGGGGCGTGTTCGTGTTGGGACGTGACGTCACTCACAGTCGACCGTCAAGAGGTGATGCCCTGAACAGACGCCGATTACAATGGAGGTAGTTAGTTGGTGAAATTGTGGAGGACTTTATGATGCTCGCGCAGCAAGTTGACGACAGTACATCATCTACAGATGTCCTCTTACTCAGAAGCCATTTTTAATGGGGGGAAAATATCAAATGAGGTCCAAACATAACCCAAAGACAACATGAGGGTTTAAGAAATATTCATTTTAAACTAAACCAAAACCAAAGCTGTTGCTGGACACAGCTGCATTTAGATCAGCGCTGAATTCTTCATAATGACTGTAATGCACTTAAATGCACTTAAAATCCCACTGCATTACAATCATTGTCTTTGGGTTCTGTTTGGACCTCATTTGATATTTTCCCCCCATTAAAAAAACAGTGCTCCTTTTATCTCAGTATCATGGAATTTTGTGACTTTTGTTACATTATTTGTCTAAACACACAAAAAAACCTGGGTTTGATTTAATTGTTCTGAAAGTAGCCTACAGTATGTATAATTTTGTTTTTGTCCATTTCACAGCTGAGATTCATTTTTCAATAAAATGATTAAATCCCACATAAATCTAAACAAATTGACAAATGAAAGCCTGATACTACACCACAAATGTAAAGTGGAACAAACATTCTCACACACACACATCCACAGGTTTAACTGCAACAGAAATTATTTTTATTGAATTTCGCAAATTGAGAACACTTATTTGAAGGGGTGAGACCCAGCACCGACACTCATCTCTTGTGGTATGTCCAGTAAAGGACGTCCAGGTCCTCTAGTTGTCCTGTCCTTCACAAAAGCCTGTTAGCTACTTCACTGAGGTTGGCGAAGACAGCGTTACTGATGTTGCTGTTGGTCAAGGCCACGAACTCATTGAACTTATCTAAAACTAAATGGCTTCTGAGTAAGAGGACATCTGTAGAGGATGTACTGTCATCAACTTGCTGCGCGAGCATCATAAGGTCCTCCACAATTTCACCAACTAACTACCTCCATTGTTTACAATAAATCGGCGTCTGTTCAGGGCATCACCTCTTGACGGTCGACTGTGAGTGACGTCACGTCCCAACACGAACACGCCCCATAGCATAATCCCACCCTTGACACTGATTGACAGGTTTCCGTGTAAGGCATCGGAAATGGAAATACTAAGGGAATTGCGATTCCATTTGAGTTTTGGCTGGCTACATACGCGACGCTGAGAAAGTGAAAAAGCAGACGTGGTAATTGAAATTGCTATTTAAATATGACAGGGTCAAGACTCGTAAGATATGGGAAACACAGTTGCAAACAGACTTTGCATTTCCATTTTAAATTTGGCAGTCACTGTGCGTTCGCTTAAAAGAAAATGCAAACGGTAATGCGCGATTTGCATTTGCGTTTGGATTATGTCACATTTTATGCGTCCACAAATTGAAAACGCAATTGCAAATACAATTTGCAATTCCTTTTGAATAATGTCCGGAATATCATTCCATAGCTCTCTCTCCCTCGCGCATATTAATCAAAGTCAATTGACACGATAGTAACATAGACTGTAAAAAATAGGATAGTAAAAGGTTGGAAAACCGCAGTTTCACGTGGAGCATTTGGAGATTTCTCTTGAATTACCGCGGGGTGTGAATTGTGCTATTAAAAAAAAAAACGTTGCCTTATCTTCTCTAAAAAGCGTGCATCTCTATTCAGCTGACATAAACCACAATTTCAGTAAACAAAAAAAACCTATCCAGTGATGAAATGTTTTCTGTGTTGACACAAATCTTGTGCGAAGTCCTAAACTGCTGAGATAATCACACAATGCGTGCTGTAGGCCACACGTCCACTAATGACACGTCCAATACTCATAATACGAATGATTCCTTTGAACCATTCACTTTAATGAAGGGTTAAAACAACTGATCTGTCCAACACTGAATTGGTGAATAAAAAAATAAAAAAATATCGGTAACACTTTACAATAATCTTCCATTTATTAAACTATATATATATATATATATATATATATATATATATATATACACACTAATATTTATTTATAATCTGGTGACTGTGGAGGCCATTGGAGTTTAGTGATCTCATTTTCATGTTCAAGAAACCAGTTTGAGATTTGTGTGTTATCCTGCTGGAAGTAGCCATCAGATGATGAGTACACTGTGGTCATAAAGGGATGGACATGGTCAGCAACAAATCCTCAGGTTAGCTGTGGCATTTAAACAATGCTCAAATTGGTACTAAGGGGCCCAAAGTGTGCCAAGAAAATATGCCCTACACCATTACACCAGCAACAGCCTGAACCGTTGATACAAGGCAGGATGGATCCATGCTTTCATGTTGTTCCAAATTCTGACCCTATCATCTGAATGTTGAAGCAGAGATCAAGACTCATCAGACCAGGCAACTTGTTTTTTTCAATCTTCTATTGTCCAATGTGGGTGAGCCTGTGTAAATTGTAGCCCCCGTTTCTTGTTCTTAGCTGACAGGAGTGGAACCGCTGTGTCTTCTGCTGCTGTAGCACATCTACGTTAGGAGATGCTCTTCTGCAGACCTCGGCTGTAATGAGTGGTTATTTGAGTTACTGTTGCTTTTCTATCAGCTTGAACCAGTCTGGCCATTGTCCTCTGGCCTCTGGCATCAACAAAGAATTTTCACCCATGAAACTGCCACTCACTGGAGAATTTCTCTTTTTCAGACCATTCTCTTTAAACCCAAGAGATGTGGATAAAAATCCAAGCAGATCATCAGTTTCTGAAATACTCAGACCGGCCTGTCTGGCACCAACAAACATGGCATAGTCAAATCCCTTAAAGGGATAGTTCACTTTGAAATTCATTTTTGGTATGTTTTAGCTTACCTCAAGGGCATCCAAGATGTAGGTGTCTTTTTTTCCGCAGTAGTTTCAATTTTGATATTTTTAGGTCCAACCGTTCTTGTCTGTCAGTCATATAATGCAGGTCTATGGTCACCGCCTCAAAGAGCATGCAGAGAGTCCAAATTAAAACAATTCCCCATCGTCCAAATTAAACAATTCCCCATCGTTAGTACACATTGATGGCCTAAGACACGAAACGAGCGGTTTGTGTGAGAAAACGAACAGTATTTATATCGTTTTTACTTCTTGTACACAGCCATGTCCGAGTGATCTGATCTGACGTGTACGCAGACTGATGCATAGATATATACACTAGATGTCGCCTTAAAGACATTCGTTCCAATAAACTGCCGTAGACAAGGCGACTTCTAGTGTGTATATATCTATGCACCAGTCTGCGTACACGTCAGATCAGATCACTCGGACATGGCTGTGTACAAGAAGTAAAAACGATATAAATACTGTTCGTTTTCTCACACAAACCGCTCGTTTCGTGTCTTAGGCCATCAATGTGTACTAACGATGGGGAATTGTTTAATTTGGACGACGGGGAATTGTTTTAATTTGGACTCTGTGCTTGCTCTTTGAGGCGGTGACCATCGACCTGCATTATATGACTGACAGACAAGAACGGTTTGACCTAAAAATATCAAAATTGAAACTACTGCGGAAAAAAAGACACCTACATCTTGGATGCCCTTGAGGTAAGCTAAAACATACCAAAATTTAATTTCAAAGTGAACTATTAATTTAAATTACCTTTCTTCCCCATTCTGATGCTCAACATCAGCAGATCGTCTTGTCTACATGCCTAAATGCATTGAGTTGCTGCCATGTGATTTGCTGATAAGATTTTTGCGTTAACAAGCTGTTGAACACCTAATACAGCGGCCGGTGAGTGTATATAGTCAGCAAATCAAAACAGACTGATCTCGATACTGATGTTAGGACTTCTTCTCAGAAGTAGAAACTTAACTTCTACTCAGGTTAACTCCTGAGAGCCACTGATCTTCAGCCCCTCACACAATGTCTACCGACAAAACAAGAATGGTCTCAGTCTAAGTGTGGGCTGTGTGTCAGCCTGAAGGACCACCTTATTTGCACACACGTCCGCACACCTTTCTCAGAGCAGAGCTGGCGTTTAACTCACACTCTGCAGTGTGAAGGCAAGCTGAGACTCCCATCCTGAGGGTGTAAGCGCGTGTGTGTGTGTGTGAGAAAGAGAGAGACTGAGACTGAGACACAGCAGGGTGTCAGCAGTCACCCAGAGGCTCCTCCATCATTAGTGCAGTCCTTCCTCTTCCTACTGTCACACAGAGAAGAATCTCACAGCCTAACTTCTGAATCCAACAACCCAAGCATCTGGCAGCCGTCTGTATCTCCTGAACAGAGCAGATTCAGTGTGGCAACCATGCAGAGCTCCTCCATTTATCTTCTCAACGGACTCGTATTGGCCTTTCAAAAGCTCTTTTTTTGCCACATGTACTGTAAAACAACATATTGTACAAATGTTAGTAATTCTACATTATATAGCATGGTGCTGTTAAATGTTTCATTCTAATTACATCTAAGTCGCTTTGGATAAAAGCGTCTGCTAAATGCTTAAATGTAAATGAATCATCACATTAATTAACTAAATATAGGAGTTCTAGTTCCAGGCATGCTTTACAAAAGCATCACTAATAGCCATAGCACATGCTAGCATGCAGAATATAACATAATTTTCTATAAACACTACCGTTTCAAAGTTTGGGGTTGGAACGTTTTTTGAGAGATGTTTTTAAGAGATTCTTAAGATGTTTTTGAAAGAAAATTGCGACTTTTTTTCTCACAATTGCGATAAAAAGTCACAATTACCTTTTACATGTTTTATTCTGTGGCAGAAACAAGCTTCTGTAGTCTATTATGCTCAACAAGGCTGCATTTATTTGATAAAAATAAAGTAAAATTATTTAAATATATATATATATATATATATATATATATTCTAAAATATTTTAAAATGTAATTTATTCCTATGATGCAAAGCTTCAGCATCATTACTGCAGTCTTCAGTGTCACATGACCCTTCAGAAATCATTCTAATATGCTGATTTCCTGCTCAAGAAACATTGTTTCTTATTATCATTGTTGAAAACAGTTATAGAAAGAAATATTTTTGTGGAAACCATGATACATTTTTTTCAGGATTCCTTAATGAATAGAAAGTTCAGAATAACAGCACTTTACTGTCACTTTAATTTCTTTGGTTAATTCAGCTTGTGGATTGTAGGAACTACTTTACACAGTGTAGAAACAGTACATCCAACACATTATTTTTTAAGTGAGGTTTTTCCACAAAAAGACTTGGAAATGTGCACAGTCAGTTGAGACCCGGTGACTTAAGTCTCTGATACCCGGCAGCCCATGATATCCCATAAAACACTGCATTTTACTGCGACACAGAGTCATGCGGAACTATGATGGATTTAAAACCTCACTAAATGAGTATATGTCTCAGTATTTTTCAGAAACAATGGTTGCCTTTACAACAACCGTGAGCGGAATAATAAAAACAGAGCGCAACCTATGCTGGAGGAATTGCAGCCCGATCAGACGTCAGAGCACATCGGCTAATCGTCTGTGTGTGAGGATTACCCACAGGATCAGTCCCACCACAGTCTCTGCACCTTTTCAACAGCAGCTGCAGCAATTTTCCTCAAGATTTCACCCCAAAACAATCTTCTACAGAGAGCTGATAGAGGAGGCTAAAGGTTGTTCCCTGCAACCACTCTGTGACATGTTCAGGCTCAGTTTAGACTAGTGTTTCTCAGCCTTATTTCTCATGGACCTCCACAGCCTCATCAGTTAGGCTGAAATACCTTTCTTTGACATCAAACCACAAAAATGTTCCTTTAAACTTATATTATACTGGATATCATTATGCATTATCATTAATATTATTAAAATGGCCAACAATGTATTTTAAATACGCTATAAAATAATGATGAGATGAAAAAGTATCATGAATCAACAACTCTTTACTTATTGGAAAGCAACATGTGCAACATATTCCATTCCCTCTCTGATAAGCAACAGCTTAAGAAATATAGCATTCCTGTGAAATAAATAATAATAACAATAATAAACAGGACAGTCTTTATCAACAGAAAGTAATCAAATGTAAAACCACTGCATAGTCGTCACTGTATAAATTAAATATAGATGAATCCTACTAAAGAGCAGTGAGTTTGCCTTTTGATTAACATTGAAACAGATGTCAGCAGGTTTATTAGGCTGCTGTCACTTTAAGACATAATGGACATATCCAATATCCACCTTATTGTCCTAACTGTAATATGAAAGTGTCTGGCTTCCGGTGTCATTCGCTTCCAGTTATTTTTAGCTGTACAAAACAGCTCATTATACTGCTTGATATTGCAAACTGGTATTTCTTACCATATTATTATAATGTAGTGTCTTAATTAAACATGCTGGTTTATAGCGCAAACAGTTTCACAGTTTACTGCACTTTGATATATTCTTCTCGTTATTTCCCTATAGCGGCTAATAAATCATAAGTCTTGCACATTCACAGAAAACACCTTACTTACATGTTGAAAAATGAGGTGAATACTGTTACACGAGCGATGCATTTCCCAACTGTTTATGCACTTTACAAAGACTGTTTATGTTCACAAAAATGAATAAAAATAGCAAAAGCACATAACAAAATTACTAAAACTGAAACTAAACTAAACTGAAAATATATTTAAAATCTAAATATTAAAAACACCATTACAATATTAAATGGTACTAATACACTTACACATATTCCCCTTTTCACATTTTCTTTTTACATTTCTTTTCCTTTTCCTTTTTCAGTGTTTTTGTTATTTAAAAAATAATTGTTTATAATTATTTTATTTTTATTATTTATTGTTTTAAGTCATAAATTAAATGTTGCATTCAAATCGGCATTTGCTTTGTGAAATGTTGGTGTTATAAAGAGTTTAAAAAAGTAAGAAAAAAAAAGAAAAAGAAAAAAAAGAATAATTTGAGCAACCAAATCCCATTGAAAGTTCCAATCAAAAGGAGTTTGAGATAAAAAAAAAATATATTAAAAAAAGAGTGTACTGCAATGGACAAAGATGTCCATCTGATGCATGTAAGCCTATGTGTAGAATAAATAGCACATGCCAAAAGCAATGTGTCCCAACAGAAAACAATATACCGGATATATGTCACAGCTGGCATTTCGAAAGAAAAGTGTGTCTGTAACCAGCATTAGCAACATGTCTGCTACATCAGCTTAAGTCAACAGGTTAAATCTGTGGCATTTCATTCAATTCTGCATCCTAGATCAACAGCAGACAGTAATTGTTGTGCAACCATGTGAACAAGTCACCATACGAGGTTACCAAGGAAATAATACAGATTCTGGCATAGTGACAGATGTTCAGTGACATTCAGAGGACTGTCGCCAAGGACAGAGCATTTGACGAGCGAACCTGCAGCAAAGATCTATTATTGAGTTACCGCCACACAGACCTTGGAATGTGGCGATAAGGACAAAAATCGTTAGGTAAACAATGCTTGAATACGACGAGTGCGTTTGCATGCAATTCGAATTGAGATTCACAGGACCATCGACTTGATCTCAACAAAGAGACTGAGAATAAAAGTTCTGCGGCATCAGTTGTGTTGGGGTATTCGTTAGGCATTAAGACTGAACAAGACATTCAGAAGTCAAGTGCTTGGAGCAAAATCAGATGTGATTCAAAAGTGTTCAAAGACAGAGAGAGAACATCCGTTTATTTGAAGGTAGGTCTCGTTGGGCAGTAGGAGCCCGATTGCCTAGAGCGAACAACGCTCAAACTTATGAGGTCGTCATAGAAACATTGCTTGCATTTCCTTTATGATTTGACATCGTGAACTGTAGTTTCAGTGCTGCTGCCAGTTTTACTGGTTTCAGTCCTGGATGAGAACCTGATTTGGTCTGAACTAATACATTTGCCTCAACTAGGAATATCTGCTCAGGTTTGGAGTAAAATTAGCCTATTCTACCAGAAGCCTAAAAAGATTTGGATTCAGTGTTTGGATCCAAACCCACTTCACTGACCACAACATTCCAACATTCACACATTTCTTTATTTTTTAATGAAGTCTTTGTAAGTGAGAAAGATACCTTGTACAGAGGAGAAAAATAATGAGCCGTTGTGTGTGTGGAAGTGTAAATGTTTAATGCTCAGGAGGCTATTTCCAGCTATCACAAACAGGCAAATAAATAGATCTAGGAGAGCGAATTTTAAAAAAAAGAGGAGTGAGCCGTGCTGATGATACTGATCAAACACAACATCCAACATCTCGAATTAACTTAATTTGCTGCACTGAAAATAGGAACAAGTATGAAAGAGAATGTGAGGAAATGACCAAGAAAATAGCTTATTAGCTCTTTCCCCGCCATTGGCGAGTTTTTCCAACAATCCCTGTTTTCACTGTTATACTATAAGGGGAGCTGTCATGCATCTTCTGGAACCGTACAGCATCTACGGATCCAAAAACAAGTGAGGAAGAAGACCTGCATAAATGCGGGCTGGATCCGAACTCGCATACTCTCTTGAGTACTGACATTGCGAGTGCTAAAAAAGTATGTTCTATACAGTATGAATATAGTATGAATGAAATCCAGATGTACATCTGCCATGTTGTCATTATCAGATATGAGTATGACCTACCAGTGTCAGTTGCGTAGCTTAAAGGACAATTCCGGTATTTAACACTTTGAGTCTATTTTGTAGTTTGTTTTGGATGAACAAGAGTGGTGGACAAAGAAATTTTGACAATGGTTCCTGTCTCGACTTTTTGACTATTTTAGAATTGCCCATGACCGCTTTAGAATGGGAGTCTATGGCCATGCACAAACATGCCCTTAAAACAACCCTTAACGTTCGTTTTCAAAACTGTTCGACTCACCGAGTGGTTAGTGGTGTTCGTTGATGTTCCAAAACAAGTAGCGTAGCGAAATACAGTTTCTGTCGTGTTTTATTTGGCATTTTGTAAAATCCCATTGATTTCCGTTGGAGGACTCATTGCTCGTTGATATTACTGCGCTACCGGAGATGGAAAGGGGGCTGTTTACATTTGGTTGTAGTCTTTTAGGTCTTTTCGCTCGGTTCTCTGACTCTCAGAAGGCTAGCGTGAGCAGAGCAACGGAAGTTGCCGAAGAGCGGAAGTTTATACGCGGTTGTGAGGTATCTGAAAAAATTGTTCCACTATAGAAAAATAAACGGACTGAAATCATACATTGCGGCGATATATTTGTTTTTAATCATCAACGAACACCACTAACCACTCGGTGAGTTGAACAGTTTTGAAAACGAACGTTAAGGGTTGTTTTAAGGGCATGTTTGTGCATGGCCATAGACTCCCATTCTAAAGCGGTCATGGGCAATTCTAAAATAGTCAAAAAGTCGAGACAGGAACCATTGTCAAAATTTCTTTGTCCACCACTCTTGTTCATCCAAAATAAACTACAAAATAGACTCAAAGTGTTAAATACCGGAATTGTCCTTTAACTACCATTCATAAAACCCCTCCTGTGGCCTCATGGGACAGTAAAGTGTCCATCATATGCACACTTCAGAATCTCACCAGAAGTAGTAGGTCATCTGGGTAATTTTTGCCTACTCTTTTATGAGTACTGTGAATTCGGACATGCTACTTTTGCCACATTCTGTTTTTCGCCTACTATAGGAAGTATGCAATTTCGGATGCAGACCAGGAAGAGAGGATAGAAGATTGCTTACAACCTATCATCAAATATTCAACAGCATATAAATCAAAACTGCCTAAAGTTAGAGAGTGAAATGTCGAACCCAGAAAGAGGTATAGGACTGTGAAGCTTTGGGGTGTTGATGAACTCCATCTACTCTATCTATGTTTTGATCATCGTTCAGAATCTGATCCTGACAAAGTCTTTGACAAAAAGGCAATTTTCTCAGCTTTTTGTTCAAAATGTTGCTTTTGTATGAAACTTACCCACGTTGATAAAAAAACTTTCTTTCCTGTTCTCTGTTCTTTCCTTTTTACATATTGTATGTTCACATATTCATACAACAAAATATTCTGGGGGCCAAGAATTGTTTTGAAAACAATCAAAAATGCTGGCGCTGACTGGCAACTTTTTAGAAAACACCAGCGGGGAAAGAGTTAAAAGAAATGGAAAAGGAAAAAGTGAACTAGTAAAAAAATAAAATAATTTTGATATCAGTTTCAATTTAGCACATACTTTTATCCCAAGCAATTTCCAGAAGGTGAAAAACAAAACAATGCCAAAGAAAAAGAAAGTGAAACAAGAAAAGAAATGTAGGTTTCACTTTATTTTGATGGCTCCTTTAACACATTCTGTTGACTATAAGTAACGTTACACCTACATGTCTACTAACTCTCATTAGAATGTTAGTAGAGTATTAGTAGACTGGTAGGGTTCGGGTTAGAATAAGTTGACATGTAGTTGCAAAGTTACTTATAATATCTGTTGGACGAGCATCACAATAAAGAGTTAGCAGATAATAAACAGACAATCTACTAATACTCTAATGACAGTTAGTTGACATGTAGTTGCAAAGTTACTTATAGTCCACAGAATGTTCAAAAGGGACCATCAAAATAAAGTGTTACCATAATGTAATCCCAAAAGTGCAAAAGAAAGTGTGAAAGAAATTGAGAAGGGAAAAGAGTGCAAAAGAAAGTATTAAAAAGTGTTAAAGTATGAAAGAAAGAAAAGGCAAAAAAAAAAATATATATATAGCAAAAAACTGTAGAAAGTGTAAAAAAGGGAGAAAAAGAAAGTGTGATATATTAAAGACATAGAATGTGCAAGACAAAATAAATAAAAAATTGTAAGTATACAAGAAAGTCAGAAAGAGAAAAATAAAGGAAAGGCAAAGGAAAGAAAAGAAAATAGAGTGGGAGGGAAGTAAACATGAAAGAAAGATGAAATTACAAACATTACAAATACTCGTTTTACACTATTTTCATTCTTGAAACATTCTCATATGAAAGGAACCTTGTACACAAACCATTGTGATTGAGTTTCTCTGGATGTCCTCTAATTTACAATATCAAATTGTTGTCAGATCCAATATATATTTACTGTACAAAACCTTGTCAATAGCTCAACATGAATAATGACATTTTAATGTCTTTATTTACAACTCTGCTAAATGTGCTTTGACAGTTTTATTGTGATGATGGCAGGGAGCCCAACGTACATTATAATCAACTATGAAAGGAATGCTCTGACATTGGAATGCTACGGAGACTCCTTGACAGGGAATTATGCAGAGCACACGATTCCTGACAAAGCCCCGGATTCACACAAAACTAACTAGTTTTTAATTCCTGGTCAAGGACAGGTCGCATAATCACAGCTCAGTGATGGACATAATATACTCTATTCATCTAAGAGCTTATAGAATCGGCAGAAAGCTTATAGAGTGGTCAAAGAAATCGGATGGCAAATTAACCCAATGAAAGCTGATAACTGTGGACACAAAAGCACGCCCGGCTATAGCTGTGCGCCATCAGGCTGTGTTAATGTTATGTCATGTGCCCGTCAACAAGAAGACTTATTGATCTTGGCAGGACTTGAGAGGCAAAGGTAGATAGTATAGCGAACCCTGTCCTCATAAATATTCCCTGTGCTACAATAATATCTCTGCATACTGGCCCTCCGGGAGCGGACGGATGCAACGTTGCAATCGTGAACATGTACGACATATGTAATTATGTGTAGGACATACTTCATAAATGTTTAATGTGTGGACCGAAGCAATTTTTGGAGCAGTTTTCATCTTGTAGTGAAGATGACAATGCTTTTGCATAGTTTGTGCTTGATGTTTAATAATTATTTGAAACTTAGCAAACTGGCAGCTCCAGTAGTAGCCTAATGAAAAATGTATCTTGAACTCTGCCATGGGAACTAGCATGTATAAACCTTAATTAAACTATTTAATAATCAAGTAAAAAGGAATTTATACCTGTATGATATTAGGCTGTACCCACATTGGACCAGCGGTTTGGAAAATGGATGGATGGATGATTCGGCTGCGGGCGTCATATTCTAGACAGACGCGGGAATTCATTCGTCTCGTGCAGGGTTGGGGAGTAACGGAATACATGTAACGGCGTTATGTAATCAGAATACAAAAATCCAGTAACTGTAATCCGTTACAGTTACGTCAAAAAACATAGTAATCAGATTATAGTTACATTTTGAAAAAAGGGGGAATACTTTCAGGATTACAATGGTTTCATTTAAAACTAAATAAGTATTTTGGCATAATAACACTATATTAAGCGCTGCTTGATTGTACAGTAGTTCCTGGTTCGGTTGCCAGTAATGACTCACGTGTGCCACCCGCTGGTGCGTGTGCAAATAACAGCTGTCTACAATCTCCTCAGACGCAGATTGAATCACTGCTGCTGGTAGAAACGATGCTGCCTGCGGGTAAAATCGCTTTTAATTCATGGAAATTCCGCTGCTATTTTGTAGAAATTAGGAGAGTAGTTTTTTTAGTACCCAAAATGTCCTTTCAAATCTTTTCTCCCGTAACGGGATGTTCGCTGTCTAGGTAACGTAGGGGAACTCCCACTGCCAACGCCCCACGTCCAGTCAGGCAAATTAAGAAAGATCACGGCTTTAGTCAACATGTAGGCCTATTTTAAAATAAACTAATATGTAGATTGTGTAAAAAATGTAAATGTTGAGTTTTTATTTTTTAGTAAAAAATTTGTTAAAAATAAAACAATATAATCTGTAATACCATACATTAGCCACTAGATGTCTGTATAGCCCTTTACATAAATACATTTCAGGCATGTGTGTATATTTTGCAAATATTGTACACTGGACCAAATTCTTTAAAAAAAAATATATATATATTTCTTCTTGCTTGACTTTATTTATATATGTGACCTTGAAGTAATCCCAAAGTAATCAGTTACATTACTTTCATATTATAGTACTTGGATTACATTACTGAATACTTTTTTTATGAAGTAATTTGTAACTGTAACGGAATACATTTTTAAAGTAACCCTCCCAAGCCTGGTCTCGTGGCTCTCATTGAATTATGGGTATTATCTAGCCTTTGAGCATACATCGGTTGTACACTCGTTATTGCGGTGCATTGCGGGATTGAATGAGTGCCCTTGATAACGTCCACTATAATTTCAGACACCACTACAAATAGCTGTCCCCTCAAATAGTGCTCTATTTAAGGGTATAGGGGGAGATTTCGGACACAGCCTATGAGTTTCGTTCCTCAAATCTGATTTGTCGAGCAGCAGTCAAACAGCACTTGGACTTTTCATGGTTTGAATCACTCAGCTTGTACGTGTTTTCGCATTAAAGGGATACTTCACCTCTGGAAAGATGAATGTGCATTTAAAATGGGTCATTTATGTAGAAGAAATGTGAAATTATTTTGGAATTTGGAGCTTTCTAGACTGAGAAAAGCCAGCAAATGTATTTTTGGCTTATGTGGATAAAAGACAACAACTCCCAGAATGCACTTGCTTCGCTGCCCTAGGAGGCCACTCCCAAGCCACGCCTACCGGTAAGAGAGTGCAGTTTAAAACAACAAGGCTAGGCTACTAGTGAGACTCCGTGACGAGTCTGCCCGGGATTTCGAGGTCGCCCAAAATGTCCGGTATTCGGCTTTTGCGTTCTACAGTCGCCATTCATTATGTTTACTGTGGTGAGCAGGATGAGGCTGAGGGCTGTGAGAGAACGATGAGAGGCCGGTGGCGTGATTACTGAGACGCATCAGTCTCCTATTTCTCACGGAGGAGCGGGAATTTTCTTAGCAATGTTAAGACGCACATCAACCGATCACTTGTTTAGCATTCATGTAAACACTACATTCAGATTCACCAATCAGAATGAATTCAGTTAGATTGAAACAAAAGGTGTGCATGTAAACAATGAATGGCGACTGCAGAAAGCAAAAGCCGAATCCCGGACATTTTGGACGATCTCGACGGCCGGACATGTCCGGGAAAAAGAGGATGGTAACCCCTAATACTCAGCTTTCTCCTACTACTCAGCTTTCTCCACAGAACAAGAGCCTGCTAGCTTAGCTTCCAAAAAAAGATGGCTGACACTATGTGTACATTCTGTGAGTGAGATCCCACCCTCTATGGGCGGGTTGAAAACATGCGGGACAGCCCCTACTACTGGCTGTGGTCTTTAGCCTCTGGCCAAAAAATCCTCCGATGACGAAAAATGACGATTTTTGGATCATCGGAGGATTTTTTCCAGACAAAAAATACATAAATCTCTCGTCTCAGGGGGATATGAGGGTGGAAAGCACGGTAATTCGAAAATACTACAGGTTTTCTACTAATACAAAGCTTAATGCTAAATCCTGAAGTATCCCTTTAAGTTCTCAGAATGTTGGCTAATGTTCTAGAAAGGTTTTCTCAAAGTTATATATCAATGTTATCTGGTCTTTAATAACATTTTCAAAACGTTAGCACAAAAACATAATTTATACATTGTTCATGAAATGTTTTAGTTGGACATTCATTAAGGTTTTTTTAAACATTACTAGGCTACTTATCTCTCGTTTCAAATCATTCAAGATTGAAACATTTAAATTCCCATAATGTTTGTAAAATGATAAGTGGACATTCTAAGTTTTTGCTAACCTTTGCATCAACAAGAAAAAACTTCTTCTTTTTTTTTTTTAACTGGATGTTTTGAACCTTTGAACATTCAGAAATAATGTTGCCTCAATCAGTGGGAATGTTATCAAAATGTTTTTAGAACATAGTTTTGTCATACAGTAGATATGTAAATAGATGCCTTATTTGACCGCTCCAGTCACATCGACGTGTCCGCCATCTTGGAACGGTCAACATTTCAGATGCTCACAGTAAAAATCATTGAGTTTTCCAAGATGATACAACATTGCACAGCCTCTGGTTGTAATTATATATTCATTAAAATAAAATTTGCCTGTAGGGTTCTTTGATGATCAATAATATTTATAAGAGCTTTGCATATGCAGAATTATCTAACATTAATAAAATAAAAATAAATCCTACAAAAAATCATCTATTGAGGATATAGATATGCATTCTTGCTTAACGCAGATGCACAGTGAACTTGTGAAACGCAGTGAAATATATATATATATATATATATATATATATATATATATATATATATATATATATATATATATATGCCGGTCTGTGAACACTTGAGAGCAAGTTTACTGTGCGTCTGCGTTATAAGCAAGAATGCATATCTTGCTTATTTCTGTCAGGACCACTACCGTCAAATACGATTGACAATTAGCATACAGTTTGGATTGGCGGTATAGTTCTGTTCTGGGCGAGAACTCCCTGCGCATCCGTGCAGCCTAGCATGGATAAGAGCAGCAATAACCCCCCTTAGGGTAAACAGAACAGAACCAACATGAATGTTTGCAAATATATTTAATTCAAGATTTTAAAGTACAACATAATTCAAGGGGAATCAGAATGCCAAATCCTGACTGACGAGAGGAGGAGCTGGGGATGGAGGAGGGTAATCAGCTCCTGAGAAACGCGATAGCTGCTGATAATACTGAAGCAGCTTATATATGTATACGGTGATAGGCGTCGTATTCCTGTAGGTAGACGTGGATCATCTGAGAGTCAGCTGATGTGAGCTTGACTAACGTGACCTGCCAGAACTAACGCTACGCTTGATATGAATGCATATATGATTTTTGTTAGCTGGGCAGATAGACTATCACTTGCTGAATTCGGAACAGTAAAATGGCTTCTTGAACAAGAACAAGTAGGGTGGGAATTGATTTAATCATTGTGATTTGTTACTGGTCGATCTCATGTGAGTGACAGGTTGTCCCGCCCTCAGTAAACATCATCAGAGAAGAGATGTCACTGCAAGAGGGAGGGAAGTTATTTTGATTAAAGATAATAAGGGTACATAAAGATGAAAAAAAAAAAAAAAATACAGATGTGCATGGAAAAATCATTTAAAATAAATACTGAAATATTCCATAAAAAATAAGAATACTATAAGAAAAATGACTACAAAAATTTAGTATATTTTAAATGTAACTTATAAATGACACCTATGTTGTGTCAGTTGATTATTATTATTATTATTATTAGCTATTCTCTCCATTACTCTCGTTCATTAGGCTACAAAAAGCTGCTAATTATCAGCAAATAAATTCTGTATTGGTGCATCCCTAATTTACTTGTTTAGTATGTCTAATAAGCATGATAATGCAGAGTCGCATGGTCATTATTGCAAAAAATAAATAAATAAAGAAGACAAAAATACATAAAGGCTTTGTAGCTGGCACTGGGTACTTCAAGACAATGTTGCTCTCTACACTATGTATTTCCAAAATGAACCACAGGTTTCTTGAAAAGCAGCTTGTGGCTGAAGTGGGAATAAAGGTGTCATTTCAGATCGAGGGGGTGTGGGTAATACAATGCAAAATTGCAGACGAGAGAAAGTTTAAAAGAGACAGAAGAGGTCGGAGAGAGAGAGAGAGAGAGAGAGAGAGAGGTTTCGGTTAAAAATAAAAGCAGAAATTAGAGAAAGAGGAAGCTGTGACAGGCTGGTTGGTATATGAATACACAGGCAACAGTGTGAAACGACCGGACAAAGAGGAGAAACAGTGCCCTCTTCTGACGCCTCACACATCTGGGTGTGTCGATATGAGGAAGATTTAACCTCTTACAACATATTATATTGCTGTTCTATAAAGTTGCAGCTGCAATCTTCCTGCTGCAAAACATATGGTTGCAATGTTTAAATGGTTTAGGGATGAGGACACAGTAAGTTTAATTCTGTGACCTTGACAAAACCTAACTAATTTTGTCAATGGTTTTAAAGTAGCAGTTGAAAAAATGTCCCAGCAGTTAACAGAATTTGTTAGCATAGACCTGATTTGGTTTCAAAAGGTTCACTGGCCTATTTGTAATCTCACCTGTACTGATCATGCTTGGGCTCACCCATATTGCCATAATTCAGTTTGAATATAGTGCGCTATAGACTTTGAGGCTGCATACAATATTGCATACTTCCCTAGTAGGCGAAAAACATGTAACAGAGTAATGTCTGAATTCACAGTACTCATAAAAGAGTAGGCGAGACTAATACTACTACTACTACTTCCAGCGAGATTCTGAAGCGTGCATACGATGGACACTTCACTATCCCATGAAGCCATGGGAGAGGATTTGTGAATGCAGTGAAGCAACGCAACTGACTCTGGTAGGTCACATGATAAGGACAACATGGCGAATGTAGTATAACCAGATTATATTCATACTACACACATTTATACTATATAAAATGTACCTTTTATCAGTTGCAAAATTATTATTATTCAAAATAAGTACCTAGAAAAGGTGAGCTGTGTGAATTGAAACCACTCCTTTTCCTCAAAAGTAAAATACATGCAACCTATTACACAGGCTCAGGACTTCTGCCGAGGTCACCTTCAGTCTACGTGAGGGATTCAGAAATAACCGCTTACGACTGAAATTGCTCACAAATACAGCAAGAGAGAGATGAATCTGGAATGGTCTGTCTAAGGTTGGGCTTATACGGGAAAATGATTGTTTTATTGCTGTGTTAAAGTAAGTGTTGCAGTGTTTAGAGAAAGTAAATAAAAGATGACTCAAGCAATATTCGAAGACACAGCTTGTACTTTCATCCTTTAAAGTCTTTACTACTCTTTAAAATGAGCCGCCAAATATATAATAAAGCAGGGTACTAAAATAGCCCAACTTTGCCAGATTCACCTAAGTAGGCATTACAAATAAATAGTGCATTATTTTTGTTAAACCTTGCATTATGTTAAACCATAACCATATTATATATTACTGAATTAGTTTTGATCCTATTTGGTCGATTGACTCGATACAGCATTTAAGTAGTAGTGCAATAGACCTTATTCACAGCAGCGCCATCTTTGATTTTTTAATGGGAATGAAAGTGAGGCTGAGGGATAGACATACATCTCTTCAGTGGGTTGAACTGCTATTTAATGTGTTTGTGGATTGTTCTGCTGACGAAACACCGCAAAAATATCTTTCCATAAAATTTCAGTCGACAAAAACTCCCGATAATATGATCTGTGGAAAATGTAAAGTGATCTAGGAGCTTTATACAGTTTTTACAGCGGATGCCATTAAAAACATAGTAAGTCTATCCCTCACAGCCTCACTTTCGTACCTGTCATGGCGCTGCACGGCGGACCCCCGCAATTTGAACCGAGGGGGGATTATTAATATTTTACAAACAACTAAATATAAGTCTAGCCATAACTCTTAATGCATGTTCTGACATTAAATCCAAGTCCATATTAAATACCGTATACTATCCATACTATATACAGATTGTAACTGTACAAACAAATATGAATAAGGTCTAAATCCTGAACTATCTGGTAAGTACATTTTGTAAACTTGGCAGTTTTTGTTGCTAAATCATACAAAAATCGGGTCCCATTTTACATCCAGTATCTTTACACATACACTGACACACGCACAAAAAGCATCACCTGAAAGTCTCTATGCACCAGATTTGATAGTAAGCAAGGTTAGTCTTCATGGTGATATGATACATTTGTTCAGAGGGGGATTTTTGTTCTTTTTGGGGCTGCCATATACACATGAACCCCATAATAACAGTGTTTACTGTCCACTCCATCAATTCTGCACCTCTTAAAATGTTTCACTGCATTTCCTTTGAATACACCTTAAATACTGTAATCCGACAGCTCTCCAACACACACAGCGTCTCTGACGTGTGACCTGTAATGTCCAGTGAAAGACAGAAAAAGAACTGATATCCTGCAGTGCTAAAAGGCACATTCAGGCTGAGAGAGAGCGAGAAAGTGTCCACACGGCTCTTTACAGTTGTCCTGCACCTGCGGTCAGAGAACAGATATTCAGAAATAAACATCGCCAGAGTTAGTTGTCAGGTACAGAAGGCTGCTTTCATGCACTACAATCATTCCCACTGTGTTCCCGCCACTCTCGTTGAGTTAAATGTACACCTGAAGTGTTATATCTGACTGATATCATTCAGACATTACCATTCAGTGGGTTCAGTATGAAGGTAATATGATGTCATAAAGAATTGCATGCGCAGGGTAAGATTTGTGAAAGTGTAAATCGCCTTTCAAGTGTAAGAAAAAAATATTTGCAGCATCTTACTGTTATTCGTAAGCGTAATTCATGTATTTTGAAACAGCAGCTTCGTGCTAAAACAAAATAAATAGGATCTGTATTCTTCTGACTTCCATTTTTCCACGCTTACACTTTTGGCACGTTTTTTTTCCGCACAAATACGGCCAAAAGCACTGCAGGCTTGTCAGGAACTGCAAAACAGATTAATTGTGTAAAATCAAACTTTGTGTAAAAAATAAACTGTTGCAAATGTCTAAATGACTTCTTGTGTGCATGGGGCAAAAAAGTTCCCGAAATAACCCGATTTGTACAGTTGTGTCTTTCTTTCATCTGCGCTTCCAGTTTTGGCACGATTCTCTCACTCATTGAGTTTTGCAAGCGCGAAGAGGAGGGTGGGTCCACCTTCTTCATGTAGCCTATCAAATGAGCTTCTCGCTGACTCTCGTTTTACTCTTATCTGATTGGTTCAATAAACACGCCAGTCACCAGAACACATCTTTATCTTCATTTGGCTCAGAAAGTTCTCGTTGTCGAAATGGTACTTTTTAGCCTGGATGCCAGCTGAACTTAGCCCTGCCCACAACATTTTTAGGTCGGGCAGTTCGGTCTGGACTTGATCCATTGTGGAGCTATTATGCTGGAACCAGAGCTGTTCGGACCAATCAAATTGTCAGGGCGGGTTTTATACGATGACAGCCGAACTTAGCCCTGCCCACAACATTTTTAGGTCAGGAAGTTCGGTCTGGACTTGATCCATTGTGGAGCTATTATGCTCGAACCAGAGCTGTTCGGACCAATCAAATCGTCAGGGCGGGCTTTATACGATGATGGACAGATGATCAACTGTAACGTAATCATCCACGTCACCAAAGAGCGCTTGGGTTGAATCCGTTTATAACAAAGATGACTGCCGCTGGAGAATTGAGATTTCACGAATTCACACTTACAAATAAGTTAGATAGAATAAATGCATATTTGGCGTGCTGTCCGAGGAGAGGCTCCGGGCTCGGTATTCGGCCCGAACCCAAAGTACTCCCCCTGTATTCCTGGCTGTGGAAGAACAAGCCAAGAGTGAGTGGAGGGATGCTGAAAACTGTCAAGGATTGTTAGGTGAGTTGACAGATTGAATATATATATGCTTCCTCTCATGCTGATAGGGTAGACATGATAATTGTTTGATGACAAGTTGATTGGATTGATTATTTGAACGTGCTCCTCCCGAACTTTGTTTATGAAACATCATGTGTAGAGATTCCGCTACAGCGGTATATCGACAGCGCATTAATTTAAAAAGAGGAACAGAGAACTGCGATCAAGGCATTTGTCGATCGGAAAGATGAATGAAGAACATACTCAATAAAGTATGAACGTACTCCGTTGCTCTGATTGGTTGTCGGTCTATCCAATTGAATGCAGAGGCATTTTCTTTCCTGGTTCGGTTGAAACCCGCCCCATAATCACAGCCCAATGGAGCAGTATCAGACTCATATTCTGACTAGAATCTGAGTATGACGACGTCAGGCTAGGTACTTTTAGTTATCACCAAAACTCACTCTATTTTGCTGTAGATCATTAAACCGTTACGCTGCCTTAGAAGTCTGTCCGAAATCAGTTTCGTGAGATACCTTCATGTGCAAATGCTTCCTAGAAAGTCATTGCCTGATAAGGCAGCAAGGCAACAAGTCAGCTGCCTACGTTTTCAGATGCAGCCTTTGTCACAATACCAAATTAAGGTCAGTCACAACTTCCGGTTCACACTCCCACAGCTCTCGATCCCGCTCTGCTTCACACAACATATATAAAATATATTATGTATAAAATACATTTTCGGAATATTTCTAAATGTCAATTTATATTGCAGCCAATTAAAGCTCCATTAATGTTGTGTATGATCTTCATCTATATCTTGACGTATCTGCTAGTTATTTTGTGACATACGGTTTCTGTTTGTCTCTACTTCATTTAAAGTGAGAATACAATCTCAACAGCTCTTTATGAGCGCAATTCATTTATAGAACACCTTTAAGCTAAGCTTTTTAAAAATGCATGATGTACATGATGATGTATGTCTTCCAGGTGTCCCGACAACAATATTTTAATGATTCATAAAAATGAATCACCATCTGGGCAACTGAGATTGTGCTATGGACACAAAGGTTAGGATCATTATTTTTCAGTAGTACAGCACAGCCTGAGTGTATTGCATCAGTTGTTGTTTGCTTTTATTAAGATCTAAAGGAGAGCTTTGAATTTTTTTTTTAAGATTAAATATATGTGTAAAAGATCACATTTTGTTCCTCTAAATCTTGAGATACTTTTTATTAAAAAAATTTACAAATATGTTATTATAAAAAATAATACAGCATGCATACAATATATTTTCTGAATATTTCAAAATGTTTATTTATATTATAGCCAATTAAAGCACCATTGATGCTGTATAATGCCAATATCGCTGAGTTTTCAGTTCAATGCGGTACAATTCAGTGTGGTTCAGATTAGAACTAGTTAGATTAGAATTAGTGCTACCACAACCACAGTTTGTATGTTTAGGGGTGAGTAAAGTAGAAATTGATTATGTCACCAATAATAAAATGCGGTAAAAAAAAAAATCACGTAAAAAAAAATGACTTGACCCTTTATGGAAGTAAAATAATGCCAAATGTTTTGAAACAAAAAAGCCTGTTGAATTGCATTACTTGAAAAAAAAAAATGCATTGCATTAACCATGCTTGCATTTTAAAACAATTCAAAACATTTCAAACACATTTTCATTATTAAAAATTCAATAATCCATATTCACCTTTCATATTTCACTTCCAAAATAGTCAAACTGTTTAAAAATACAACCTATAATATTCAACAGGCAATTTTCAGTCCATTTTATTTCGCTTTGCAAATTCGCTTCCACAAATTCAGTGGTTCAAATTCGACAGTAAATTCAGCGTTGACATCCAGGAACTTCAGGAAAAGCAGTAGATTACAGAGCATACTCTCCATCTGCATGTAACTTTAGAGACGGTCCTTAAATGTGCGACTGTCCAAGATCAAGCCAACTTTATGCCAGTATATCACTGGGAAACGCTCAGCATTAAACTTTGCACGTTAAGTTCATATTCTGAGTCCATCTGCTTGCCTGCGAGTTTGGTTTTTAATATCACTGTATTAGTACATTAAGCTACGTAAAGCGTTTTATGTCCAGTAGGGGAATCCTGAAGTATTGAGAGAAACCCTAATAGCCTGTATGCAGCACATCGCCACAGTATAAAGTTAAGGCAACTAAACAACCAAGAGAAATATATGTCAACCTCAAATGTAACATTGGATCCGTACATCCGCATCGGGGGAATAACATTATAATCTCGTTCATGGTAGAGAAAGGTGCATAGGCTACACAGGAAAAGTAACCGCGAAGACACTGAATTTAACATAAAACAGTAATCATAATAATCACAAATACACTTACATTGCTGTAAATGAGTTTTATGAATGAATGGCTTGTTCTAACTGTTGCTGGTCTTCAACAACAACACGCGCGTGCACCGCCTGCTGGTGAGGTCGACTAACAGCAGATGGAGAGTATGCTCGGTAATCTACTGCTTTTCCTACAGTTCCTGGATGTCAACGTAGAATTTTCTGTCGAATTTGAACCACTGAATTTGTGGAAGCGAATTTGCAAAGCAAATGCAAAGCGAATTTGCAAAGCAAAATGCAAGCATGGTTAATGCAATGCATATTTTTTTCAAGTAGTGCAATTCAACAGGCTTTTTTGTTTCATAAACATTTGGCATTATTTTACTTCCATAACCCTAGCAATCCCAAGGTCATGAGTATGATTCCCAGGAAGTGCATGAACTGAGAAAAAATGTATACCTCCAATGCAGTGCAAGTTGCTTTGGATAAAAGCGTCTGTCAAACGCATAAATGTACACTAAAAAAGCAGGATTCTAAAAGTACTTGCCACAAACCTCAAAAACTAGTGATTAGTTCAAGTTCAACAGTGTGCATTTTAGCCAGAAAAGTCAATCAAGACTCCTAGAAATTACAACAGCCATTCCTACAACATACAACAGTCACAAGTTACAACTACCAGTTCTTCCCAAGCTTGTATGCATTATGAACTAGAATGTCAGTGAACAGACTGGATGTTGTGTGAGTGAGATTTCTGGGGTTACCTGAGGTTAAAAGCCTTGCTTAATCTCACAGGGGGGGGTCACTCCTTGATGGGCTCCACGCAGCAACCTTCTGGTTACCAGCCTTGAGCTTTAACCACCACACCACACCAAGCTCCTCAAAGGGTCTTGAATCAGCATCCTACAATCATTATTTCTAGAATAGCATCTTAATCATGATGTTCATGAACACACATTGGAAGAAACTATTTCTAAGCTGCATTTGGCTCAGCCGCAGGGTCCTAAAGCCCTGTGGGTTCACAGAAAGAGAATTGGGGGGCACACGTTCCTCCTGTGTTCTCCAAATGTCCTGTAGGGGCCTGTGTTAGAAGTGTGTGTGGCAGATGGGAATAGGTTTGTTGGGGAGAGTTTCTGCCAGCACATACTGGCAGCACGTAGATTTAATTACAATCACAGTATGGCAAACACTAAACGGCCACAGGCTATATACACTCTGTTTCATCAACACTTTCTCTCCTTCTTTTCTTTTTCTCCCACAGATGGAGACACCCTCTCTTGGCACTTTCCACTAATAGGGTACAAAACAAGGACTAGAACTCTTAAAGGGATAGTTCATTCCAAAATGAAAATTATGTTATAATTTACTCACCCTCAAGTCCCTTTAAGAAATGTAGTCTTTTTTTTTTATTTCTTTTTTTATGGCCAGTGAAAAGAAAATGCTTAACCTTCAGAAAATATTGATTGTCACCATCAGGAGGTAAAACTAAATATCACATGAGCTGTGTTATGTTATTTTATGTTACATTCTCATGCTCTCTACCTACCTCTCCTCTTCCTGACATCCTGCAGAGATATATGGGTGAAAAATTATCTGAGACATATAATATCCAGTTCCTGTTCTGCATAATTAAGACAAAGTGTTTTCAAACCTCTAGAAATGCCAGGTAAAAATAAGTTCAGATCCTCTCAGCATGAGTGAAGGTAAATGTCTAAGGTTGGTGAGACTTTTACATGTAAATCATTATTGTTTGGAGCCACTGCTTCAGTCTGTGTTTGTGCCACACAGGGTCCCGAAATAATCTTTCAGATGGCTACAATTAAAACTGTGAAAACCCTGTGTGAAAAAGCATCTACTACTTGATTCGTCTAGGCTGCCAGTGTTACAATACAAAATTGTAAATTAGTGGTTCACGCTTCAGTCATATTATTTTATTCAGTCATAGTATTTTGATGTACTATGGTACTGTGAAATGATATGATACTAAAAATACTCTAAATGACAGACAGACAGACAGATAGACGGATACATAGATCTTATAGCTAGATAGATAGCTTAGCTACATCTTTATCACTTCAGCTAATCCTCGATCATCTGTAACAACCTCCCAGGAACATCAGACAAGAAGTAAAAATGCCATCTAATTCTGGCCAAACAACCGTGCTGTGAAATGGCTGGCATTGTGTCACCATCTCTGTTCTGTCTATGCCCCTAATTTGCAACTGCTCTGGTATTTTAGCTGCCTAGCATCAGCACAAGAACTCATTATACAGGCTGGGCCTGGTCGGAGGCTTGAAAACCCGACTGATTGGCCTTTTTTCTGCTCTTAAGTAAGCCGGAATAATACAGACACACTGCAGGCCAACGACAGCAAGCGCACCTGTCGCTCTCATCATGCCAACATGAGCCTTTTAGACGCTAACAAGCTAGCGTTTGGCAACGTTTACATTACTTTAACTTTCCCCACTGCATGCTAGGATATATAATTAGGGGAGGCATGAAGGTGCCACACTTGAACACATCACAGGTGACAGCACTAGAAACTAAAACGCTGGTGTTTCAGCACAAAAATGAGATGTGATTGGATCTAATTTGAGGTGCGACAGAAAAAACTGAATGAGAGAGGCTCAAAGAGACACCGTTTTGTGTATGCTAGAAAAGAACAGGCTAAAATCCTGCTGTCTATACTAAGGCTAAGCTGGTTCACCAACTCACTTGACTATTATATTTCTGGGTTTAAAATTTGAATAATATTTGTTTTGGACATTTAGTGAGTACAAATGCAAGGTATCAACTAACTGAACTACATTATTAAGTAGTTTACAGTTTCAAACCTGTATTTCCAGAAACATGCTACTTAAATTTTGCTTTGAATTTCAATTAATTTTAGTTAAATGGTTCCTTCAGACAATTCACCAAATAGTTACCTTATGTAGTTTAACTACTTTAAATACGATTGTAATTTTGGGAAGCCTCCGTTTCGAAGCAGATTCCTCAACACAGCCTGCGAGAACAACAATGGTAACCAGATAACAGACCAAAACTGCATATAAGTTTTAACCTGGTCTAAGCTTTCTTTGCAGCGGGTGAGCAGAAATAACAAACACCTCCATCACAAACATAGCAACCTAAATACAGCAACATTTTACATTTATTTTACACTTACATTTATTCATTTAGCAGATGATTTTATCTAAAGTGACGTGCAAATGAGGAATAATACAACACAAGCAATTTATACTGAATTTATTGTTATATAAGGCATGTCAAGTCTTTTTAGTATCAATAAAGTCTATTCATCAAGATTCACTAGAGATAAGAAACATTACTATTATTGATGTGATGGTTTGGAAGAAGCACTCCTGAGAGCCACATAAACACTTTATGCTAAAACCCAGTTGCTAATGTGAGAAAGAAACAATTCAAATTCAAGACGGGGACACAAACATAATTTATATTCACTTTTCTTGAACAATGAAGAGAGCCAGAAGGGGATCTAATAAAGGATTATACAACAGAAAGTTTTAAACTTGAACACTTACACTAGATGAAAACGGCATGTCATAAATTATGTAAAATGGCTTATAATCATTGACATAATCATTGCAGAAACTTGGGTTACACTTTATTTTGATGGTAGACATTGTACTATATCTATAGGTAACTTTGCAACTACATGTCAACTCTAATCAGAGTATTATTAGACTATTAGGTAGAGTATGTGTTAGGGTTCGGGTAAGTAGAATAAGTTGACGAAGTTGTAAAGTTACTTATAGTCAGTAGAATGTCTGTTGCATGGGGAGCATCAAAATAAAGTGTTAACATATACAGTATTAAGCAAACAGTCTACTGATAATCTAATGTGAGTTAGTTGACATGTAGTTGCAAAGTTTCTTAGTAGTAGAATGTCTAAGTGGACCATCAGAATAAAGTGTTACCAGAACGGATGCTTTTGGTCTTTTGCCTTCTTTTGAAATTATCTTTTAAATTTTTAACCAGCTCCACTAACAGTCAAAAGTTTGGGGTCAGTAAAAAAATTTTTAAGTCTCTTATGCACAACAGCTGGATTTATTGGATTAAAAATGCAGTAAAAACATAATATTTCTGATTATCATGAATGTTGAAAACAGTTTTGCTATTTCACATTTTTGTTGAAAGAGTGAAAATTTTCAATTTGATTAATTTGATCTTTTTTTATTAATAGTTCAAAATACAGCATTTATTTGAAGTAGAAATCTTTTGTTACTTTATACATTTTTATTGTCATGTTGGATCAATTTAATGCATACTTGCTGAACAAAAGTATATATTTATTTTCAAAGAAAATAATAGTGTATTCATGATTATAGCTAAACTGAGTCCACTAAAGTTTAAATCAATCAACAAACATGGTGAGTCACGGCATCTTCTCCTCTCTAACACATAGTTGAATTCTATACTGCTTGACAATCATAAATAAACGAAATCTCATGGGAAAACGTAATTTTTTCGAAGTGCCGATTTCATATTTTAATAAATGTAATAATTGCTTTTTTTTAATAAAAGCAATAAAATGTCATGCATTAGACCAATTTTACAAAGGCTAAAGGGTGTCACATATACATCAGCTGTTTTACAGTGGTTTCATCTGTTTTAATATACCAATTCTAAAGTACAATATTTAGTTTTTTTATGCTATCATTATCTTTCAGTGCTGTTCCTGGAGGTCAATAAAGTGTGCTCTACATCCTGTCTATTTATAAAAATATATTAAAATGAAGTGTCATCAAAAATAACTGACCAACGTATCAAAGGCAAGTCAACATCCTCTTTCCTTTCCAAAAGATGAAATCTTTCACATCTACTTTGTGAAGATGTGAAGATGAGTTATTGATCCAAAGGCGTCAAAGCACACAGCGGTGTGTGTGTGTGTGTGTGTGTGTGTGTGTGTGTGTGTGTGTGTGTGTGTGTGTGTGTGTGTGTGTGTGTGTGTGTGTGTGTGTGTGTGTGTGTGTGTGTGTGTGTGTGTGTGTGTGTGTGTGTGTGTGTGTGTGTCATATGTGATGCAGTCTGAACCGTCACCTCTTGATCTGCCCTCCTCTTCCTCAAACAACACACATCAGTGTCTATCTTTCATTTCCTTCCCTCCTTTTATTAGATTGTTCATGACAGAAGGGATAGAAAATTGAGCAGAAAAAGAGTAATGTGACTCAAATCTGTTAAACTTTCTCAAACTTCTACAAACTCTTAAGTGGCTACGCAACAAGTGGGAAACAACTAAGAGTAGAAGCTATTTAATTGGGCAAAAAACATACAGTATATATGTGTGTGTGTATATATATATATATATATATATATATATATATATATATATATATATATACATCTTCTTGCGCTTGAATGGACAGATTCACACAAAATTATGTAAAAAAATAAAAATTAGCCCTTATCCTAGTAAACATAGTTGGTTATGGCTTAAGTGAATGTAACAGAAAGACAACGCATGTGTACAGTATCAGTATATTGGATCCGTGCATTATGTCTTAAAGTGACAGCAGCCTAATATTACTGTATGTTGTCTGTGTTTTTAATGCTAATCAAACAACAACACAAAAGAAAAATCTCTCACTGTTCTTGACTGAATATCTGTTGTAACTTTATTAAAGATGAATCTATATTTAATGTATACAATGAAGAATATGCATTGTTATTTTACATTTGATTACTTTATTCAATTTATGTTAGACCTACCTAAAATACCTGAAAATCACTGTTTATTTTATTATTTTGTTCTATTGTATTTATTTTTCCTATTGCTTATAATTTTTTTTTTTTTTTTTTTTTTTTTTTGACTGTTTACTTGTCTTTAATAAGGTTTTACATTGATATTATTTAGGCTAGTTTTAGCTGTTATATTGATATTAGAGTAGAGAATTGTGAATTTTCACTATCTAAAATGTTGGTGTCATTACTGAGAATTCAGCTTTGCCATCACAGCACAGGTACTTGAAAAGTTCTTCATTTGTATAACAGTGTTCTATAACTGTATAATTTGCTGGGTTATGATTAAAACTGATACATCTTTGGACGCACCACACACACACACACTTGTCATATTTTAAGGTTGATGCTGTTGTTAAAGCATTTTGGTTGTTTTCTCTTTGCTATCGCTATACCTTTGCATGCATTTCAATTTCATGCATTTCAATTTGTCAACTGGCTTCAAAATGTATAGATGTGATAGTTCCGATGGTTGAGGATTGCTGCAGCAGCATGTATAGGGTCAGGAATAAATTTTTTTTTAAAAAGTGGGACTGTTACGTTGAATGAGTAAGATTTGAGTTTGCCATACCTTGGCTTTTGGTGAATTGATGCCACTGGTATACACAACACAAATCAGAAATTTCAACTGTAGAATCACATAACTTGCCTCACCACTGACTAAAAATAATCCAATATTCATATGCACAATTTAATCCTTCTTCATGTTTACAGTTTTTGACAAATTGCTTAGTCTCTCTCTCTCTTAACTGCTTGCTTTGTCTTGTCGTCTTCTGTCATGGCCTTAACCCCCATTTTCTTCCCTGAATAACAATATTTCTGCTTCAAGAGAAAATATGGACCTGTGTGTATGAAGGTGACTGCACCCTGGGTCTAAGGGATGTGATTCTGCTCTCTCTCTCTCTCTCTCTCTCTCTCTCTCTCTCTCTGAGTATGAACGTGTGACTGTGTGTGCGTGAGAGAGAGCCAGAGTCAGAGACCGGACGAAAAAGAGAAAGTGTAAATTCCCCACTTGCAGAATACAGCTTAAACCTTCATGAATAAAATGGCGAAAGTTTATGTTCTAATATGTTGTAATATTGTATCAGAATTTTGCTAGCCTTGAGTTTTACCCAGAGGATCAGCACACCAAAATGAAAGCGGTGAATGTAACATCAATATTTCTATTACTGAACGTGTTCGTAAAACCTCACCATTATTGTCCTCGAGACCCAAGGGTGATCTGGGAATACAATATCCTAAAGCAGCTCTTTGGATCTCTGTAATTTTGCTCGGAGCTCTAGGGATTATAGAAAAAGAAAAAAAATTACATTGGAGCTTTATTTTACAGAATCAAAACCAAATTGGCAGTATTATGAGACAGAGAATTCACTTACTGTGTTACAGCCAAACACACGGATGAAAACTAAACTTGAAGATCCACCTTCCTTCCGGTGCTAATTTTACCCACTTACTTAGACTGAAACGACAATGATCTAAATATGACAATAATAAAATGCATTATTTTGTTCTTATAGTTTTTATAAATATTTATTAAAAAAATGTGTTTTAGTGTTTATGTTTATTCTACCAAAGTAATTATTAATATTTTGTAAACTAGCTTTGATTTTTCAAATCCACTAGCTTTGATTTTTCTATTAAAAATTGTTTGTAAATTGAAATAAAATATAAAAATTAGATAAAAAAATATATATATATATAGATATATATATACACACACATATATATATATATATACACTCACCTAAAGGATTATTAGGAACACCATACTAATACTGTGTTTGACCCCCTTTCGCCTTCAGAACTGCCTTAATTCTACGTGGCATTGATTCAACAAGGTGCTGAAAGCATTCTTTAGAAATGTTGGCCCATATTGATAGGATAGCATCTTGCAGTTGATGGAGAGTTGTGGGATGCACATCCAGGGCACGAAGCTCCCGTTCCACCACATCCCAAAAGCCGCGTTTCCACCGAAATTACCCGGAACAATTTGTACCAGGAACTTTTTTCCCAGGAACTTTTTTTGCCCCAGACCGGTTGCTTTCTGCGTTTACACCGCGGTCTAAAGTACCGGGAAGGTAAACTGCGCGCAACTGCTCCTCCCAGTCTGCGACGGACATAATCAGTTGCGCCACATTTATAATTATGGAGGAGATTCAAACTGTGCTGCAGTTATGTATTGGTTTACTAACGAGGTAATTAACAAAACAAAATAGACGAGCACTGATACTAAAGCGTGTTCGGAAAGCTCGTATGCGTATAAAATTAGACAACGTATGTTATCAGTTATTGTGAGATGCCTGGGACGAACGCGAAAAAAAAAATTCCTCTTTCGCAAATACACTTAAAAAAAGCCTGAACCCCGTCTATCAATCATAAATAGTGACAGTCTTGTAAATAGTTGTTTGTTACTAACCTAACCTTGCAATAGATGACAATGTGTAAACATAATGACTTAATAATAAAAGCTGTGGCAGAAAAGAGACGAGCACTGATAAAGCGTGTTCAGTAAGCTCGTAATGCTAACGTTAGATATAAAATTTGTATGTTATCAGCTATTGCGGACATTGACCGTGAGATGGCTGGGACGAACGCGCAGAAAGTTTCCTCTTCCACAAATCCCCCTAATAAAGCCTGAAACTCGTCGCCAGTCCGCCAGTTTTTTTATTAAATTCCATATTTGCAGACAGACAACTCATGAAGCCACGACACGAACCGCAATAGATTTTTTTAAAAGGGAGGTTAAAAATAAATAAAATGCTGCGTGGAATCATCCAACCAAAATGCGGCGTGAACACAACCAATCAGCTTGTGCAGCGCACAAGTCCCACCCCTGAAAGTTCCTGAACTTTGAAAAAGTACTACCTCATGAGCAGGGACTATCGGAGGGGGAAATATTTACCCGGAACTTCATTTAGACCCTGGTTCCTGCGGTGTAAACACATCGAGTACCAGCCCAAAGTTCCTAGTTCCTGGGGAAAGTTCCTGCGGTGGAAACGCGGCTAAAGATGCTCTATTGGGTTGAGATCTGGTGACTGTGGGGGCCATTTTAGTACAGTGAACTCATTGTCATGTTCATGAAACCAATTTGAAATGATTCGAACTTTGTGACATGGTGCATTATCCTGCTGGAAGTAGCCATCAGAGGATGGGTACATGGTGGTCATAAAGGGATGGACATGGTCAGAAACAATGCTCAGGTAGGCCGTGGCATTTAAACGATGCCCAATTGGCACTAAGGGTCCTAAAGTGTGCCAAGAAAACATCCCCCACACCATTACACCACCACCACCAGCCTGCACAGTGGTAACAAGGCATGATGGATCCATGTTCTCATTCTGTTTACGCCAAATTCTGACTCTACCATCTGAATGTCTCAACAGAAACCGAGACTCATCAGACCAGGCAACATTTTTCCAGTCTTCAACTGTCCAATTTTGGTGAGCTTGTGCAAATTGTAGCCTCTTTTTCCTATTTGTAGTGGAGATGAGTGGTACCCGGTGGGGTCTTCTGCTGTTGTAGCACATCCGCCTCAAGGTTGTGCGTGTTGTGGCTTCACAAATGCTTTGCTGCATACCTCGGTTGTAACGAGTGGTTATTTCAGTCAAAGTTGCTCTTCTATCAGCTTGACTCAGTCGGCCCATTCTCCTCTGACCTCTAGCATCAACAAGACATTTTCGCCCACAGGACTGCTGCATACTGGACGTTTTTCCCTTTTCACACCATTCTTTGTAAACCCTAGAAATGGTTGTGCGTGAAAATCCCAGTAACTGAGCAGATTGTGAAATACTCAGACCGGCCCGTCTGGCACCAACAACCATGCCACGCTCAAAATTGCTTAAATCACCTTTCTTTCCCATTCTGACATTCAGTTTGGAGTTCAGGAGATTGTCTTGACCAGGACCACACCCCTAAATGCATTGAAGCAACTGCCATGTGATTGGTTGATTAGATAATTGCATTAATGAGAAATTGAACAGGTGTTCCTAATAATCCTTTAGGTGAGTGTATAATATATAAGCTAATAAACATTATGAAAGCACATTTAATTGCTAAAACTTAAAATAAAATTAAAATAAAAACGTTTTTGTTTACAAAAGCAATTTATATAATCAAACAAATATATAATCAAATAATAATAATTGTCATTTTAGTTCATGCTAATCTGCAAGTCATTTTGCAACATTTGTGGATGCAATGGAAGCTGGTAATAAAAGGAAAACCACAATAATGGGATCCTGCTGCTATAACACCTTGTCAGCTCTTCCATAAATCACAATATTGGAGAGTCGGTTTCCACAGTGTGTGAACGATGTGTCCTCGAGATCCAGGTAAACTCCACTAATAACCACCTGGCCTTCAACCTCTAGGCCCATCACGATCTGATCTTCTCTCACCCCACACAACACCATGCCAAATTTTGTTTCGGCACCAGACTTTCACTAGACCTTCCTAGATTCCTAGACATTCCTTTCTAGACATTTCCATTCATTGAAAAAATTAATTCATCATGGAAGTACCACAACTAGCAACAAATAAGTGAAGAAATCTAAATTTATGTTTTCGTGAACTGATTCAAAAGAGTCACTGGGATGAATCAAAGACATCATATACCGTTCAAAATGTTAGGAGTCGGTAAGATTAAAAATAAATAAAACATTTAAGTCTCTTATGCTCACCAAGGCCACATTTATTTGATAAAAAATACAGTAAAAATAGAAAAATAAAATTGCTGTTTTCTTTTTATAATATTTTAAAACACAATTTATTAATGTGATGTCTTCACCATCACTTTTGATCAATTTAATGCATCCTTGCTGAATAAAAGCTGAATAAAAATCTTACTGATCACAAACTTTCGAAAGGGAATGTAAGCAGTAACAAATCAGTGAACAAACCTAAAAAAAAAATATTTTGGTAAACTGATTCAAAACTGATTCATTTTTTACTTGCAGCCAAAGGAAAACAATTCGAAAATGTTTGCGTTCATTTCACCTCAGAAAACAGTCCTATCGTGCTGAAATTGCAGCAGTGCAGGCAATCTATCCATATCACCTGGTTTCTTCTTTCTGCCTTAAATCAAAATATATAAACAAAACTATATGTTTCTCAGTTATCTTCTTGATGTGGTTGCTGATAGATGTCCTTTATTACAGTACACATCGGTCTTGTGGATAAACAAACCTAGCATGTGTCTGCAGGGGAGAAATCACACATTAGGTCAGCATTATTTATTTGCCCATAGCTTACACGTCTAAGGTGCAATATATATTATACATGACACAATCGCTTCGGCCTAATGTCAATAAAGCAGCTTATGGAAAGAGATTGCAGTGGAACGACCCAAAGGCATTGAACAAGCACATGGCGATTTATGTGCACATGCTATGTTTACATTATGTGATTTGATAGAGATTACATTGCTTACGTTGTTTCAGAGGAATAAGTATGATATGTGGAAATGAATTATTAAAAACAGACAAGAAGAAAGAGGAATATTGCACAGTTCAGTCTCAAAAGAGACGTAAAGGACATGATCACGTTTGATATGTAAGTGATCGCTGTGTACTCTGCATAGTAGCTTTCTAAATTAAAAACTTCTTACAACTTAAAGTTAAATCACAAAAGGTATTAAGGTAGCAAACTACTGCAATAGTTAACTAAATCAATAAGAGAGCAATATCATTTTAACTTGACAGAAAATGTTACACTAAATACAAGTTAAAACATGCTAAATTATGCAATGAACAACAGCATTAAACTAAACATTTTGTAAAAAAAAAGAAAAGAAAAAAAAGTAAAATGCCTTACAGGCAATCAGTGAGTCATTTATTAATTTACCGAATCAGTTCGTTCAGATTGTTCATGTCACAAAATTGTAGCCCCTTGATCAACATGAACCATCTGAATGGGAAAGCGATTCCCAAAAATTATCGAGATTTTCCCCAAATCTCTATATTCTCTATATGTTTTCATGTTTGTAAGTTTTTCCCCACAAAAAAAAAAAAAGTGGGAGTTTTCAGCATATGAAACATTTCTGATTATTATCAATGTTTACTGTTGAGCTGCTTAATATTTTTTGTGGAATCTGTGATCCGTTTTTTCATGATTCTTTTATGTTAAAGAGAACATTATTTGAGATAGAAGTCTATACTGTCACTTCTGATCAGTTTAAACTGATTAAGTTTATTACAAAATATAAAAATACATACATAAGTCATTTGAGAGTGTAGGGAGACTGACTCATCTAGTCAATTTCTTCACAGGGAATTACACAATTAGATACAATGACGTTGAAATCACAATGGCTTGTAGCGTCTGCAGGCTCATATATCATCACTAAATCTCTGCCTTAAAAGGTTTACACTTTATTGCTAAAAGCAGTTTGCCTATGGAGAAAAAAAAAATCTGACCGTGGTTTGTTACATCCTCATGTACATGGACGTTTTACAAGCTTGTATTATCCTGTAGTAATTCACTGCCTAAAAATAGCCTTTCTGTTATATTAACACTGAGGGAAAATTGGAGCTCGCGTGGAGATAGAGAATTCATCTCCCTGTTCGGCGGGCCACGTTCCAAACTAAATGGAAAGAAGAGAAGAACTCCGTCAATAAAGAGATCTAGTTCCACTTTCAGTTACAGTAATACTTAACCAGCTGACAGAGTGAAGAAGAGCTATTAAGCTTTAGAGTATTTCAAAATGAATAAACTGGAACAGAACCTGTCCCGCCTAAAAAAAGGTCTGTGTAATTTATGGGCCCTTGGAGCATTTACCTGTCTGGTTTAATTTACCAAGCAGGTTTGTATTTTGACTGAGGGCTCATGGTTTTTTACTACCCAATATATCTCCGTCCAACTCACTCCCCTGTTAGTGAGGAGAGCTGATTACCGTTGATGTATCGGAGCCAAGCTGGCAAAAGGGAAGCAACGGAGAGAGGAAATCAGTTTGCGCACACCTGTTAATACACGTATTCATACAGGCATGTTTAACCAGGCTAGACAGCAATTACAAGTAATAAATGACAAGAGGGGAAAGTATCTATGACTTTAAAACTACGCCGACCAGCCCAGAACCCACCTCCAGCCTCCCACTCCTGTCGGCTAGCTGACGAAGATGTAGAGGCCTGCAAATGAGACCGAGTTACTAACGCTGACTTCATTTCTGCCTCATCCATCTTGCTGAGGTTATCAGAGCTCAAAGCTGGATCCTCAGAGCAGCGGATGAAGGGAAAACCAATCAGAAATGAGGACACACGTCTCAGTACGGCTTGATTTGATTGATGGGACTGGAGAGGTAGGTACGTGTTTTGTTTCTTCATTTAAATAGTTTATTATTTAAAAAAACAAAACATATTTTTAAAATAACCCAGTCTGTAAGCCAATTATTTCTACAGTATGCATTTAGTTAACATGTTTGTGTGTGTGTGTGTGTAATGTTGTTGAGCATGAAAAAGGTCTGCAAAGAATCAAAACACAAAGTCCACTTGAAAGGGAGTAATTCTCTATATCACTAAGTACTGTTTCTGGACTCCCTGACTCCTCGAATGTTGGCTTCAGTTTTCTGCCGGGGAACGAACACGTCACACCATTCCTCATTTAAATAATTCCCGCCCAAAGGTATACAAAAAAAATAAGTAGTTGCGTTAGTAGTGAGGCGTGACATTTCTGAAACACACATGAAACAGAGGACCAATCACAACACACTGGTCCAGCCGACCAATCAGAACACATTGCACTTTTCGGAGGGAGGGGCTTCATAGAGACAGGAACTAAACAGAGTGTTAGGCCCTGTCCCAAATGGCACACTCCGGACTTGTGGACTTCCTCAGAGTCCACACTTTGGTGATGTCATGTAGTGCAGAACTATAGGGCCCTTGGCGCGAGTCCACGAGGGCGCATTGAGAGGTATTTTTGGGACAGACTCGATCGTCAAGCCGGAAATAACAGTCTGGTTGTTGTTGGACAGGAGAAATCAAATTTTTTATCTCCATGTCAACTACACAGCCTAATGTTACAGTTCTATATTTTGATATTGTGCATGCCACTTGGGCATTAGACAATAGATACATCATGCTTATTTAAATGATGTATACAGTTGTACATAATAATACATAATGTTCCATTTGAACTAAGATTACAATTTTAATACATAATGAAAATGTGCATGAGTTTCAGATGAATTTACAGTTTTCAATATTCATACTATGTTTACATATGACTCAGTAAAGCCCTGACATTCGGTTCTATTTATTTAATGAATCATAATGTGATCGTATTATTCAACGCACTATTATTATGTTTGAGACATCAACCACTGGTCGATGACCATAATGTTTGTATAAACTGTAGGTAACAACGGGTAAAATGTACATCTAGGTCATAAAAACAGTAATATTTTCTTCTCAGCCATGTCAACAATTATCCGTGAGCGAAATCTCCTCCCATCCGTTGTCTGATTGGCTTTTCGCAAGGATTCCTGGGTAGTTAAAGTGTGTGGAGCCTGCATCTATGCGGGCTTCGCGGAAGACCACTACAAGGGTGCAAAGGGGGCGCTGCTGAGCACATTTCAGAGCGGTAAAATGCTGAATGTCCCATTCGTACGGACTCGTAGACTCAGCAAGCACGTGCAATTTAAGTCCACGAGACCGAAAGTCCACATGAAGTGCGCCATTTGGGACAGGGCCTTACTGATAGACTGTGAAGAGAGGTGCTGCAATAATGTAAAATGTGGGGGAAAAAAGCGTTTTTGTTTTTTTGTTGTTGGTTTTTTTACATTCAAGCATGAAACATTATTCTAGTACACCTTAAAACACTTATAGTAAAAGTTTAAAATATGGCCTCTAAAAGAAAATAAACACAAATTTAATTGTGCATATCCCTAGTCAAGATTCTTCTTCAAATGGATCAAACACTAAAGAGACAGTTCACAGAAAAAATATATATTTACGGCATTTATTTGTCATTTAAATGTATGAATATCTTGTAAGATTATGAATGGTGATGCTAAGCAAATATTGTCCTTACAACAAAAGGACATAATGAGCAGTAGGCTCAAATGACCGTTTGATTCCAGATTCTCAGAATTGATTAGACTCCATGCTAGTTTTCTCAATTCTTAAAAAAGGGCTGTAAAGTGAGAGCTTATAAAAAGCAACAAAAAGTTTGTGTTCATCATAAATGTACGAATGTCAAGATCATGTTTAGATGCTATCCTTTCTTTAGATTTACATTTATTCATTTAGCAGATGCTTGTATACGAGGAATACAACACGCGATTCATCTAAAGTAGGCAATAACACGAGAAGCAATACAAAGTTTCAAACATCGTTCAGGGGTGCGTTTCCCAAATCCAACTATGGTCGCAAGTTCCGTCGTTACCAATAGAGTTTAATGGAAATTGCGATCATAGTTGGCCAACAATGATTTTGGGAAACGCACCCCAGAATAGTACAAGCTAGAACAGAGGATTAACAAATAGTGAAAGCAACAGTGAAACAATTTTGAGTTGAGTTCATTTATCATAGCTTTAAAATATGTATTTAAAATTTGTGCTGCCATGGTGCTTAAATAAAAAAATATATAAACAAAATAAATAAATAAACTGAATTGGTGGTATAATAAAGTAACCAATTGAATCAGACAACAAATCTGAGTCTGTGCAGGAGATGTAGTAAGTTAGCATACATAATTGCTACAATCTATAAACAAACACACAATAAGTGTTGAATATAGTACATTTCTCCACATTTAAACCAAAACACCCACCCCCTCAAACATACTATGCTAAAGAGATATGTGGCATTCTTGTATACAGTACTTTCCACTGTCAGCTTTGCACCTGTCATCTTGACTTTCGCCACACCTGACACAAACTGATGTTGACAGAGCGTTATTACACACGCTTTACGACGAGTGTTCAGCTGTGTGGGTCACTAATGAACCCAAGCATGAAATTAACACATAAAGAAATAAATACATTTACCCACACAGAATGGATTTGTGTAGGAGTTACTGCATATTAAGCACTGAGACATGTAAATGAGTTACTTGCTGGTTTCTTGTTAATTCTTCTAGAGTCTATAGGAATAATAGTATAAATCAATTTGTACAGTCCTTTTTACATTATGGAGTGGAGTGATTATGGAACACTCAAATCGGGAACTGGTTCTGGAACAGCGCTTGCCAAATTGCATTAAAAGACCTAAACAAACTGTTCTATAAAATGTAGTTTTATTATCTTTTCCATAAGTTTTCTTATTGGCCCACTTAAAATGATAGACTGCAGTGTTTCCATTTTGAGTTAGGCATTATATTAGCAGTCCTGACATACATTCCCTAGTACGCTGACAACGAGAACGGCACAAGTGTCCTTAATAACTATCTTCAGAGAGGAATATTAGATCCAAATACTTCAAAGAGTCCTCTCGGAAAGAGCAGAAGGGAGAGTTTCATCTCTGTCCTGTGATTCAACTGTTCCCATTGTCTTTCAAATACTTCATGAAAAGCCTTAAAGACAGAGTCTGTGTTGGCTGCTAATTGCCCGCATATCTGCGAAGCGTGACAGTCTCATTTGCAATACAAAAATTTAACACTGCAGTCAGCCAGAGTGCGAAAAGGCAAAAAGAGACAAGTCCAAGATGAAAGGATTTTAGTTGGCGGGGAGAGAAAGAAAGAGACGCAGAGAGAGAAATGCAGCAGTGCTAGGGGAGACTGTTTGGAAAGAACATATTGGATTAAAAGGCAAGGTCATGGTAAACTCTATCACCGCAGCTCTAGTGCAACAGCTTTGCATAAGACAATTTATGTAAGTCAAATTAGATCAGAGAGATGAAATGCTAATTTAGATAACAAGGGAGAGTAATGCACAGGTAAGTGCAATGAACATTGATCCAGCAAATTCACTAGACAGCTTCAACACCTTTTGTGATATTCCAGTCACAATCCAGGCATTACATGTACTGCAATGAGTATTATGTTTGGTATAATCCACGGCTAGCTGTGCATTCAACTATTTTAATGCATGACCTGGAGGCAAAGAACCGTCCGACGCGAAGTGCATTAAAATCGTTTAAAATATTGGTATATTAATGGTAAGTCGACCACTATTTTCAAGTCATTACAAAAGACAACAAACTCAGGCAGAAATGTGTGTCTCCTTGCTAGGAGATGCATGTAAAATGAAAACAATGTATTCTACAATCAACCCAAAACTCTGATTGGATGCAATTATAATCTGAAGCTAAAAATCTGAGTCTCATTATACATTATTTTCTGTGAAATCTGTCAACTCAAATCTGCAGACTGACTCTTGCTTTCGGTAACTAGGGCTGACTTGTCCAGACTGTAAATTGTGGCAAAAGTAAAAACCCCTTGGGTCTAGATAGAACATTTTTCCTAATGTTCCATTAAGTTATGAAAACATTATTCCTGAAAGATCTCTTACATATCAAAACTACCTAAGAACGTTTATTCCTGGTTATATGAACATTCTGAACAACGTTAGCAGAATATTAGCTATTATAATCAGGCAAGTTTATGCTGTGACCTGGTTTGCGTCAGGTTTTAGACAACCATCTTCATCAGAAAGACCATGCTGGTTTACTAGCGTCACAAAGTATTGCTGGCGAAAAGCCTGGCTGTGTTGGTCCACCACATAAATGAGGTTAGGACCAGCATGGAAATTCAAGATTCATGTCCTAACCTGGTGGTTTCAGCAGGGACTCTTTTGCTTATCATCTTCCCCTGGTGTTTCCGGACTCTCATTACAGCACAACGTAACACAGCAACATGGCCGGCACAGCAGTTTACAGTTCTGCAGAACAGCAGTAGTTGCAGAGTGTCCAGCAAATCCATCACACTAAACGGATCCAACACACCATCTGAAAAAGACCCTTCAAATGAGCTGACGGATCAGAGGTTTGCATCACTGATTCTGCTCAGGCAACATTCAACAGAGCAGGTAAAAACATATTGAACGAAATATCACTGGGAATGCCAGTGAAACATTAATGTTCTACATGACATTTATGGTTTTCTATGTTATAAAGACAGGAAAACACCTGGAAAAATGATAAGCAAATCCCACTGCAGTGATGCATACAATCAGATAATTAGTCCTAATTAATACTTCAGTGGTTTGATGAGTTTACTTGATTCAGCAAAGCAAGTTAAGGACAATTCAGAGAGCAAAAAACAAACCTGGTGATGTTTCCCTGACTTCAACATTATTGATGAAGGAGTCTAGAACTCATTGCATGTTTTTCTGCAACACAGGCTCATTGGAAAAATGTGCCTGTGGCGACATTTCTGCAAAATGATATCACATTGCTTCTTGCCTGTTTCAAGACACTTTCAAAGCCATACATACGGAGCTGGACAAGTAATAAAAATGTCGAAATGCATTAGTTTACAAATTATGTACTTTCACATGCAGGAACCGCCTGGAAATAAGTCTTTATCGATTAATAATCTGTCCCTGTATGTGTATGTGATTCAGGTGTCTCCACAAGGATATAATACCTGAATCTTTGGATCTTGTGGGGACATTTTTTTGTCCCCATGAGAAAAACAGCTTTCTGTGATTGTTGTGTTTAGGGGTAGGAGATAAAACCAGTTTGTACAGCATAAAAATCATTATGTCTATGGAAAGTTCCCATAAAACATTGAGACCCAACAGTCCTGATAAACATTGTGGGGACTTTTTTTGGTCCCCATGTGGAAAACCGCTTATAAATCATACTAAGTGATGTTTTTTGAAAATGTAAAAATGCAGAAAGATTTCTGTGATGGGTAGGTTTAGGGGACAGAATATACAGTTGTACAGTATCAAAAATCATTATGTATATGGAAAGTCCCTGTAAATCATGGAAAACCAAGATTCCAAACTTCTTTATAGTCTTTACAGTTCTTGTTTTGTCCTAAAGGACCTGGGAAATGGACACACATCACTATGACAACAGCACGCACACACAAACACTCATCAAAGGTTTATGACCTAGAGGATGACACCATAAACAGAATCATATCATGAGTTTGTTCCTCCAGTGTTTGAATTTAATTGGTAAACAGGATGCAGAATTGCATTACAAATTTTTATTTAAAGCAGTAGAGTTATAATGAATTAAAAACTATTCATAACTATAAAGTAGACAAGCTAAGACTTTTGAGACTAATTTTAATTGTTGATTTGAGAAAGCCTTGATACGTTTAAAAAATCCTTATACAGGCCTTACACACAGACTATAGAAAACTTTATTCAACTTGTTTCATTATATTTTATAAGTTTACTCTTATTTAAAGGTGCACTGTGTAATTTTTAGAGGCATCTAGTGGTGAGGTTGCGAATTGCAACCAACAGAAGTTACGGTGGCCGACAGAAAAAGACGTTGTCTGAGACAGCAGAGAGTAGCCAGTTAAGCAATGAGGTTTCTTTACAAAGATAAATTAAGAAATTCAGTTTACTTGATTATTCAGTAAAACAATATGTAATAGCAAATATTATTGTGACTTGTTCATGATTGTGTCAGTGTTTTATTCGCTGACTTAAGCTAGCTTCTTTGCACGAAGAACAACATCGAAACACGTTTGTCCGTTTAGGGCTACTGTAGAAACATGTAGGCGCAAAATTACCATTTTAATGTAAGGAGACCCACGGTGTATGCAGATAGAAATGGCTCATTCTAAGGTAAAAAAAACCCCATAATGGTTCATTATGTAAGGTCTTTATACACCACTGAAAACAGTTATGTACATGATATTGCATTTCTGTCAACAGATCCACCTAAATATTACACAATGCACCTTTAATGCTCCAGTATGTAAGAACAGTTTATTTCCCAGAATGCATGATCTATGTTGAATACTTTCAGTTGCAATTCTGTAAATTCCATGTCTTGACACTCCAAGTGAAATTCCAATTCAACATCCAGTTTGATGTGGTCAGTTCAATTCAAATTCAATCACATGAATTCAAAGGGAAACAGGTCTTCAATTCAGAACTTTGCCCTAACCTTGACTTATAGAGAACTTATTACATAAATTATATAATAATATAATTTCTATATTTTAAGACTTTTTATTTTATTTATTTGTGGATTAAGTTCTATGTTTCATCCTCTTGGCTTCTTTAATTTCTAATAGCACCCATCCACTCTCTGTTTATATTATTTGTTCTAAATGTGTGAGTGAGCTGGCAGCAGAATTAATACCAGACATGCTGAGGTTGAGAGAAGAGAATAAAGCACTGGTAATGTGTTTTGTAATGCATTGGTTATACTTCACAGTCATATAAAAAATAGATACAAAAAAAGAGAGACATTCACCATTTTCAGCCACCAGACTCTATACACACATCGCCTCAAATTGGATTTTTTTTTTCTGCTGACAGCATTCGTTATGCTTTCCACCTCCATCCTGTTCATCATTTCTTTATTTTGGCAAACAATGAGCCTTTCGGAGAGTTCTACAATGTGCACACACACCTGGAAAGATTGAGTGTGACAGGACGGAAAGATGTACAGACAGACAGATGGACACAAACAAACAGATGAAGAGTGTTCGGCACAGGGACTCTATGATTTAAATAAATTGAATGCCACGAGCTGAAAGAAAGACAGCAGAGAGGAGGAGAAGGAGAAAATGATTGTCAGGGTAAGAGTCTGAGCAATTCATACATCTGTTAAGGTAAAACCCCAATTTCCCTTCTTTGTGTCCCCTTTCAGAAGCGATTAGTGGAGCAGAGAACATCAAACCGACAGGAAAAAGATGTCTGTGTTCCAACTGCTGTCAGCTAATGAAAAGGTGTCATTGATGGAGAGTGAAAGTGCTTGATGCTGCGGCTTTTCCCTTTCTTTTCACAAGGAGATGACCATCGATCATTCTGAGAAAGTCAGAGAGAGAAAGAACGAGGAATCTATCCAGTTCAGTGATTTGGTGGGTCATGTGCAGCCTGAGCTGGTGAGACATTAGCATGTTGCTCCATGTGAGGAACTGTAGTCTGTGATGTGGAAAAGTGTTTTATCATTACTTAGCTGTGACTGACGGCATGTACTAAAGCTTTACACATCTAAAGCCTGACTGGAAATACTTTGTTCCTTAACAATCAAGATAGAAGGAAAAAATGGGGGCAAAAGAGATTTCCAGCCTTTTATCTCTTCTGAACCTCTCACCTAAATTGGTGGATCTCAACTGGTTTTGCTTCAGAACTCAGATTTTAAACATATTAATATTTTCATAAATGGAATAGACCATGCATACAATAATGCGAAACATAGGCTGCATAGAAAACTGACCATTTTGTAAATGTGCAACAACCACACTAGCACTTTAGCACTTGCACTTTAATCCATGGAACTGTGTTGTCAATAATGCCCTTTTTTTCTTCTGTTTTTTTTTTCTTTTCTTTTTTTTCTCTGAAGTACAATATGTCGATGCTTCTCAGGTTCTTGGCGATGTGTTTTGTGATTTGTGATGTCTTTTGTGATGTTTTTTATGAAGCAACTCTGCGCTGTGCCCAAGCAGAATTTCCCCTTGGAGACAATAAAGTTAACCTACCTACCTAAATGCTTAAGCAGCAATTGACCTGTCTAATACAGGGAACTTAAGCCGAATATTGTACTAGCATTCAGTGCTAGAGGTAATGCATGACATGTAACGCAAGTTAATGCGTTACTTTTTAATTTACCACACAATATCTGAGTTACTTTTTCAAATAAGTAACAGAAAGTGCAGAGTTGTATACAAAACTGCAATAATTAAATATGTTAAATAACACAAATATACTTTATGTATTTAATCTCACTATTGACCAATGTATTTGCTGCTGACCTTCGACAATCCAATTCAACTATACAAATATGAAAAAATGACTTTGTATTTATTTATTTATTTTATAATTTTTTTGCTGAAGTAAGAGTTCGCAAGGTTTTTTAAATAAGTCAGTTATGCTCACCAAGGCTGCATTTATTTGATCAGCAATATTTAAAAAAAAAAATATTACAATTTAAAATGACTTGATTTTAATATATTTTAAAATGTAATTTATTCCTGTGATGCAAAGCTGAATTTTCAGCATCATTACTCCAGTCTTCTGTGTCACATGATACTTATCATATATTCAGTTGTGCTTGCATGCAAAAAGTACATAATCTACATTTCTAATGTCCTTTCTTTCAACAACTGTTTCTTTTAATTACAAAAAAAGGAAAAAGAAACATGCTTCACAGTCTTCACAATGATACTTGTTTCTTCTTGGCCAAAAAAAAATGGTATCAGTACAACCATTCTTGTCAAGAAGGTAAAAATCAACCATACTGTATCTCACAGCAACCCAACACAAATCTCACAGGTTAATAGAGTTGTGAAAAACACGGTCAGATTTTTTAGGGCAAAACTATTCAAGACCAGCTTTTATTCTTGTGCGATTTATGATTCTTGTTATTTATTGAAGAATGACGCCATGCAAGAGTGCAGAGAGTGCATAGACCGGCTGCACTTTCAGGTTTCACCCCCTGTTGGCTTGACGCTCAATATCCAAAACCAGTGGTTAATATTTCATGGGTGTGAATGCATGCCTTTGGCATATGGACTTCAGACACCTCAATGTTCCCTCTCTGCCCCTCTTCCTTTCACTCTGTTTCTACTTTCCCCTCCCCTCTGCTCTTCTCTTACCCATCAGCAGGTTGTCCGCTCCCCGGCTCCAATCGAACAGTGACTTCTCTGTCATTAAGACAGTCTTTTATGTCTGCAACTGCAACATCGTTATGGCTTTGGCTACTGTCGAGGCTTCACCCTCCTGCCTCAATCTTTTCCACATTATGTTTACTCACATTGATCTCCAATCGTCATGACCACACACTGGTGGATTATGGGAGCTAGAGAAGACTATACAAATGTGTTAGAGCTGAACAACAGGATCTATGAGGAAGAGCCTTATAATATATCAGGCCACTTGCCTCACGTAATGAGAAATGACTTTTAACATGTCGGAATCTTACTTTAACATTCTGAATAGACTATAGACATCTAGGAGACTTACAATATTGCATGGCACCATGCTATTTGAGCTACAGGAATTATAATTCTACACTGGATCTGAGAGATTTTTTTTTAAATTAATTATTTTGAATTGTATTAATCTCATTACATTTATCAAAAGCTATAGTAAATGCATTTACAATGTTACAAATGATTATTTTGAATATTCTGAAATCCTAATTTATATCAGTTTCCACAAAAATATTAAGCAAGTAATCAGCATATTAGAATGATTTCTGAAGGATCATGTGACACTGTAGTAATGATGCTGAAAATACAGCTTTGCATCACAGAAATAAATTACATTTTAAAGAATATTAAAATAGAAAACAGTTATTTTAAATTGTAATAGTATTTTCACTATTACTGATTTTACTGTATTTTTGATTAAATAAATGCAGCCTACTGGTGACCACAATAGTCTTCTTTCAATACTCTTACCGTACAATCTTACCAACCTCAAACCGTTATAGTGTAGTTCATTTCCATTTATCTGTATAGTTCTGCTAATTATCACTTTTGTAATAAATTCTTAGATTTTAGCTCATTTTGGCCATTCACATGCATGTAATGCTTGTGATGGAGCGATCTTGAAAAAACAAAGAAATGCTCCAAACTCCAGGCAAAATCCCGCTTCGACTTTGATCAAAAATCCAGATATTTTTATAAAGCCAGCCAATCAGACTGGCCAATCAGACTGGCCAATCAGCCAATCAGAGCCAATGTCAGACGATCTATAATTGGGAGGATTAATGACTTACAGAACTGTTAAGGAGACTAAGAACAAGCACATGGTGGCAGCATGTGTAAAAGATCAATAGTACATGGGTCTAACTGGTATTCAGGGACAGGCATTAAGGTGGTTTAGATCGGATCTTTACCATTTTGTCTATTTAAACGGGGAAAAATCTAAAATAACATCAGTAAATTATAAAGTGCCACAAGGATCTGTGTTAGGCCCTCAATATATATGCTGGCACTTGGTAATTTCATAAGAAAACAAGGAATTAATTTATGTTATGCCGATGATACTCAGTTATATATTTCATCACGACCAGATGAAATCTCTAAATTATCCAAGTGTGTTAAAGATGTAAAACATTGGATGACCTGTCATTTTCTTCTATTAAATTCAGATAAGACCGAGGTATTACTTATTGGACCAAAAACCTGTATCATAGAATCTCATAGAATACAATTTGCATTTAGAAGGATCTTCCAATCTTAAAGAGTCACGAAACTCTGGACTTTTGGTAGTACCTATCTAAGTTCGCTAAAGAAGGAAGAGCGTAAACTCTGGAAAAGCCTTCCTGATGATGTTTGAAGCTCAGAGACACTATCCCAGTTTAGATTAAAGACACATCTCTTTAGCCAAGTATTCACATAATACATCTCATAATCATCTCATTATGTTTACAACATGTTATAATTACTTTAATGAGCTCATTGTTTCTTCCTTAAATTAATACATGATGTTGGCTAACTGCGTGATTTGTTTTATCTTAGAACTGTAAATTTCGGAAATATGGACATTACTTGGAAACAGCCACCTCTGATAACATTCATTCATTCTTTATTTCAGACCCTTAGGTCCATATTACAGAGTAAAAGAAAAAGAAAGAAAAGAAGAACATACAACAGTTCACTCTAAACTGTAATGTAGACAGCATGCACTTTCTGTAAAGCTGCTTTGAAACAATTATGTATTGTGAAAGCGCTATACAAATAAATGTGAATTGAATGACTGGCAGTCATTTCTAATTGTTCTGTACCTGGAGCGAGGAGTGTTTTGATTGATGACTACAGTGTGTGGTAAATGTGAGATACCGGAGTGGGTCACCGGCCCGACGCCAGCGGGCAGATCAGGTGGACTGGCCACAGTCTGTTGTCTGCTGTGAATCAGTAACGGGTTCAAGCGGGGGCACGGCTTGTTAGTAAACCAGTCAAGCGAGTGATGGAGCAACGTTAAGGAAAGAAGAAGAGAACTAGAATATAAAGAGTTGTTTTCTCTTGTTTTCTCCTCACATAACATTCCAAAAACGTTGGCTTTATATACGGTTGTGTATAAGATAGGAACAAGATGGCCTCTGCAGGGGCTTTCCTATTCAGGTTAATTCACTTCATTTTCAGAAGGGGAGATGTCCCAACTTGCATTAATGTGATAATTCACTCAAAAATGGTAATTCTGCCATCAATTACTTACCCTTATGTTGTTTCAAAACCTAAATGAGTTTCTTTCTTCTGCTGAACACAAAAGAAGACATTTTGAAGAATGTTGGTAATCAGACAGTTGACAGTAGCCACTGACTTCCATAGTATTTTTATTTTTTTTCCTACTAAGAAAGTCAATGGCTACCGTCAACTGTTTGAAACCAACATTCCAGCCCGTTCTCATCCTAGGGCGTCATATGTTGACGCTTTTGACATTTCGTCTACATCGAACGCACATGGCACCCTTTAGCGTCAATATGAGACGCAGATAGAAATGGGCCAGAAGGCGCCTCCTAGCGGTCTAACCCTATCCCTACACTAGACCTAAACCTACCCATAACCGAACAAAGCTCTGTGCGTCTCATATTGACGCTAAAGGGTGCCATGTGCGTTCGATGTAGACGAAATGTCAAAAGCGTCAGTATTATGACGCCCAAGGATGAGAATGCGTTGAACATTCTCCAAAATATCTTCTTTTTAGTTCAACAGAAGAAAGAATCTCATTGAGATTTGGAACAACTTGAAGGTGAGTAAATAATGACAGAATTTTCATTTTCGGGTGAACTATCCCTTTAAGGTCTTGCTTTAATCTGGTTTCACACTTCTCCCGATCTAACTGAAACTGAAACTAAAGCTATTAAAAAATGTTTTTATAATTTAAATAAAGCTGAAATAAGACATAAATTGGATTAAAATCTTGAACAAAAATTCGAAATGTTGCCTTGGCAACTAACTGAAATGAAATATGTTTAAGTTGAATAAACTATATAAACTATATATATATATATATATGTATATATATATATATATATATTTACTTAAACATCTTAAAAGAATGTTGATGGAACAATCTTGTAATGTTAGTATTAGTATGTTTTCTTACATGTGGAGAAACATTAGTGCAACATTTCTGTAAGTGGTTTCAAGCTGAAAGTTCCTCAGCGTTCTACAGTGCATTTGTGTAGACTAGTTTCCACAATAATAATTTTTTATGTTATAAATCAAATATATTAAATGTGGACAGTATAAAATATATATTTTACATATTCAAAAACACACTAACAAAACACTGTGACATTATAAATGTATGTTCCTTGAAGCTGTACATTAAAGCTGCAGTCCGTAGTTTTTCCACTTTGTCGCCATCTCTGTTCGAAATCTGCAATTGCAGTTATTCGCGGAATTATCAACTTTATCAAGAATGTGCGGCTGTCAGTCACCGCACTGGTGTGGATACTGTCATTCGCAATCACAGATTCTACTTTTTGGAAGTATGACCAATATAAGAATTTTCAACGGAAAATGTCGTCTAAACAAGTAAGTAACATCCACTTTTGTTACTTACAAAAAGGGGAAAGAAGCATTGCAGTTAATCGCACCGATTAAATCTAACGATCGCTTATATCACGTCAAACCGTGCAAATTATACTTTGTTCTCAAATTGTTAATGTTAACAACATCAGCATTGCGTGACTACATTTAATGCCCTTCCGATATTTGTCCTTGTTTTCGCATGGGCCCGGTTGCAGTCTCTTTTTTTTCTCTGAAGTCCGAAGTCTTTTGCGTTTTACAACGGGTGAATCTCTAGTTGTCACTGGTGATTGTCGTTTGAACCTTTCTGGATCCGCCATCAAATTAATGTTTAATTATATCAAGTGCTGCGAGAAAAAGCTATAAATCTCCACCTCCAACATCCTCACAGGCAATATAGCCTACTAGCCAGAACTCCTTCTTTATGTGTACAGATGTGACGTAATGACGCAAAGACATGCTCGAATTTCCCGCGGAAATCCACCAGTACCACTGGAATTAAAAACATTATTACAAGCTTACCATTTTGAATCGAGCTAAGGCAAGCAGAGAGTTTTTAACACTGGTTGGTTATGTACTTGCTCAAAAATGTATTTTGGATAATTTTGAACCCAAAAAAGCTACGGACTGCAGCTTTAAGTATGTAAATTGATTATAATTTAATGTAATGTAATGTAAATTATTTTTTTTCAGGAATGATACTACCATTAGGAAAACCAAAACAGAATGTTTAAAGTGTTTTAGAACATAATTGTACGATTTGGGTTAATTGGAAACCTCGGTTTCTCCTTCCTTTCTCTCTCGTCTTCCTCTTGGATGTGATCTAACTCCCTGTTCCTCTCCACACTGCAGGGGCTGGCCATTTTTAGTCAATGCGTGTGTGTCAGAGCATGAGGACCCAGGCTGTTATGAAACCCTCCAGGGCTCTTCTGTTGGTTCCAGGATCCAGTGCCCATTTCTGGCCCCGTCCGCACCTGTACCTGGTGGTGCCCAGGAGCGTGTAAGGAACATATGCCCGTGAGGGCAGTGGGAGGGTGTGTGGGCAGACAGAGAGGGACGGGGCACTTTGGCACTGAAGGATAGAACCACAATAAAAGAAGACGGATTGGTTTCCTCTCTGCAGGTTTTTAATTGGTTAGTGAAAGTACACCTGAGCCCCGTGGAGGCTGAGTGCACATAATGCCCAAAATATGCCACATGCAGAGATCCAGCCTCAGGGTACGTCAACACATTGCCCACGCGCGAATACACACAAAAACAAATCCCAAGCTCACTCAAATAAAAGCAAATTAACAATGAAAGCAGACGCTTTTATGCAATTACTCTGACCTTGCTAAAACAACAAACACTGGAAAGAACAAGATATTTCTGATGACACAGAGAGCAAACAAAGTAGATGAGTTTAGAAAACTAAAAACTAACATTAAATTAAATTAATTGTTTGGAGCCATTGCATAAACCGATTCTGAATGCACTGTTTATATGCTCCATAAACACTCAAGTGTGATTCAAATATCCACTGTTTCTTCAACTACAGCCACTTTTATTTTCCAGGGGTTGGATTTTATTTGATTATCTCTCTTTTTTGTTATATGAAAGTCACATTTAAACTGCTTCGGAAAGTTTTCAACATCCCTTCATCATTTATTTTTGATACTTTTCAAATGCGTTTTATGTAAGGGATAATGTAGTGCGAGGCGGTTGTTATAGCGAATACAACCCCGAAAGGCTGATCTTCGCGTCGGGGTCTTGAATCAGCCTGAAGGGGTTGTATTCGCTATAACAACCGCCTCGCTCTACATTATCCCGCTTATTACATTGCTACCTACCAAATAAATCAATAATTTGACACAAAATAATGATTTAAAAAGGAGTTTATTGATTTAAAAATGATTGTATTGCTTCCGCTAAAGTAGATAGTCATATCAATATATCAAGAAATAACAGACCATAGTCTACATTAGAATTCAACCAAGCCATGTAATAAATATAAATATTTTTGCTTTACCCAAACTATGAAAAGCCAATTAAATATTTGAAAAGTAAAACAATATATTTTAAAGGAATTAATACTTTTGTTGAGCATGGATGCATTAAAATGATAAGAAAGCGACAGTAAAGACATGTATAATGTTACAGAAACTTTATAATTCTGTTCTGTATGAAAGAAAATGCATCCACAAAAATGTTAAGAAGCACAACTGTTTTCAACATTTTACAATATATTCAACTAGAAAACACTTACTTTCAATGAAGCTCTTTCAGATTCTGATTTGCTGTATTTGTGATCAAATTAGCAGCCTTGGTGAGCAGTAAGAGACTTTTAAAAACATCTTGCAGACCCCAAACTTCAGAAAAATCTAGGTAAATATTAATTGGGAATAAAAATGTTATTCTATTTTATTTAGGATATATAAAATGTTAACTATAAAAATTGCCTTGGCTATTTAAAAGTATAATATAAAAAGTAGTTGGCTATTTTATTGAAAATAAATGTTTAAATGTGATTTTCATCAAAGTCATGTAATGTTTCAGGTAAACTCACTATTGGACAATTAAACTAATGAGAGAGTGAACAGAACAGCTAAAGAATCAATCCTCATTCGTGCACTGCATGTCTTCGGCACAAAAGTTGTGAGCATGCTAAGAGAAGCATTTAGTGTCAGCGTTCTCATAGCAGCCTGTCAGAGAAAGACAGCAAGGCAGCTAACGAAAGAATTCTGACGACTCAGCGTGCCAAACCAGTGTGTAATTGCCATATTTGCCTTGCTATCATAGCTAAAAAAATATGCAAGAAAAGCTTCCTTCACATGTTTCAAACTGTACTTTACGAAGGATATGAGAATTATAAATAGCATCCCACATTCTATCACGTATAAAGATATTAGTCTCAAGCTCATTCGACTACACAGCAAAAAGCAATTTCTTTAGATTTTCAAGTAAACAAATCCACGTGCTTTGAAAAAGAAAAAATACTTTGCATAAGAAAAATACGAAAAATAGATTTAATTTGCAACATATTCTCTGAAAATTCCCTTATTTTCTTATGCAGTTTGAAAGTAAATTAATCTTGTTTAAAAGATGTTTAAGTAATCTTGGAAAATAAGTCAAACATATCGAGAAAGTATTATAGCTAATGAGTGGCTATAAAAGTACATTTCTCTCTAACCCTGTGTTTTAAGTGATTCATCTCTAGTTTTCTAAACCCAGATATTTAATGCATGAGCGCAGGCATACCGGGGTCAGAAGGACAGGATGTAAAGAGAGGCTGAAATAGGGATCCCTGCTTGTTAAAATTCAAGCAGTTTCAATAAGCTGAGGCAGCGCATTCATAGTCTCTATTCATACTAGCGCTGCTGATGCCTTCAGCATTTGAGGCAGATGACTTTGAAGTCGTCAGGGAATTGTGGTCTGTTGACAGTCGCGCCGATATCAACCAATACCCTCAAAGGGCAGCGGCAGGCATGTTAGAGACACCACAATACAGCATGACCTCTGCTTCATCTCCCTCTCTTTCTCTACCTCCTTAGTTCCTCAGAACACATACTTTCTTTTGGCGTCTTTTCTTCCAAAACTAGCCACACACAAAAACATAACTCATAATTCATTCATTCAATAAGGGCGGCAGAGTGGGCTGGTTAGCGCGGCCAGGTTTGCCCCTGTTGGTAGATGGTATTACACACCTTGCATTCAACACCTGAAGAAGATTCACAGATGTTTGTTTATATCTGGCTGCCATGTGTGGATTCGCTGACTGCTGTTTGTTTTGACAGGAAGATGATAATCTCAATGGTCTGTCTGAATTTTCAGCCATCTCTACAGTAGAAGGAATACGTATCAGATAGATTGATAGATAGACAGACAGACAGACAGACAGACAGACAGACAGAAAGAAAGAAAGACAGAAAGACAGTGTTTCCCTTTCAGATGCTAAATGTATCGGAAAAGTGTTCAGCACGTGATCTACTGACGATGCGCAAATTAAAGAAAATGGACGCAGCCAGATCATTTCCATAATGACCAACGCAATCTACAAAGAGCAGCGCAAATAGTACAGTGAATAATGGTGCAAATACCAGTAAATTGACATGCGCAAACCTTAGTATATCACCTTCGTGATTCATTTAAATGCTCTCCTCCCATAAGTTTTGCGCCTGGAAGGTAAAATCCTATAAATGCATATGCAATAAGGTCAGCCGCAAAAATAACCCTGTCCACGCCTTTTCAGCAATCATTTTTCACTGCGTGTCTTCAGTAAATCCTGACAGTAGTTTGTTAATGCCAAAAGAGGGTTTGCGCTGGTATACGCTGTTAGTAAATCTGACCCTTGGTGAGTAAAAAATGCCAAGAATGGAAAAGACACAAATACTGATTAAGAAAATAATTTGTTACACCAGGAAAGACACATGAAATGTTTTATTTAATACGAAATATGGTATGCTATGGTATGTTATATGGTTCAGAAAAGCCAGGGGCAGGTCTATGATGCAAACAAACTCTATAGGTAGTCAGCTCACTAGGGTTTGGACCAGAGCCATGTTGCTCCAAACATGCAGCGATGTTCATGGTTTTCACACAGCACAGACTATAACAGACTAAGCATCCATTAGCTGTGCTTCCTTCCCTTTCTCTCCTGTGGAAAATGACTTCAGGCCAGTCTACTGTAGGAGCATCGACAGTGACAGATCACACACTCTCCCACTGTTACTCTGTGTGTGTCTGTCCCGTACAGCATTATCTCTGAATGAGATAGGAAAGACACATAGCGGATCCCTGTTTAAAGGGCGAACAGAGGAGAGAGAGAGCTTGAGAGAGAGACCGAACGAGAGGAGAGAGAACATTTACAATCACAGTCTGGCAGACCGCAGCTCTCTCGGTGTGTTCAATGCAGACCTGATAACAACACCTGCTCTCAAACCTCCTCCTTATATTTCTTTCCCCCACCACTTTAAGGAGGCCGAAAGGAGTATGTAAGGGATAATGTACAGACAGACAATCATTATCGCAAAAAAAAAAGAAGTTTATATCCCACTGTGGAGCAGATTAGCAAAAAAACGAATGCATATGGACATAAAATAGAAGATTTTCTTATCTTAATACTAGCTTATATAGCTTCCACTATGAGAAAACTAGTGTGACTCGTTGATCTAGAGCAGGAGTGCCCAATCCTGCTCCTGCCGATCGACTGTCCTGCACAGTTCATCTCCAACCCTAATCAAACACACCTGCCTTTAATTTTCAAGTGATCCTGAAGACCTTAATTGGTTGCTTCAGGTGTGTTTGATTAGGGTTGGAGATGAACTGTGCAGGACAGTCGATCGGCAGGAGCAGGATTGGGCACCCCTGATCTAGAGGTAATGTTTTCACTTTAAATATCTGAAGTTATGTTTTCTTTAATTCTCTACAGATAGCAAGTCACGGAAAAGCAAAAGATTGGAGTGCACAAAAAAAACATTGCCACTGTCACTTTCTGGTAACCATAACCAAAGCAAGCACTAAGCAAAACATTAAAAATCACAAACTGAATAAAATAACTAAATGAAAATTCCTGTTCAAGAACTGTATCAGACATATCTCTGCCACAAGTATTTCATAGTGGAGACAAAACAACTAGATGCAGCACATTTCTGCTGCTGTTATTCTAATTGTTTGTATTTTGTTATGTTAAAATATCAGAAAATCCATAAAACGCTTGTTTTCAGAAATTGCATCTTTAATGCAAGTATATTCTGTATTTTAAACAAGTAAAAAAGTGGGGGAAAACTGGTAAGAAAAATACACTTAAAGTATATTCAATATACTAAAGTCATAGTATCTTATGCAGTGTTGCTTCTCAAATAAATTTATGTTGGTTTATGATTTTCTTTTTAAAAATACTTTTACTGGAAAATAAGACAAAACAGACTACTTAAACTCATTACGTTTTTGCAGTATATAGAGATTCGAATAGAACTTCAAAAACAAATAAAAGTGTTAAAAAAACTACAAGTAGAGGTTTAGATGAAGCGGTTTGAATGATTAATAATCAATATATAACCTGAAGAAATTATGTTTATTCAATGTTACCCACATTACATTTCATCTGCAACAGCATTGTGAACTTTTATAAAGATAAGTTTGGTCATTAACTTTATGCAAACATATGAGGAGTGTTCTCCACATTATTTATATCTTAATTTAATTCACAAAAACAATTTTTAATAGTTTAAGTTAACAGTTGTTAAGTTCAACGACTCAAACTGTTCCTCAAACTTGGATTCGTTTCTGCAGTGGGAAAGTAGTGATGCTTTATAGTCCCACAATCACTAGTTTCTTAAAGCAGCACTCAGTAGCTTCGGGATTTCTTCGCTGTATTCTCTCTTTTTGCTCGCAGGTTTCTCTCTAGAGCTCCCCCCACAGCTTCGGAATAGATATTTGACAACACTGTTGTAAAAACTCATTGGTGATTCTCAGACACCAGAGGCTATAGATTAACGACATCAAAGCAGATGGGACATTCTTTAAAACGTCTTCTTCATTCGGGTTCGGACAGCGTGAGGGAGCGCAATAATGACAGCATTTTAGCAGATTTCTTTTGGCCGTAAAGCAATTGTTTACATCGCGAGACCTGATATCACGCGAGATTTCCTGACGCAGTGGCCGGCGGCCCGCCGGCTCAAAGTTGCAAGTGTGTATTTTCCGCTCACGGGCACCAGGGAGGTGCGAAACGACCACCGTTCAACCCGAAATAAGTAATATAACCATTCCAATGACTCCGAAGCTGTTCAGTTAAGGTAAAAAAAGTTACTTAGTTCACCTTTAAGGGTTCATTGCACTTAACAGTTAGCACAAAACGGATAAGAAAGGAGGCAGACTGGAAAAGTAAGAGACAAAAAGGTAAAACAGAGTACAAAAAGAAGCAAAAGGTGAAGAAAAAAGCTTGGAGAGGGCTCGGAATGTAAGGATGTGAAGTGAACAGAGAGAGACAGAAAATGAGAATCCCTGTGATGAGATGTAGTTTGTCTCCCCTGAGAGGTTGTTTCCCAGGTTGTTAGGAAGAGGAAATAGGCCAGGCAAGATGAAGAGCACACACACACACACAACATTTTTCCCCCAAAACACAACATTTTATTCAAACACTCCTGAGCCACCTTCAGACAGATGTGTTTTGGTTGCACTGTTGCAATCTGACGTTAAAACACATACACACATTTGAATATGACAGAATCTCACAGCGAATGCCCGAGAGGAAGAAAAAAAGAAGGCACTCCATCACACATACACACACGCACTAGGGCTCAACACAGGCATCACATCTTCTCTTCACCGAGATGTCATGGTTGTCTTTGACAGGACGAGACTGAACACGGCAGGAAGCATCTGGAGTACGTGAGCGTTTTTCAGCATGTGTGTTTGGATAGTTTTTCGGGTCTTTGACAGCAGGGGGGCCGGCGGTGCCATGTTATAATGTCTAAATAATGAGCTTGCTGACATTATTCTAACGAGATGAAGTCATCAGAGTGTGTGTGCGCGCGAGTCTATGTTCATCTCTGCACTTCCTGTTGTTCATCTTCTAAAGCAAGAGTTCTGCGTTAGATACGGCAACTTTGAAGTGATTCTGGTCTCCCTCCGTCTCCAGTTAAGTAGGCCTGCAACATTCCTTTATCTCCTGCCCTCAAGACACCGTATGGAAATGGATTCATGCAGAGTAGACTCATAAATAGCTCCGGAGTGGAGACGGGGTTTGCAGAAGTTTGACAGGGTGCGTAGACTATAGCTGAGGGTCTGAATAAAGCATGATTTCTGCAGCCTCGGCTCGTTATTTTATCAGTGAAGACACATCAGCATCAGCTCTCAGTGTCAGGCGAGAGGCTTCTGGTGCGCTTCAGTCTGCCTCATCAGCTCGCTGGCTGCAAGGCGTGCCGTTTGGAGAAACTGTGCAAAGCGATAATGGATTTCAGTCGCTCTGTTGCTGTTGTTGACCTATTCAGTTATTCGGTCATGTGGCAAATGCGAGAGCTTTTGCGAAAGCCAGAGAAACAACAAAAAAAGATAGTGGAGGGAGAATAATGGAGAGAATACTGAATGATTGAGTGTCTGAAAGGCTGCTACACACGTACCTGTAAAGGAGAATATGTTACTGGGGAATTCTGGGATTGTTCTGAGGTGCCGTTGTACAAGAAATAACTTTTACTTCCTGCTGAGATTCCAATAATGAATCCTGCTTTAACTATTAAACACACAGATAGAACGATAGATAGAATGATAGATAGAATGATAGATAGAACGTTAGATAGATAGAACATTAGAACGATAGAATGTTCAATAGATAGATAGATAGATAGATAGATAGATAGATAGATAGAATGATAGATAGAACGTTAGATAGATAGAACATTAGAACGATAGAATGTTCAATAGATAGATAGATAAAGTAAATTGGTGGTGGTGGCGCAATGGATAAGACACATGCCTTTGGTGTGAGAGACCCGGGTTCGAATCCACTGTGAGACACCAATGTGTCCCTGAGCAAGACACTTAACCCCTAGTTGCTCCAGAGGCGTGCAACCTCTGACATATATAGCAATTGTAAGTCGCTTTGGATAAAAGCATCAGCTAAATGAATAAATGTAAATTCCACTTCAAATTCCCTTTGAACCTCCAGTTGGGAGTGGCAAACTACATTAAAATTCACACCTGAAAGAGAAAGTTCTTCAATTCAGAATAAAATATCAGCTTCACCAGCAAAGCTATACTGGACCAACATTGAAATTCAAGCTAGTCTTTTCAAATAAATAAAGGACAAATAAATGATCTAAACAATTAGATGTCAAACACAGCACACATACCAATATGAGCAAACCAGCAGGCACAGTGCTACTCCCAGAGGACAGCGGGTTTGGCTGGATTACTTTGAGCCAAGGCCGCCAGGTTTAAATTTCACAGTGAGAGACTAGCTGGAGTCCTAACCTCCAGCAGAACATGTTTCAAATACAAAACAGTGTGCAAATCCTCTCCTGGACCAAAGTCAGGCCAGAACCACCCAAGGCAGCCTAGGCACCCAGCATGAAGCCAGGAATACTGCCACAATCCATGGCACCCATCTCTCTTTTGCTCTCCCTGAAGACGTGTGTTAGAACGGTGGCTGGCATGACAAATTTATGCTATGCTACAAAGACAAGTGTGCAGCTCTCTGAGATTGATCCTCCAGCCTTGTTGCTAACAGCTCAGATCCTCGAAAACAAGACCACAACCTTGCTCTGCACTGCTTAGCTAACACTCTAATTAGATGACCTGCCAAATAATGTACTTGCTAGTTTGAGGCAACAACAACAGCTTTGAACATAATACGGATGAAAACAACCCATTAAAAAAAATAAAAAAAATAAAAGACAACAAAATGATATTATGTTGGTTTCAAAGTGAAATATCCAATGAGTGGCGATAAAAGAGCATTCAGTTTAGTCTGAAACAGATGAATGTGAATCTAGCAATGTTTTATGTTGGTTGTTGTACGTATCATAATAGTTTCTAAATGAAATGTTCGGTGAGTTAATGCTCTATTGCATTTGAAAATAGCATACCACCTATATAAATAATGTTAACAAATGCAAGCGTGAAATAAAAATGCATTTGCTGAAGCAACCGTGCTAATTTAGCTGGCTTCTAGTTTTTAAGCTCTTTTATCGTGACTTGTGTTACACAGGACTCGAATGCTCCACATCGCAAGCACAAGAGTATCTATTTCTTCATTTATGTTTTATGCTAAAATAAGATCAGTTGGATCAAATTTCAATATGGTATTAACTGGTTTTTGATGCAATCCTAGCACAAGCTTAAACTGGTTAATGCTGCAGGCAAGGTTTATTTTTTGAACACTGGTAAGGACAAACCATGATTTCCCCTACTTTTTGGTTATTGACTCCCCTTACCTATTGATTGTACTGTTACAATCAATCAGTTTAGAAAGGGTATTTAAGTGTCCATTTAGCTATCCACTTCTTTCCTTACACTGAATACAACCATTTAAAAATACAATAATGATTTTATTGAGCAAAAAAATATTTTGAGGTGCACAAATGGTATGGTTTGTTCCTGGGTAAATGTGTAAAGAACAGAATAACCCTGCTAAAAAAAATTTTTTTTTTAAATAAATAATACTTAAACCACCCTAATCTGGGGTGCGTTTCCCAAACAACGACGTTACTCACTGCTTAACTACCATAGTACGATGCATCGTTGAAGAAATCAACTAGCTAGTCACGACTGTTTCCCAAAACTGTATTGTCGCAAAGTGGTCGTTCAACCACCTTGGTTTATGACGTCACGCACGTGGTGGAGTTATGACTTCTTTTAATGAATCTGTTTGAGATCGAATTAAGATGTTTTGCTATAAATTACAGACATGGCATCTGAGGACTATTTCTCATTTTTCTCAGTTATTTTGCTTTATTTCCAGATTCAATCATAGGCTCGTGTTTACGTAGTAGAGCACATTTACACATGCGCACTCTTCAAAAACGGAGCTTTAAATCTCTTGACAAACTAAAAGTCATAAATGACATTTTTATGTATTCTAAATAAAAGACACAGGTTGTACTGAATGTCAGCTTGCTTATTTTGCTCAAGATAAGGATTTATAGACTCCACATGTCATGCAAACTAGAAACTATGCTTCTAACCACAGGTCGAGAGCTATCGTTTCAACTACACAACTCTGCGATGCTGTTTGCGAATGTTCGTTTGAACGATGGTTTTGGGAAAACTCGTTGAACTATGCTGATAACGACGGAACTTGCGAACTTTTGGGAAACGCACCCCTGGTTCATGCTTGTCTTCAGATGGTCCAGTTGATCTTCCAGTCAAGTCAAACTGGTGTTTAGCTGGACAGCTAGCTGGTCTCCCAGCCTCACCAACTGAAAAAAGCGACCAAAACCCCTCTAAAACCAGCAAACAGACCAGCCTGAGACACCAGCCTCCACGGATGAATGCATGGATGGATACTTATATTATGTGCAATCATAAATTTCAGTTAAGTTTCTTAACTGTGGTCAGTGTGATTATGCTGTCAATCACGTTAGCGAGTCTGCACTGGTATTTTCAGTAGAGTTAAATGAACATTTATCCCTCAGGCACACTTGTTGCTGTCACTTCACAGCAACACAGGCCATGCAAAACTGTTCAAAGATGCCCAATCGCAATCGATGACCTCCAGTCACTCAAAGGAACAAGGTCATGCTGGGTATAAACAGAGCATTAGACAGTGAGATAGAGACCAGGAGACAGAGAGCCAAGGGTGATCTCTCTCCCAGCAAGGTCGAGCAGCCCCTGTCATTTCATTGCCGTCCACACTTGATCTCTGTGCTCGCTCTCTCTGCACCTCGTCTACGCTGAGAAAAAGCGTGTGTGTGGGGGGAGGGCTGTGTGTGTGTGCTGTGATTAATCTCAGTCAGGGGTAAATGAGAACCTTTAATAAGCCATCTTAGTCTCCTCAGAAAGAGCTGCCACTCACTGTGGACACGCTGTCATTTGCATAGCTTCAATCAGGACCTCTCACATTGTCTCACCTGATCCTGTGCTAGAATTTTAATTTGCCCGTCTGAGATTTTCATTTTAACAAGTGGCTGTCTTTCAACTGGAATGACCGCCCCTGAGGACAAAACAGCAGAGAGCAAAGTCATTTTAGCAAATTCACCATCGCTCTTTCACTGATTGGACTTGTGGTCATCATGAATGTACAGTATTGTGCTTGTTCCATATGTCGAACAGGTATATTTGTGGTAATAGCCAACAATACATTGTGTGGGTCAAAATTATAGATTTTTCTTTTATGCCAAAAATCATTAGGATATTAAGTAAAGATCATGTTCCATGAAGATATTTTGTACATTTCCTACCGTAAATATATAAAACATTTATTTCTGTGAGTGAATGCAGCACAGTCGAGAACATAAATGGACAACTTTAAAGGCGATTTTCTCAATGTTTCGATTTTTTTGCACCCTCAGATTCCAGATTTTCAAATAGTTGTATCTCGAGCAAATATTCTATCCTAACAAACCATACATCAATGGAAAGCTTATTTATTCAGCTTTCAGATGATGTATACATCTCGATTTAAAAAAATTGTCCCATGTGACTGGTTTTGTGGTCCAGGGTCACATGTTCTTACAAATAAAGGTTCTTTAATGGAAGTGAGGGTTCCATGAAGAGCCTTTTAACATCCATGGAACAAATGTTCCATTAGACAAAGTTTCACTTCTAAAAACTGTTGACTGGAAGGTTCTTTGGGGAACCAAAAATGGTTCTTCTATGGCACTGCTGGAAAAAAATAAACCTTTGGAACCTTTATTTCTAAGCGTATACAATGACTGTTTGTGTGAACCGCAGATTGTCAAACTCTGAAATAGACAAAATGCATAGTCTTTACGACGTATGCAGTACATTCTGGTCCTCGGAGGTCATACAGGCCAAATTATAGCCAAATCATTCATGCAACTCAATATGGAGCTTATGTCTGAATAATGACTTAAATTTAAGCCTGTTCATCACACACAAAGCTATCAAATGACTTCAGAAGACTTGGAATTTTGTGCACACGTTATATGGGCTTCTTCTATGATGCTTTTAGAGTGCTTAGAGACTCTGGTCACTAAAAAACGTGAATCTCATTTTGTGCTGCACAAAGAAAATAACAACCAGTTTGGAATGACACGAGGGGGAGTAAAAATGTCAGAAACTATTGATTTAAGATATTAAACTCATTCTAGGTCACTGATAAATGAGCATATTTGTGATCTAGACCATGTTGGACAAAAGGTCAGATGTTCTTGTTTCCACTGAAGCACGAGATCTCTTTAGATCATTGTCAAATCATGCTGAATCACATGATCATCAGGTTTTACACAAGCTTGTGGAGGTTCATGCAGCTCAAGTGATTCTGTTATATACAAACTAAACACTAAAACATTATGCAATTCATGCAAATTTTTCAATTCAACCTTTTATTCAAATTGTCCAACTAATAATATAATTTGCAATGGGGGAAAATGTAAATGTATTTTCACTAGTGGACTTTTGACACTAAAATGAATAATTCACTCAAAATATTAATAGCTGGTATAAACAAGTATAAATAAGTCTGTATTTACAGTACTCATCCATATTTTTCCAAATTAGCTAAATGTTTTCTATTTAACCTTTTAATAAAGTTGTTCTACTGGGGTTAAAGTGTATTGACTTGAAAATGCAAATGCATTGAATGCATTTTCCCTAGTGGACTTTTGAATTCCACTGTACGTTTAGTGTATACATATGTGGCCCACATACGTGTAGACCATCCATTAATGTTTAAGTGAAATGGCTTATACAAAATTAAGCAAACAGTTTTATTATTAACAGACACTGTGGTTAAATGATTTTTGGTTAAACTGATTAATAAACAGCCAGATTCCAATCATTTAATTGGCATTTGATTAAACTGGTGAGCGTAGACCCTGGAGCAGATCCAGACTGCAGAGCTTCGCTCGTCCAGCTGAAGATAAGCCTAAAGCTTAGCAGGACAATTAAATAGGTTTGAATGGAACACTGGGTAAAGCACAAAAACTCTGGATCAGTTTTGAAAGTTAATGATTTCCCCGAGACACCAGCCTGAGTCATTATCCTTGGATTTGTCAAGGAGACGCTGAAGAGCCCCAGTGAAAATCCAAACAGATTAAAAAAGAAAATACAAAAAAAAGAGAACATTTTTTGTTCACAGAAGTTAAGACTCTTTTTTCCCTTTTACAAATGTAATTGTATTTAGTAGAATGTGAGCAAGAGAGAACTCGTCTTCTGTTTTCAGAGACAAAGTTTGTCACACTCCATGACATAATATTCAAATTGATTCAGGACTTTGGACTGTCTTCTAATGAAGTTTTTAACTCGCTTTGTCTCCATAATTGAACTCATTTTAGAGGATTTCAAAGTGATAAATCTGGCACAGAGTCTGAGCAGGTCCAGAAGGCGAGAGTGAATGAGAAACAAGACACGCAATTTTAGAAATACACTTCCACAGTATTCATCTCTTGTTTTAGACTTGACAGGAAGGAAATGAAGTTTGAATTCACTGCAAATGAGAAACTATATTTGTCCTTTTCAATGTGGGATAGAACTGTTCAAAACAAATCTCTGCTAGAAAAAAAGCTTAGGCCACACTAGTCCAGGCTGGTTTATGCTGGTTTGGCAGAGATCTAAACTTGCTCATGAACCTGCATAGTATTTATGATGAAGCTGGCTGACTAAAAACAAGCATGTCGCACCAGGTTTGACATCAATTACCTCAATTGTAATTGGTAATTTTGTGCATTTGTATCATCTAAATTTATGCAATTGCGATTTGAGAGCTAAGCCTAATATTTAAAGTGAATAGTAACTTAAATTTTGTCGTCCCCCCCTCCCTAATGACTTCAGAAGACTTGTAGGTTACATTTTATTTCGATCTTCCACTTTAGACATTCTACTAACTATGAGTAACTTTGCAGATACATGTCAACTAACTCTCATTAATTTGCTCATTAACAACTAACTTCCATTAGAGTATTAGCAGACTGTAAAGTTAGGTTTAGGATTAGGGTTAGTAGAATCCTTTTATGTGCTTGAAAGTTACTTATATTCAGTAGAATGTCTGTTGGGGGACCATTAAAATAAAGAGTTAACAGATATTAAGAATGCAGTCTACTAATACTATAAAAACGGGAAGTTCATGTAGTTGTACAGACTTACAGACCACAATGTATGCATCATTATAATGCATAGGCCTATACATTGTTATATAATGTTATAAGTAAGAATATCCAACGAAATTTCATTTCTGAATGAACTTTCAATGTATAATAGGGACCAAACTCAGCAATACAACTCATTTCACCAGATTACCAGGCCAATCTGATTTACCAAAGCCTCTGCAATGAAATTATAGATAGGCAGTCTGGCTGATAGGTCAGGTCACTGAATCATGTGATTTAATTCAACAGTGCAATAAGTAAAACCACAGCTTTATTCATCCCAGATTGAATCTGCAAAACTGATCTGCGTCATTTCATCCTATTACTGATAGACTCTAAACACTTCTGCTCCTTTGACACTTCAGGGAATGGCGGTTTAAGCGCAATCCCTGCCTAATGCTCTGATGCATTATTCAGTGACTGACCTGTTCTCTTATGGAGAGTAAAGTCCCCTGGATCTGTCTAAATGCTGGCTAGAATGCAGTGCTGATGTAAAATGCATGTGTGCTAATGTCACCTCTCCCCTGTCCTAAAAGCTCTCATCTCCACAGACACAACCGTGAGGAACACCGCAGCATTAAAAAAACTACCGCAGTACGACTGCACCATCAAAGCATCATCTCTGCTCTTTAATTAGACCCTCTGCACTGTACACACCACAGGCAAAAGGAAAGGAAGTGATGAAAATTTAACACAGCACAAAAAAAGAAGAAAAAATGGTGTCAGTCATTCTATTTGAATGTGATAGGGCTTTTCTTTTTGATTGGGCTGGAGTGCTATGTAGAGCGGAAATCAGTTCCCCCGGAGAAATCAACACTAGAATAGAGGACAAAAATTCAGATTGAAGTAGAAGATGCGTGTGGTATTTCAGCACAGAAATCTTTACTCAATCCATACCACTTGCAATCCAGATTAATAAGGTAATGTGCAATATACACTCTTAAAAATAAAGGTTCCAAAATGGTGTTTTCACTGCAATGCCTTAGAACAGGGGTATTCAATTAAAGTTCCAAGAGGTCAGTGCCCGGTTGCATAAAGCACCTTAAGTTTTTCCCTTAGTATGATACTTAAGGGGCGATTTCCCCTTACCTAAGAGAATAACTTAAGGGTGTTGCATATAATCTCTTAAACGGTTCTCTTAGGTAAGGGAAACATTTAAGTGTTTCACGACAGCGATCCTGGATTCACGTTATAAAAGTCTGTTGTTGCCATAGATACGCAAAACACTAACACTTTCGCAATCAAATAAAGTAGGCTAGGATATCGGAATGGATAAAGAAAACAAAAAAAAGAGAGCCTAATTGGACAGAGGAGGATAAATGCATTCTTCTTGACAAATATGGTAAAAGAAAAACAATTTTTGACCGTTGCATTTAAATGACGGGAAAGCCCCCGCAACCCGGTGAACCTCTCTGCTGACAGACGATTTATGCACGTGGAAAACATCTCCCGCTAATATTGCGCGTCGATCAAATCGGTATTCCTGCAACAATTTTGTTGGCACATAATGATCTTCAGCTGGTTCCATAAATTCAGCCATTTCGTCTTATTTTTGTCCGCGTTACTCTTAAGGTTACGATTTCCAAACCTTAAGTTATACTTAGGGAAATTACCGTTAAGGGGTTTTATGGAACACTTGACGCTTTTTAAGGGATTACTTAAGTGAAAAAACAGCGTTTAAGGGAAATTCTAAGTGTTTATGACGTTTCACTAAAAGAAACCCTTAAGTAACACTTAAGGGTTTTTTTCTGCAACACCCTTAGGTTTAAGGGAAACATAAGGGAGAACTTAAGGGAAAATTACACTTAAGGTGCTTTATGCAACCGGGCACTGGTCTCTATATTTCCTTCCCAGCAGAGGTCCAGACAATACTTTTTTGGAATAGTTATACATTTCCATGGGCAGCAGTATGTTGTAAAGGGAAAATTGTATAAGTACATTGGGCCCTCAGAGTCAAAGTAATGTTTCTAAAAAATAAACAAATAAAAATTCCACAGTTGAGCCCAATTGGATTATGTATATGACAATCTTTATATTTTTGCTTAAAATATATATATATTGAAAACAAACAAACAAACAATGCACATAATAATCAAAACACCCTCATCATGATCAGAAAACAAAGTTAAACTAATAGGCCTAATTTCAAAGTTGTAATTGTCTTTCCTTGCCATCTACAAATAGTTTTCCAAATTATATCACTATTTATTAAGAAATGCTCTTAACATGCTAATTAATGATGCTAAATGTAGATGAAAAAACTTCTTATCAAAAAAATACTTCTATTTGAATGGTTAGAATCATGTGTATGACAGATAAAAAATAATAATTGGATTTGCTGGATTTTCTGCAGTGTTTCAGCAAAAGTATCAATCTATTTTGCTTCTCACTGTTTTTTTTTTTGTTTTTTTTTTTTTTTTTGTTGTTTTTGGCACTTTAGCGTCTTTAGCGGTATAAAGAAGCAAAGTTCACAGAACATAAAGGGATTGAATGCAGCACGTTTGGATGTAGATAAAAATATTAGAGTATATAACACAGAAAGATCATTACCATAAACGGCTTAGCACTTGTGGTATGAACTGCTCTGTTGTTTTGATGCGCTGCTCTCTTTAAAACTGTAGAAACGGTAAAATGGTGCTACCACTGTCATCATGTCTCGAGGTCCGGTTGAAACTAAGCCAGGGTCTATTTGACGACTCCTGCCATAGAAGAACCATTTTTGGTTCTAAAAAGAACCTTTCAGTGAACAGTTTTTTCTTATAGTATGAAGAACATTTAAAAAATCTAAGGAACCATTTGTGCAATGGAAGGGTTCCATGGAAGTTCTTCATGGAACCATCAATGCCAATAAAGAACCCTTTATTTTAAAGGATGATAGTGCTGGGCCATGTGTATTTACAGTAAATTAAGTCATTATCCTTCTTTTCAGCAAAAACACATTTATTTTCAATGTAAATTGGGCTTATTATAGAATTTTTTATGTTTTACAGTAAAAAAAAAATGCTGCAATACAATTGTTGTTTGAATTTAATCAGCATAAATTACAGGGAGTACCACAAATGCTATAATACTTCAAAATGTTTTTTTTTTTTTTTCACATTATATAACCAGGAAACATAGGCTTAATATAAACATGAAATAGATAATAAATATAAAAAAATATTAACTACAAAAATAATTAATATAAAAAATATAAATTTTACATTTTTCTTATTTTTTCTTTTGATTTTGGTGGAGGACTACAGGCCGGATCTTGGAAAGATTTGTGAGATTCGTCTATCGATATCTTGTGAAAAGTCTCTTTTATCACAGGCTTCTGCCAGTCTGCAGGCTTTGGCAAGCATTTGGGTATGTGTGTAATTATCACTAAGCAGTTACACACTCTTTGTCTCTCATTTCCAGTTCATTTCATGGCCCATGTTTTATTCATGCCTAACATGCTTGTTTTACAAAACATGATGCTGCTACGCTTGGGACTTGGTTTTGGATGCAGTGCCAGGACTGGATTCAGAAAAAGACAAGTGTGGATATCTGCAGGCTTGAGTAATGGCCATGACGAAAGGTAGGGGCATGGAGAAAGGTCATTATAATTGGTTGCTAAAACTGTCTGTCAGGGTGTGGGGTAGGGTTAGGGGTTAGTTTCTGTTGTAGCAATCACCTTTCGGCACGCCCATCACCCCGAGCTGAAAGAGAGATGGACAGATAAAGAAATAAAGAAAATAAATGTAGGTAGGTAGGAAGGAAGGAAGGAAGGAAGGAAGGAAGGAAGGAAGGAAGGAAGGAAGGAAGGAAGGAAGGAAGGAAGGAAGGAAGGAAGGAAGGAAGGAAAGGAAAGGAAAGGAAAGGAAAGGAAAGGAAAGGAAAGGAAAGGAAAGGAAAGGAAAGGAAAGGAAAGGAAAGGAAAGGAAAGGAAAGGAAAGGAAAGGAAAGGAAAGGAAAGGAAAGGAAAGGAAAGGAAAGGAAAGGAAAGGAAAGGAAAGGAAAGGAAAGGAATCAGAAATCAGAAATCAGAAATCAGAAAGAAAGAAATCGGAAAGACAGAAGGGAAGGGAAGGGGAAATGAAAGGGAAATGAAAGAAAAGAAAAGAAAAGAAAAGAAAGAAAGAAAGAAAGAAAGAAAGAAAGAAAGAAAGAAAGAAAGAAAGAAAGAAAGAAAGAAAGAAAGAAAGAAAGAAAGAAAGAAAGAAAGAAAGAAAGAAAGAAAGAACTGGAAAAAACTGGCTATTATTACGAGTGCCAGTGTAGCTGTCAGAGGTGGTGCCAACCAATGAACCACAAAGGAGACGAAGACAGGAAATGTGGCTCCACATAAAATAATAAAGGACCCGCATTATTCATCTGACTCAAACACACACACACACACACTTTTCTCGTATGGTTCAGAAATATGAGCACAGGATCAAAGTAAGTGCCAGTCCTGAGCAGTGATTGAAATGGCTCCAAATGAGCCACTGAACTCAATCCACCTGCAGGCAGTGGCACAGGAGCCATCTGAAAATAGCCAGAGGAACACATTATAAAACATATCAGCCTGGCTCATGAATATTAATTATGCCACATAGTCAGGTATTCATGAAATAAAATAGAAATAATGCATGCAAAAACCTAACTTAATGAAAATTATAAATGTTGCCTTGGCAAATAAATAAGTTCAAGATGAAGTACTGAAATTACTAACTGAAAAAAATAAATAAATAAATAAATAAATAAAAGCTGTATAGAAATATATATTTTCAAAAATGACAAAAGTACAAAACAAATATATACAAAATTAAACTGCAATAAAAACTGCAAGTTAAAAACTGAAAATATTCAAAATAAAAGCTAATTCAAATATTAATAAATAATATTATAAATTATACTAAATCAACGCTGAGCACAAGAGTAGCCCAGCTTTGTCACAGTGGATCTTTTTATAGAAGAATATTAAATTAAATTAAATTATGTTTAGTAGTTTTTGCAACTCAATCTCAATTATATAAATTAAAATGTGAATTTGTCAAAAAAAAAATTAAATAATAGTTGGCACGCCCCCTGCAGGGAATATTATCACATTCCTCACACACTTCTGTTCTGAACCCAGGACAGAGGACCAGCTGATTGGCTGAGATGCTCACTGACAGCAGGTGCTTCTCATCGGCTGTGTGAGAGCAGAGGCTCAGTCCACATTACAGACTCTGTCAGAACATAAGGCATTCTGGGAAAACTCTAGAGGTCCCCTAATAGACCCTGCCAATAATGGTCAGATCATGACACCCTGCACAGACTCCCAAACAGAAGCACGGGCCAAAGACAGCAAACACACACACACACGACTTCATCCCTTCTAGGACAATAAACAATCAATTACACACAACTCACACTGGAGGTCTTTTCCAAAACCTAGCATTTTAAGGCGACTCAAAAGGCTTGAATTTAAAGAGATACTTGCAAGAAATTAGGATAAATGGGTTTGGAACAACATGAGGATGAGGAAATAATTATGAGAGATTTAACTTCTGGGTGTATAAGCCCTTTAAAGTAGGAAATGATGCTGACTTTTAAGATCACTTCAATTTAGGCTTATTCTAATTCCGCATTGCATGTATACTTAGCAGACATGGCAATCCCAGAATACATTGTGACAGGCTCAGTAAAAAGTATATTCATTTCAATAATGAAGAGCATCGATAAAAACGATCAAACTAAAAATATGTCCTATTTTCACCCAATGTTTGTATTTTTTATGTTTATGTATATGTTAGCTTAGCTTTCATGACAACCAAAAAAATAGATGCGCTACAGAGTAGAACATTATTTCTTTTAAAGCATCTGACACTTTACAGCAGCAGGATGATTAGTGTTTAATCTCTGTGCAAAGGTATTTCTTCGGTTAAAAAATAGTGTCCTGTCAGAATCCTGCGTGATTTAGACAACGAGGCAGAAATCAACACGGGGTTCAAGGGGTTGTGTCAGCTGGCAAGCAGCCTTGACACTCGATAAATAGAAGATATTAAAGTGTCAAACTCGATCTTCTCTCATGTCAGCCGCCATTGCCAGTCATTGATTTGCAGCTTTTTGTTTCCTTTATTTCTGCGCTTCATCTATCAGTTCCTCAGGCTGCTCTGGGACAGGGTTTAGACTCCTCCAGCCAAAGCACAACACTGAACTTGAACAGAAATGCCATAACAGGTCTCAGTTCAGTGATAAAAGTAGTAAACCCTATTAGCAAAGACAATTAATGATCATATTTACCACAAGGTAAATAAAAGAGCTCTAGGCACAGGGGTAAAGTTGAATATAAAGCAGAAAAAAATAATGCTTCTAGCAAATAATAAAATGCTACTAATAGTAAAATAAAATAAAAATTGGTCTCCTTTTTTACAACACAAAGGCTTACCATGTATTTTTCTTTTGATATCAAAGGCCAAATTAGACATATATCAACATGGACAGTTTGTATGATATTATTCTTGAAAATTACACACATTTTTATGAATCTTTTTTTTTTTTCATGGGCATTTTTGTCTTACTTATGTACGATAAATAACTTTGGTACTGTTTTGGGTTGCCACTTGATGTTCAATATTAATTTTTAATATTAACCTATCAAAGAATTTGTTTTTGTTTTCCCAATTTGTTTTTACTTTTCTTTATTTTAAGACAAATGCACTGATTAATGCACTGATTACTTAATAATTGTCTATTGTTCATTATCATGTATTGTGCTTATTGTGATGAACAGATTTAATTTTAACTTTTATTCACATAAAAATTCATCAACTCACACATCAGTTGTTGTAAACGGAAGCTCAAGAATGTTCGCTTGACGTGTGAGAACCTATGAGTTTCGTTCTCGTGTTGCACAGCACGTTTGAGCTTCTGCAGGAACCAATGGGTTTCGTTCTAGTGTTACGCAGCACGTTTGAGCTTCTTCAAGAACCAATGGGTTTCGTTCTCGTGTTACACAGCGCGTTTGAGCTTCTGCAGGAACCAATGGGTTTCGTTCTCGTGTTACGCAGCACGTTTGAGCTTCTGCAGGAACCAATGGGTTTCGTTCTCGTGTTACGCAGCCCGTTTGAGCTTCTTCAAGAACCAATGGGTTTTGTTCTCGTGTTACACAGCACGTTTGAGCTTCTTCAAGAACCAATGGGTTTCGTTCTAGTGTTACACAGCGCGTTTGAGCTTCTGCAGGAACCAATGGGTTTCGTTCTTGTGTTACGCAGCACGTTTGAGCTTCTTCAAGAACCAATGGGTTTCGTTCTCGTGTTACACAGCGCGTTTGAGCTTCTGCAGGAACCAATGGGTTTCGTTATCGTGTTACGCAGCGCGTTTGGGCTTCTGCAGGAACCAATGGGTTTTGTTCTCGTGTTACGCAGCACGTTTGAGCTTCTGCAAGAACCAATGGGTTTCGTTCTTGTGTTACGCAGCGCGTTTGAGCTTCTGCAGGAACCAATGGGTTTTGTTCTCGTGTTACGCAGCACGTTTGAGCTTCTGCAAGAACCAATGGGTTTCGTTCTTGTGTTACGCAGCGCGTTTGAGCTTCTGCAGGAACCAATGGGTTTCGTTCTCGTGTTACGCAGCGCGTTTGAGCTTCTGCAGGAACCAATGGGTTTTGTTCTCGTGTTACGCAGCACGTTTGAGCTTCTTCAAGAACCAATGGGTTTTGTTCTCGTGTTACGCAGCACGTTTGAGCTTCTTCAAGAACCAATGGGTTTCGTTCTCGTGTTACGCAGCGCGTTTGAGCTTCTGCAGGAACCAATGGGTTTTGTTCTCGTGTTACGCAGCACGTTTGAGCTTCTTCAAGAACCAATGGGTTTCGTTCTAGTGTTACGCAGCACGTTTGAGCTTCTTCAAGAACCAATGGGTTTCGTTCTCGTGTTACACAGCGCGTTTGAGCTTCTGCAGGAACCAATGGATTTTGTTCTCGTGTTACGCAGCACGTTTGAGCTTCTGCAAGAACCAATGGGTTTCGTTCTTGTGTTACGGAGCGCGTTTGAGCTTCTGCAGGAACCAGTGAGGTTTGTTCTCGTGTTACGCAGCGCATTTGAGCTTCTGCAGAAACCAATGAGGTTTGTTCTCTCGCATCAAGCAAGTACGGTTGAGCTTCTGTTTAAGTTCACTGAGCAATGTGTGAAGTCTGAAGTCTTTTCAGAAAATTTTGACTAAAACACTCAATTCATATGAATTAGTTTTACAATCTCTTTATGAACTTCTTGAAGCGTCAAAGTGGTAGACTGTCAATGGACGGACAGAAAGCTCTCGGTATGCATTTAAAAAAATCTTCATTTCTGTCCAGAAGATATGAAGCGATATGAAGGTGAGTAATCGATTAAATAAAATTTTACTTCGGGGGGAACTAACTCTTTAATAAATAATTGTAATTGAATCAAATTTTATGATTGTCAGAGCAAATTTACTTCTACTACTGCTGGTTCTGATGGGGTAAAATCCTGAGCACATAGTAAAATTGGTCTGTAACATAACAGTCAATGTTTGCTTCTGTAAAAATGAGTTTCCTCAATAAAACATACTGTAAATGCATTTAATGGGATGATGTTGTTGCAATTACATGAAGCACACAGTTTGTTAGTAACGACCCACACAGCTGTGCTTGCCAGAGAGAACACACTGAAGCGCAGCTTTCACTAGACTGTAGCACCTTCTTTAATGTAAAGCTACTAATCATAATTAACTACAGTAATGCCTTCACATCCTACATACGGTGTGATGAACACATGGGTATTTAGGTGATCAAAACACAGATTTAATTCCACCAGAGTATGACAGTTTGTTTTTTTCCGCCGTAGTAAACTCTCTAATTATCACTGGCCCAGCTCTCAGACGAATGATATCTACACACATACTGGGATTCAGCATATGGAGAGAGCTGACTAAGAAGAGGATTACTGTATCCTCCCTGATCTGTACATTCATTTATGACTGAGATTGAGCAGAGAAAAGAATGCAGTCATGCTGATAAGGTCACAACATCACCGACCATTAATGTCTTAGAATGTAGCATTGGGAAGTTTTTTTTCATTTTTGGCCATTTTACTGGTGAAGACAGTGATAAAAGAGACAGGAAATGAAGATGAGGAGTAGGATTGAGATTTGGATATAACCCGAACCAGGTTACGGGTCACCTGCATATAAGCAGCACTTCTGAATGTTGGAGCACACACACTAGCTACTGAACGTTTACATGGATTCTTTTTGTTTCAATCTGAATGATGAATCTGAACATAGTGTTTACAAGACCACTAAATAAAGTGATGCTAACTCCCCTTAGCATTAAAATGGACTATGCAGGTGTACAAACAAAGTCACTACAAGTGACAAATCAACTCCAGCCACCGTATAGAGCACAAAAAGGAGGCATGAGTGGGAAGGAGTTAAGAGAGAGGGGTGGTATAAAATGAATAAAGGTCTTGACCCTCATTCCCACCGTTACCAGCGCTTACACAGACAAATTGGAACGAGCGATGACATGCATTATACATTAGATGCCAAAGTGACATGGCTGTTGGACTAATGGGATGAGAGATTGTATTTATCCAGCATGCCTCTCAAGAGCTCTCACCGGTTTGTGAGTGACAGTGATTGGTTTACTTGCTACTATAATTCCCACAGAGCGGTAATGCACACTGCTTTAGTTATGTCAGTACATGGGCATAATTGTGTTTTCCTGTCAGGGTTTATCTGTTTGCGCTTTGGTTTTGGGTGGGTTTTGTCCATGTGTTAGTTCAGTTTCCTTTGTTTCCTTCTGTTTCCGTGGTTATTCATTGTTTGGTTAATGTTTGCACCAGTGAGATTCATTTTGTTAATTGGTTTGGTACTGAGTATTTAAGCCCTGTGTTTTGTTCTGTTCATTGTCCGTTCTCATCACATTTTAGTGCGGTTGTTCTGTTTATGTCTTGATTTCTTAGTTTTTTGTTAAATAAACGATATCACTGTTGTGATTAGATCTGTTGTCCCTCGTCATTTCAACCCACTGTGACATTTCCAACAGAATTCCAAAAGACTGATTTTGTTCAAAGATCCAATAAAACTGCCCTAAATATACCTAATACTAAAAACTATTATATTTATAGTTAATTAATAGTGTATAAACAGTAGTTAATGCATTAACTGACTATATACAGTATGAACAGTGAGCTCTTCATTAACTGTCACTCATATACAGTATACATAGTTAGATAATGCTTTGTTAACAACTTATTACCATAAATAGTTCTCACTTAGGTCATGGAATTTCTGAAAATGTCATAAATTAAGTGCTTTAAAACAAACTTTTAGTTAGGATTAGGGGTAGGTTTAGGGGATAGAATATACAGTTTGTACAATATAAAAATCATTATTTCTATGGAAAGTTCCCATAACCCACATATTTGTGTGTGTTTGTGTGTGTGTGTGTGTGTGTGTGTGTGTGTGTGTGTGTGTGTGTGTGTGTGTGTGTGTGTGTGTGTGTGTGTGTGTGTGTGTGTGTGTGTGTGTGTGTGTGTGTGTGTGTGTGTGTGTGTGTGTGTGTGTGTGTGTGTGTGTGTGTGTGTGTGTGTGTAATGCATTTGTAAACATTTTAAGGATGTAATTTTAAGAGTAAGTAATTACTCTTATTACTAATGTAATTAATGTCCAATAAAGGTAGGCTTAAAGCACTTAATCAATGATATTTTCCGATTTTCCATGACCTCATCTCAAGTAAAAAATCTAGTTTCTGAGCTCTGGCCTACTAGCTACCCGACTACAATTCAATCTGCCCAATCACTGCCACCCTGCAGACAGAATACACATCACCTCAGACTGAACCTGCATGAAATACCCAAACTCAGAACCCTTCATTAAAACATTTGTCTAGTGAACGTTCATGCGTCTTGATTGCACAAAAATTACACTCCTCATTGATTGCACTCTAATGTGTGCATTGTGCTACGTTCTTTATCCTCAAAACAATCAAAAACCCCTTTCTTAACAATAGTACCAATTGGCCATTTTATACTTCTTTTTATTGTAAATTTAATGTGAAGAATCTTCTATTTAACTGTAATATATATCCCAGTAATATGTGACTGTTTAAACAAAGTTGCCCACTAAATGAATTCATTACAATGTAATTTAAACGCCTTGGATGATTTACACCTCCACAAACTCTTTTCATGTTACTAATACAGGTTCTAAGTTTATTAGTGTGGCATTTCAATGCATAAAACCTGTCATAAACATGCTAATGTGTCTCCATGAAACAGAGGCTTATATAACATAATTGGTATGTAATGTAATTTAATCCGTATTTATTAAGAACTAATAGGAAGCAGAGAGCTCTAATAGGGGAACGTCTGAAATGAGCTCATTGAGCTGATAATGTATTTAGAGACCCATGTCGTCAAGCAGGCATTTTATAGCCTTTTTGGATGAATGTCCAATAAAGAAAAGGAAAAAGAAAGAAAAAAAGAAAAAAACAGAGGGTGGGGATACACAAAGAATAAGACAGAGATGGAAACCCTGACCATATTCTGATATTGGAGAAAATGTATGTTAGAACATAAACATGTTCCTTCACTTTTTAATTAAAAGTTTTAGAGACATGCAAAATGTTTCTAAACTCTTTATAAGATGAAAAAAATACATAAAGTAGATTATTTACCGTAAATTGATTTTATTGCTTGTATGAAATGAAAGTAACAGCAATAAGACATTAAATAAAAGCAATTAAATACTATTCAATAAATAAAAAAATGTATTTAATTATAATAATAATAATAAACAATAATCATTGAAATCTTTCATAAAATAATAAACGGAGCAATTTCAAGAGTGTCCTCACACCATCAGTGCTCGTTCCCTAATAATTAAGGTCATTAACATAACTGTAGGCTAGTTACATTTGCCAAGCAACATCACATGACACATTAAGGGACAGTTTTTCCATTCCAATGCGCTACTTTCCATTGTTTTTCTATGTAAACACGAGCTAGACGGATGTGTATGACCGTTGCGCTTGCATAGAAAAACAATGGAAAAGGAGCGCATTGGAATGGAAAAATGCTTTCTGTGTGAACGGCCCCTAAAACAGTATGGTGGTCGCAGTTGTGTGATTGTTGCCTTTATAAACAGCTTTGAGCGTAGCACATCCAATCAGAATTTAGAATCAAAACACAACCATTATGGCTCAAACTGGTCAAGTCATACAATGGCATGAAAAAATAAGTTTATTTGTAAGCTAACTGAACTAAAACATCAATACTGCAGTTGCACTGCCTCCATGTAAAAGATTATCTGAAATTATGTTATCAGTTTACAGTAATTAAATCTGGGTGATATGATCAATATTTTCCACCTGAACTACCTGCACATGCTCTGTACAGAGTATATCAATCTAGCACAAAAACACATCACTGAGTAGATGATGTATTATCAATGTTACGCAGTAGAATTTAGAAGCCAATTTTGATTCAAGGGGGCGCGAGGACATTTTTCAGTGCATTCTTACATGAGTGTGTTCAATTATTACATTTTATTCTGGCTTAGTAATTAGAGTAAGTCTTAAGCATTAGTGCTGAGTGTTGTATTAAAGCTAAGGAGTTGATTTTATGGGTCCTGTGAACTCCAAGATCTATCTGTGGGTGTGCAGCCAATTAGCATCTCTTTTTAATTAAATACCCAAATGCAAGTTTTTGCATTTTCCCGAGCAGGTCATTTAGAAGCTGTGTGACTAATTAAAAACAAAAAAAAAGCGAGTTGTGAGGAAGTGAAAGAAAAATGTGCTCAAACTACCTTTTGATTTGTTTTAATTCTTGGCAGCTGCGCAAAAGATTTTCATTTTGTTTAAAGATGGAGGTGTAGAGCATCCTGTGTACTCTTCTCACTAATTAGCTTTAGTGCTTGAGAGTGGAAATAATTGAGACTTTTTGTCAAGAAAATGACAATTTCTGTCAGGCCCACTATCGTCAAATACGATTGACAGTTAGCATACAGTTAGGCTTGGCGGTATGGTTCTGTTCTGGGCGAGAACTCCCTGCGCATCCGTAAGCAATAACCCCCCTTAGGGTAAACAGAACAGAACCAACATGAATGTAATGCAGATATGATTAATTCAAGATTTTAAAGTACAACATAATCGAGAATTTATTCTGATTCAAGGGGAATCAGAATGCCAAAACCTGACTGGACGAGAGGAGGAGCTGGGGATGGAGGAGGGTATTAACACCTGAGAAACGCGATAGCTGCTGATAATATAGAAGCTTATATATGTATACAATGATAGGTGTCGTATTCCTATGGGAATTATTTCATTATATATCCTATAGGAATTATTATATATATTTTTCACCTATATATACTGTAGGTAGACGTGGATCAAGCTGAGAGTCAGCTGATGCGAGCTTGACTAAGGTGACCTGCCAGAACTCACGCTACGCTTGATATTTATGAGAAAAGACGAGCATTGTGGGTGCGCATCAAATTCAGACTACAGAGACAGGCAACAGGCTTTCATTTCAACTCAGACATTAAACAAACAAACAAAGCATGTTCATCAAAGCCACAACTGATCTATGATGTGGTATTTGAAATCAAAGCCACAGAATAACGCTGTAAAAGAGACCAGGACATTCTGTAAAATCAAAAAATTTGATTATCCCAGTTACACTTAATGTTGTCACATTTTCCTGGTTAGATGAACATAACGTTATGTTACATTAAAAAAATCAATTCCATATTCGAATTTTTACATTAACAGTGTAATTAATGTTCTATTTATTAATTAAAACCAAGTATAAATCTCATCAAGTTATTGTTTTTAAGCATTTTTACATTTATTACAGTAACTAAAAGCAGTAACAATTTAAACAATATATCTGTGTTTTATTTGTGTACTGATGTTCATCGGTTCTTTTTAATAGTCAACTTAGTTCGGATCATCAATCATTAAGCTGTAAACAATGGTCACAGACACAGATCTACCCTTCATTTCACAAAGCTGATAACTCACTAAAAAATGTTCTCAGGCCATTTCACGTTTGATATTGATGAGAAATAAAGCAGCAATATCTAATTGTGCGAGCTGTTTGTTTACTTGTAAATTAGTCTTAACGTCATAATTTTGTTTATTCAGACCAAACATGACTCACATGACTTTCCCCCATTCATTTTCAATAACCCTCCTAAAATTACCACCCTTTAGGGGTGTTAGGGGTGACTTTAGGGGGTCTGTCAAAACTAAATGGGCTCAAAGGGGTCAAAAGAGATGCGGACTCCCGCCGTTTAGAAAAACAAGTGATTTTTACACTTTTTAAGGTCAAATTTAAGAAACACCAATGACAGACAAACAGACAGACAGACAGACGGACAGACAGATAGACAGAGATAGATAGATAGACAGACAGACAGACAGACAGACAGACAGACAGACGGATAGATGGATAGATGGATAGATAGCATTGGTGTTTTTACGTGTTAACACTGTATATGACATGAAAGTGCTTGTCAAGGCCCTAAAAGCACATAGACATTATACAATCATTATCTTTTTGTGCAATACTTTTTAATACATATTACAATTTCATGAAGGACTTCAATTCTTGGTGACATGTAGTCAATAATTTATTGATTCAAGCTAAATAATGGATGGTAATGTGAGAGATGGATCATTAGGACGACTGTGAGCCTCTACTATGAATCGGTGAGATTTCTTATCAATAAATAATGGGTTTAGAGACCATTATCCAACATTTCACTAAGATGGATTAAACGCACCCAAAACCACTATGAAGTCTTAATGCCGGCTAAAATAGTATTGAACGAAGCCGACTGAGAGGATGAGGATGGGGTATACCTGAATGAGATTATAATCACATTTCATTCTCCCAACGAGCCTGTCAATACAGTTGAAATAATAAGAAATGATAAAGAAAAGAGTGGCGCCTTTTGGAAAATTGACCAGCAGAGACAGGAGACGGTTTAAAATCAAGTTATGAGTTGTATGTAACTTCCTTAAAGGTTTTTTAGTTTAGTTTAGGGTCCAATTCTCACTATTAAAGAACTATTATGGCTTTTTGCCTCAATAAACTCCTAAATACTGCTTATTAATAGTCAGGAAGGTAGTTCTTACGTTTAGGTTTACGGTTTAGGTTTACGTTGTAACGTTTATGCTTTGTAAGTATGCATATATAAATATGTATCCTAATAAGCAACTAGTTAATAGTGAGAATTGGACCCTAAACTAAAGTGTTACCAAATATATATATATATATATCATGGTTTCCACAAAACATTAAGCAGCAGAACTGTTTTTAACACTGATAAGAATAAATGTTTTCCAAATCAGCCTATAAATGATTTGTGACACTAAAGAGTGCAAAAAAAGGGTTCTGAAAATCCATCTTTGTCGTCACAGGAATAAATGACATTTTATAATAAATTAAAGTAGAAACAGTTATTTTCAATCGCAATAATATTTCACAATATTACTGTTTTTACAGTATTTTTGATAAAATAAATGCAGCCTTGGTGAGCATAAGAGACTTTTCAAAATAATGACAAAATCTTACCGACCACAAACTTTTGAACAGTATATTGTCAAATGTATATATATATAACTTAAATAATTATAATTTATAATTTACTTGATATATGGTATCAATGTCTAGTTTACAATACAATAAACACTGCAAAATCTATAGAGATGACAACAAGTATGAGACCACATTAAAATGTCATATTCGAAATATAATTTATACCTGCAAACAAACAGAAAGATCAAGGCATTTAAAAACAGAAACATTTCCATTAACACCTCTGTAAAAATGTCTGTTAAAAAGCAAAAGAGTTCAGTCGTGCTGCAGGGCTAGCATGCCTCTGCACATCCGGCGCTAGCTGGCTAATCAGTGGGTATGTCAGGACCTTAGCGGAGTAATAGCCTATCTCAGACTAATAAAGAGACAGTCACACATGACGCTCAACCCCCCCTGCGGGTGCAGACGCTAGCTCTGCTGCAGACCCCAGAGAGCCGGGAGAGGGTTTCAGCTCACGGGACGGGCCAGTGGGCAACAAGCTAGTTGGCTGTTACTCAGTTGGAAAGCTCGTCTAGCCTGGCATTCCAAATCTCCTTCTTGGACCCCTGTGGGTGTCGGGCTCTCGCGGGTGACATCTGTCTGAGACTGATATGATGAAGAGTACAGGAAGCCCTGAGGGAGACTGGATAACTCCATCTCACCTAAAGCTATCAATACGGTCATAACAGCATCTCATGATATGGCTACGTACACTCATGACATTCATAAGTTCATAACTATAGTCATTTAATTAGTTGAGCTAAGGCAAACATCACTATTACTATAGAGTGTAAAAGTGCCTTTTTTGCTTTTTAAGCTGCCTCAGTTCTGGAAGAATTTTAAAATAGGAATCTATTTTAAAGATTCCTAATTTTGTTTTGGAGGTCTCCTACAATAGGTTTACATCAGTGGCGTACAGTATAGCGTATACAGTATACACGCAAACACCTATAGGGTTGTGAAATGAGGAGACAAAGTCCTCACTTATTATAATTTTTTTAATATAAATAAATCAAATGTAAATTCATGTTCCAGTTGCACTTAATGTTGTTAAGTGTTTGTGCAGTGCAGTTTCCTGGTTAAAGAAACATTACATAATAAAAAATAGAAACCAACTACAATTCTATTTTGTATTTTTACATTGTATTTAAGGATAATTTAATTGTAATTAATGTTCTATTTATTAAAACCAAGATTAATTCTCAGTAAGTTAGTGTTTTAAAGCATAAAATAAAAAATAACTATAGGCAGGCTCAGGGATAATTTAAACAATATATCATCAAGCTCTGTAAACACTGGTCACAGATAGAAAGATGTACCTTTAATTTCACCAAGCTGATTGCAAAAAAAAAAAAAAAAAAAAAAAAAACTGTCAAAAGTGGTGATAGTTGTTTACTTATTAATTAATCTTCCCATTAATGCCATCATTTTGTTCATTCAGACCAATTCGCGAAGACGCGAACGCGCACGAAAACAAAAGGCAGGATATATCGCAAAAACCAATACAACCATATTCCAACCAAACCAGTTTCCAACCACAACCAATCATAATCATGATGCAATGGAGCACTGTCTCCTCTCACGTGACTTCCCCCCCACATTCTATCTCAATTACCCCCCGTCAAACCCACCGCACGCTTTAGTGGGTCTGCTAAAACTTGATGCAGGGGAGGCAAGAGAGACGCGGACTCCCGTTGTAACTTTACCTGATGCTGTCACTGTTGGACAGTGTTACTTTAGAAGAATGGAGAATGATTTATACACTTTTTAATGTCACACTTTGTAATATTTGCATTGTTTTATTTTTGTAATATGGATTATTTTCTCATCCACTTTTTTGAGGAGGCACTGCCTCCCTTGCCTCCTCAGAGGAAGACGGCCCATTCAGTTGTGATTTTTACGGCTTAAAGAGCGTTTTGGAAATGAAACACTTATTACTGTATCTGAATGTCAGCTCCGGAGGCTTCCTTAGCTTGAAACACAGTGATACTGTATGAACAGTAAAGATGGCGTCAGTTTCAGTTCCAGTGTGACTCCTCATCCTTTTGAAATGCATGAAAACTGGATTTTCAGTGCTGAAAACAGCGTCTTTAAGACATGTTGACAACAGGAACCAAACTCTTCCAGGCCTCAGCTACAACTACAGTGTCATCCAGTCTCACTTCCTGTTAAATACGTAACAGTAACAAAGCCAGCCAATGGTTTTCATTGCCTTCCTGAAGAAGGTCTACTTTGACCAGCCCTCAGTGCAAGACTGTGTACTTAACAGCTTTAAAGGGATAGTTCACTTTGAAATTAATTTTTGGTATGTTTTAGCTTACCTCAAGGGCATCCAAGATGTAGGTTTCTTTTTTTCAGCAGTAGTTTCAATTTTTATATTTTTAGGTCAAACCGTTCTTGTCTGTCAGTCATATAATGCAGGTCTATGGTCACGGCCTCAAAACACAAGCACAGAGTCCAAATTAAAACAATTCCCCGTCGTCCAAATTAAACAATTCCCCATCGTAAGTACACATTGATGGCCTAAGACACGAAACGAGCGGTTTGTGTGAGAAAACGAACAGTATTTATATCGTTTTTACCACTTATACGCAGCCATGTCGAAGTGATCTGATCTGACGTGTGCGCAGACTGGTGCATAGATATATACACTAGATGTCGCCTTAAAGACATTCGTTCAATGAACTGCCGTAGACAAGGCGACATCTAGTGTGTATATATCTATGCACCAGTCTGCGCACACGTCAGATCAGAGCACTTCGACATGGCTGCGAATAAGTGGTAAAAACGATATAAAAACTGTTCGTTTTCTCACACAAACCGCTCGTTTCGTGTCTTAGGCCATCAATGTGTACTTACGATGGGGAATTGTTTAATTTGGACGACGGGGAATTGTTTTAATTTGGACTCTGTGCATGTGTTTTGAGATAATGACCATAGACCTGCATTATGACTGACAGACAAGAACGGTTTGACCTAAAAATATAAAAATTGAAACTACTGTGGAAAAAAAGACACCTACATCTTGGATGCCCTTGAGGTAAGCTAAGACATACCAAAAATGTATTTCAAAGTGAACTATCCCTTTAATGAGCGAAAGTACAATCCCATGAAACAATAATCAAATTAAAAACAGATGGAGAAATATAAAAGTATTGATTTAAAAATGTTGATTATATAATCACATCTGTTTAAACATACCGACCACCAAATGAGTCCATCAAAGTTCCTGAGCCATCTTTGGCGTCAAGTGTGCATCATTGATGATTATTCATAAAAACATTTTCTTTGTGATTTCTGCAATAGAACACAATTTAAAGCAGAATATTCATTTAAAAAAAACATTAAAATGTAGCATGTCACTGGAAAAGGATTCAATAGCTGTGCATCTATTTCTATTTCTACCTTAAAGTGCCCCTATTAATGTTTTATGGATTTTTTTTAAATGACCTTTCATGCAGTGTGTAATGTAGCTGTTTGTGAATGTAAACAGTCAGCAAAGTTGTAAAGCTGAAAGTGCATCATAAAAAAAGTTAGTTTATCTCAAATGAAAGAGTCGACTCTGAATCGCTCAAATGAGTCGTTTGGAGTTCGAATCTATTTTCACAATGTTCACACTACAACATTTGCATAATGACCGTCTACGTTCTGCGTGGACAGGACATCTTGCTGTAGCTCGTTCGTGTGCATATCATGTCGTTACTCCGCTGTGAAAGAGAATTCGGTTTATTTTCACTTCCAAAGGATGAGGCTGTGAAGAATCAGACGTTAAAATTCATCTTTACCAATTACCACGATACCACAGCAGTGTAATCCCAAACTTTTGCTGTGTTCCCTTCATTTTACTGACAACTGCTTCTCAAATCTCAGAGTTCAACGCGGGATTCGCAAAACGCTTGCTCTGGAAAGATGGGTCAGTACCCAGTTTATTTGGACCAACTTGCTCCTCAGAATCACAACATGTAAGTATGACTAATTATTGATGTAAAAATATTTTCTACTGGTGTTCAAAATACTTAATTTTGTGTTTTATATTGTGTAGGTCTCCTGCTAACTGGCTAAATCACGTTATCACGTTATAACTGAAATACTTCTGCTTATCAGCTGTGGGCCACTATTACCTAAACCTATGTCTATTAATGCAGATTGTCTGTCGTTCTTTTTACTTTGAGTAAAGATAAAGGATGGAGCAAGATTTGTTTTACCAACGTTTATGTTACATCAGTCATTCACGCTAGAGCTCGGCTAATGTATGCACCATTATTGATACAGTTTCCACGTGTTCACCACAATAAATTAGAAATATACACATGGGTTTGTTGATGGACAAATTACTTGTTAATGCTGATGGTGAGGAATTACAGTTGCAACATCTCATAATGTACCTCAAACTGAGTAGTGTATCACTGAGAAACGTCCTGCTCGAGTCGTCCTTACGATGGAGGTTCGGGTTGAATAACTAGTTCTTCCAATGTTCTCGGACTCACGGTCAGATTGATATGCTAAAATCGGCGTCATCGTTCGTAAAGGCTGGTTCACACGGCAGGATAATTAGGCCGATTTTAGCCCCGATTCACCCCTTCCGACAATCTTAAGGATGCTCCGATTATCGTAAAATAATCTGATCAGATATTCCTGCCGTGTGTGGTGTGTTAAGGCTGCTCTCGTCTGCTCGGAAGGACGTCGGGACCGCTCCGATCTCAAATCGGGGATATCCAACATGTTGGATTTATTTGGCCTGATTTCTTCTCGTGTGTGGTGTCCCCCGAGCACGCAGCCTGTGGAGTGTGGAGTGTAGCCAATCAGAAAGCGAGGTGACGAGGCGGCGAGGAAACACCGGGAAATATAATCAAAACAGCTGGCGGCATGGCGCACCAGAAAGTCCGGTGGACGTCAGAGATTATCGCCTTTTCTTTTGATAACGTTTTTTTTCGGTTAAAAACAAACTAAAAACTATCGCCACTGCATCCTCTTCGTCCGCCATGATTGTTTACTCTGAAGTCACGTTTGATCTCGAGGTATTTTGCGCGATTTCCCGTCTGATCTGGGAATGCTCGGGAGTCAAATCGGTTTGTGTGTGATGTGTTGATTTTGCCGTGTGGCTGCGCACCACACACTGTACGACCAAAACTGTTAGACCCGTGATTTTTTATCCCCGTGTGTGGGGTCTCTCAGGTTTGGAAAATCGGCCGACAATTTTAAAATCGTCCCGTGTGAACCAGCCTTTACTGTCTTTAGTTTACGGTGTACAATCGCTGAGCTGTAGGAAGACTCCGGCTGGAGCAGACGATTGTTTTCAACACGCGCTGTACGCAGTAGACTGGGCCATCTGGCCAATCAGAGCAGAGTAGCTTGTGGAAAGGAGGGATTTAGAGAGATTGATTCATCCACAGAGTCATTTGAGAATCATTGAAAAATATGGTGATGTGCAATGTTTATTATGAAAACAATTTTTTTTACCTTTGATTCATGTAAACCTGTTGTAGGAGACCTCCAAAACAAAATTGGGAGACTTTAAAATAGCATAATAGGAGCACTTTAAATTCATATACTTCTGGATAATTAATTAATGTAATTTGTGAGCCTAACTCCATTTATGAGAGTGGCATATTTAATCTAAATGTGTAAATGGAAAGCATTCTGTTTACTTCCTCTCTTTGAACACATAGCAAAAGAGTGCAGACGCATAGTTGTGCTTTTTCTTTGCATTGTACAGTAAACCTTCCTCTCACTATTTTTCAATGTCTTTCAAAAAGTGGTGGGGACAAAATTGACATGTCCCACTCGTCCTACCTGCAAATTATGCCTATAATACAATCTAGCTGCTAAACAAGTACATTTTGCCATTGACACTACAAACTGTAAGTGTCCTACTTCTTTCCTAACAGACTAAATGCTGAACTGGGATGAGTTGGTATAAATGTGTTGCAGTTACTTAAATAGATAATCATGACAGCTCTTTACACTGTATTTCAGATAATGCGCCCGACCTTTATTCGTACCTTATTCTTACATTATGATTTGTCATTTCCTGCCAGTGTGTTGTCAGTAGAGCAGAAAATATCTGTAACATTCCACAAATAGGGGCTCTTTCTATCTTCTTCCTGTGCTTGTTTAATGAATCCGTGTCATAGGAAAGGTGGAACCTATTACAACGTGTCCCACGACTCCCATCACATTAGCATCACCGTGCAGTGAGAGGAAGCGTCCACAATGGCAGGTAATAATCATAAGCTATCTTGTACAACATCTGAATGTCATGATTACATCTGCCAAGATGGCTGTTCAAAGAACCAAATGGCTAAAACGCATCATTGGGTTCAATGAACTGCCATCCCGCACGTTGAGCTGATGTTTTAATTAAGAGCGTACATGCTAGGGCGTGTTGTTCTATAACGCGGTTAGTGTTTCTTCATGGCAGCGGGTTAATGTGACTGAAATTGTTGGCGTGAACCCGAGGGCATGTTGAGTGTGACTGAGCATGCGGTGGAGCTGCGGATGGAGTGTGATATCCAGAACGGCACCTGAGAACATCAGACATGACATTTTCAGGCCGGTAAAGCATCTGAAATAGAGCACGGAGGGTTACAGAATGAGCAGACACCCATAATGACAGAAATAAACATGACGCGAACCAGCACAAACAAGAGCAGTGCAATTTTTCACTGTGCTGATTTAAGATGAACCAAATCTCAGACAGAACTCAGATGGCATTTTCATGAATAGGTACAAAATGGGTACTAATTTCGATACCTTATATTCAGTATTCAGACTCAAAATTCAATTTAATTTAGTTTCATTTCATGCCAAATTCTTTTTAACATTGTTTTAAAAACAAAACACATGACTTACAATGTAGAATATGACTTTCTTTCACAAGATATTAACAATTTCTTGCTAAGCCACCAGTGTGCTGATTATGCAGCACAATTTACCAGGTAATTATGATCTCATGTTTAGCGCTTTTCTGTACTCAGCAAACCCGCTAATTGATGGCAAACAGCGGGGGGTGCTGGTGACCTGCTGTCGTAAATATCTCACCTGGTTACTTACTCAGCTAACATGCAAATGCTGTTAAATTGGAAGTGATGGAGAATCAGTTCATATTGGTCTACTCTGCATTTATCAGCTCTTGACCTTTGGCTTTGGCTAATGGCCTGTTTACTTTTGCTTTCTGGCTCCCGGTGGTGCCAGCAGAAGTCGTTCATCTATTGATTATATTCGTTTTGGATCTGAAAATGCTCATTAATCTGACGGATCACATTTAGAAGTCCAGCTTGAGCCCCTATCATTAGATGCACCACATGTTAGCAGGTCATTGTGACTAGTAGGTAACTCATCTGAGAGGCAGTGATCTCTGAAGAGCAAAAAGGGTCAGCAGGTGGCCAGATGACATCAATAAAAGGTGCAAAAGACTGAGATAGACTGCGTGAGTGGCCTAAATATGGCACACATGAGCAGGGCCAGATGATCTCAAACACAAAGAGAGAGGAGGGGGGATAGAGAGAAATACAAAGGCAAAGCAGTGATAACCACCTAATTTAAAGTAAAGACTGCTATAACACACCCTATTCATCTCTTATTTACCAATTTTTTTAGTTAAAAAAACAACATTTTTAAGCATCTGCATTTTAATAAAAAATATTCAAAAAAATGACATGATGTCAAACAACAAACAAACATAATGATGTTTGAACAAAATAATGTTTTACTTATATTCCACTCATATATAAAAATAAAAGGGCGTCTTAAAAATAAATATTTATTTATTATATTTTACGGAGTCAAACTTTTATATATATTTAAATAAACCTTTAAAGTATATTAAATACACATTATGCTCTTTTAGGTAAATCTACAAAAAAATCAAGCATTTTTGCTGAAACAAATCTGGCATAACTGGGTCATGCTATATTTATATAAGCATGCATTATTTCACATTCAATGTCCCACATCATTTCACTAAATTAACATGTCTGTACTCCTCTTGTTCACTTTACCTTTCTTCTGAGCTACTTTTATTTCCTGGTCTCGTGAGAGAGGTCGAAAGGTCACACAGACAGAGAAATGCTAATATAACGATTTCCCGACATGATTACTTACCTGACTAATTTCCATAAGTTTTGTTTCCAGGGAACCACATCAAAAGAAATGCAAACAACTCACTCGTCAATGCAGTGACAGGTCAGCTTTCATCTCGTTTTATTTCTCTCCTGTTATATCCCATTCTCATTTATTTTTACCTCACTCTATGCCTGCTTAAATGAATCAAAAGAGAAATATGAAGGGGGAGAGAGAGAGAGAGAGAGAGAGAGAGACAGACAGAGACAGAGACAGAGACAGAGAGCATTAGTGCATCAGTCACGGAAAAGTTAAAGGGATAGTTCACCCAAAAATGTAAATTCTGTAATTACTTGCTGACCCTCATGTTGTTTGAAACCCGTAAGACTTTCGTTCATCTTCGGAACACAAATTAAGATCCAATGAAAAAAAGAGGAGTAGAGGAGCGCTTCCTGGACTCCAAAGTTTGGTTAAGATCAAATTAAGATCTTTTTGATTAAAACTCAGAGCTTTCTGACCCTCCATTGACAGCTACGCAACTACCACTTTGACGCTTCAAAAAGTTCATAAAGAGATCGTAAAACTAATGCTAGTCCTTTATACGAAGCGTTAAACCGAAGTCCTGACTCTCTATGGTCAATTAAAATCCCAGGATGTCCTTTGAATAAAGAGTAGGGGTGTAACCCCAGCATCCTGGCCAAATTTGCCCACTAGCCTCTGTCCATCATGGCCTCCAATCATCCCCATATACTGATTGTCTTCATCACTCTGTCTCCTGTCCACCTATAGGCGGATCTTTTGTGACGTCATTGTTTATGTTTGTCGCGTTGCATCATGGGAATCGTGTGGCAGGAAACACCGCTAGATACCTGTAATTTGATTGTTTTGCACGTTTGGAGGAGGATTTAGAGAAGAGGATGGTTCACTCTTGCTGTGTGGTCGAGTACGGCTCGTTGGGGGCCTGATAAAAAGTTTTTTCGAATTCCCTCCGAAAAGGATCGCGAAAAACGAAAGAAATGGTTGCGTGCAATTAGGCGATTGAACCTGGACGCTCCGAAGAAAGCCTGGATTCCTGCAGCTAACGTTACTGATCGAGTTTGTGAGGCTCATTTTGTTCATGGTAGGCCTAAGTCTTAGTGACTATGTATTTATAGAAGATTGAATAAAAAAAATAATAAAACTGAGTCAAATCAACCGAGTCATATGTTTTCGCGTTCTGATTCAGGTGTCCCAAACCGCGATCCACAGCACCCAGACTATGTTCCTCACATCAAAATGGGCTATTCTGGATCGCAAAACTTAAAAGCAAAAGAAAAGGCTGTTCTAACCTCTGCTTTTAGCACGATCACTGCTTTCTGTTTGGCAGAAAAGATCGGCCCAACTTTTCGAAAAAACTAAATAATCATAGGCCTCCAGACTTTTGAAAGCCTTTAATCTTTCATGAGTGAAGGGTCCAGGGGTTTCTATTAAATAAGAATAAATGTCTCCCCAGCAGATTGGTGGCCAAGACACGGGCAAGTCGGACCAACGTTTTTTGTCATCCCAGATCTCATATGGGCTTTGAATAACTTCGATTTTGTCACCAATACAAATTTTGAGCTTCTCTCCAAACCTCCTCCGGTCTTCAGATGTTAAAGTGCTTATATATTGTGGATTTCGACCGCTAACTCTCTTGAAAATGCTCGTCGCGTCTTTACTGCCCGCAATACTGTTTGTTTTGTTGCCACACAACCACTCGCGCATGCGTACAAAGATGTCAACAAAGATCCTCCTATAAGCTGTGTGTTCTGGAGCAATATGGCTGCCGTGCACATTAGATTCCCCCTTCAATGTAAAGCGCTTTGAGTGCAGAGAAAAGCACTATTTAAAGATCTTCATTTATGTTCCGAAGATGAACAAAAGTATCACGGGTTTGGAACGACATGAGGGTGAGTAATTAATGACAGAATTTTCGTTTTTGGGTGAACTATCCCTTTAAGTTGTTTTAGTACAGACAGGTTCTCAGCTGTAGTTCACCGACTGATACTGTACTCAATGATACCAATTTCTCAGGTATTTACTACTCTAATAAAAATCCTTACATGAGCAAAAGCAGTTTACAGCCTGGCTTAAAAAATACAATGGTCCAGAAATGTGCCCTCAAGGACAGCAATAGTTTAAATCAGCAACACTGTTAAGAGCATCCAACCGCCCCCATGAGGGAAACAGCTTAATGACCTAATGTATAATGTATAAATACGAAAAGGTTGTGTGAGGATTAGGGTCATAGAAAACATCATTAGCTCAGACATCATTAGCTCAGTATAAAAACAATAGAAGTCCTCAACACGATAAGCAAACAGAAGTGTGTTAGTGTGTGAACAACTAGAGGTGCACTTGCTCCCACCAGAACCACAAAAGCCTGCTTAAAAAACATGTGTGTGTGTGTGTGTGTGTGTGTGTGTGTGTGTGTGTGTGTGTGTGTGTGTGTGTGTGTGTGTGTGTGTGTGTGTGTGTGTGTGTGTGTGTGTGTGTGTGTGTGTGTGTGTGTGTGTGTCCTTGATTGAGACTGAATAAATACTTTAGTTGTTTGCGAGTCAAAAGACATCAAAAAGGTGTTTGTTTTCTCCACACACATGCTGTGCACAGACCTAACATTGTTCCAGAGCCCCAAAAGGGACATGGTGATGAAAAAAATATGAGATGGCAGGGAAAACTATATTTCCTTTTTCATGCTTGATCGTAACAACAGTTATGCTCAATAACTCGACCGTATTTAAGATCATTTAAATACCTTCAATTGAGCAATTGTTCAAAAACGAACATCTTCAGGAGACATTAATTTCCAAGCTGGTCCAAGCTAGTTTAAGCTGGTTTAACTGGTAAACCAGAACAGTCATGCAGATCACCAGCATGTTGAGCCATTCTTGCAGGTTAAGCTAGTTCGGAAGCATGGTGAAGACACCTGAAGACATGCTGGTTAACAACATCCACAACCAACCATTTAACAGTGGGAAGATGAGAAGAGTTATCGCATGAAATTATAAAAGGAGGGAAATGCAGAAGAGAGAAGCAGAAATATGGGCTGAGGGTGGAGAAAGTTTAGAGGAGGAGCAGGCTACCCTGAGAACTCAGAGGACATGTGCGGTTGAGAGCGGATCTCTGGGGTCCGCCGTCAGGGGGAGAGGAAGATTAGAGATGATTGAATCCTGACTCGTGCTGTCTTCAAAGACTCCGAGGTTCATGTGAAAAGCAGTGGGGCAACTGTAACAAACATACAAGCCCTCAGCCACACTCTAATCTGTCTGTGGCTTCATAAACGCATAGAATCAGTCACATCGTGACGATTCCTTTCATATCGTTCATAAGACAAACTACATAAGACATCGGACTTACTTATCATTCAACAATGATAAACCATGGTTCACACCAAAACTCAGACAGCTTCGTCAGGTCAAAGAAGATGCCTACAGGAGTGGGGATAGGATCTTGTATAATCAGGCCAGGAACACACTGACAAAGGAGATTGAAGTGGCTAAGAAGAGCTATGCCAAAAAGCTGGAAAACCAGTTTTCCTCCAACGACCCTGCATCAGTGTGGAAAGGCCTGAAAGACATTACCAACTACAAGACACCATCCCCCAGCATCGACAGCAACAAGCATCTTGCGAACGAGCTGAATGTCTTTTACTGTAGATTTGAGACCCCCGATCAGACACCCCATACCCGCCCTGACCATCTCTCTACACAGCCATCAACACCTCCAGCCATCCCCCTCCCCTCCCCCCCTGCACTTCAGATCAGTGAGGATAATGTGCGTCAGATCTTCAGGAAACAGAAGAGAAGGAAAGCACCAGGCCCAGACGGTGTTTCACCAGCCTGTCTGAAAACCTGCGCTGACCAGCTGGCCTCTATCTTCTCACTGATCTTCAACAGATCACTGGAGCAGTGCAAAGTCCCTCTCTGCTTTAAACGCTCCACCATCATCCCAATCCCGAAGAAACCAAAGATCACAGGACTCAATGACTACAGACCTGTTGCCTTAACATCTGTGGCCATGAAGTCATTCGAAAGACTGGTGTTAGCATATCTGAAGGACATCACTGGACCCTTGCTGGACCCCCTGCAGTTTGCCTACAGAGCAAACCGGTCTGTGGATGATGTGGTCAATATGGGACTGCATTACACCCTACAACATCTGGACAAACCAGGGACCTATGCAAGGATTCTGTTCGTGGACTTTAGTTCTGCCTTCAACACCATCGTCCCATCACTGCTCCAGACCAAACTGACCCAGCTCTCTGTCCCTAGCTCCATCTGTCAATGGATCACCAGCTTTCTGACAGACAGACAACAGCTAGTCAGAATGGGCAAAATCACGTCCGACAGCCGCACCATCAGCACCGGTGCTCCACAGGGATGTGTTCTCTCACCACTGCTCTTCTCCCTGTACACAAATGACTGCACCTCTAAAGACACCTCTGTCAAGCTCCTGAAGTTTGCGGACGACACTACTGTTATCGGACTCATCCGGAACGGTGACGAGTCTGCGTACAGACAGGAGGTGGAGCAGCTGGCTCTTTGGTGCAGTTATAACAACCTGGAGCTGAACACGCTCAAAACAGTGGAGATGATCGTGGACTTCAGGAGAAACCCCCCTGCACTCCCTTCACTCACCATCATGGACAGCACTGTGACTGCAGTAGAGTCATTCAGGTTCCTGGGCACCACCATCTCTCAGGATCTGAAGTGGGACACTCACATAGACTCTATTGTGAAGAAAGCCCAACAGAGACTGTACTTCCTGCGTCAGCTGAGGAAATTCAACCTGCCACAGGAGCTGCTCGTACAGTTCTACTCAGCTGTCATCCAGTCCATCCTCTGCACTTCCATCACCGTCTGGTTTGGCTCTGCTACCAAAACCGACCTCCGTAGACTACAGCGGATAGTTCGGACTGCTGAGCGAATCACTGGCACTACCCTTCCCACACTCAAAGTACTGCACTCATCCAGAGTGAGTAAAAGGGCTCGCAAAATCACTCTGGACCCGTCACACCCAGCACACTTTCTGTTTGAACTGTTACCGTCTGGTCGACGCTACAGAGCACCGAGCACAAAAACAACCAGACACAGGAAAAGTTTCTTTCCCCAGGCCATCTACCTCATGAACACTTAAATGTTCCCCTACTGTGGAACAAACATGTGCAATACTTCCCTCAGACATTTCATTATAGCACCTTATAACTTTATATATATTTATAATTTATAATCTTTTATTTTTATTTTATTTTTATTTTTTCTATTTTTTTATTTTATTTATACCTATGTTACTTGTCACTTGTCTTGTCACTTTATATTGTATGTGTACTGGAAGCTACTGTCACCAAGACAAATTCCTCGTATGCGCAAGCATACTTGGCAATAAAGCTCTTTCTGATTCTGATTCTGATTCTGATTCTGATAAGCCATTGCACAGAGTTAGCAGCATCTTAACCTTAGTTTGTCTTTCTAGATGACAAGAAGAGAATATTGAGAGTCAAGAAAGACTTTGAATCGACAACATGATGAAGTTACTAAATGCTAAAAACAAGAGTTTTGCCAAATTAAATATATGTAATTAAATATTAAAGCATTAAATTCAGTATTTAAATAAATATTTTAAAGGAAGAATTTTTATATAATATACAAAAATATTATTTATTATTAAAAACAACATACAAAACTTTAAAATTATAAAACTGATTGTCCTAATCACACTATATAGAAAAACATTTAAAAATATTAATTCATTTAATTTGTAAAAAAATAAAAAAATTATGAATTATGTATTTACTATAGTATATTATAAAGGATGTATTATAATTTGTTATAAAATATTATAAGTATAATATTTTCAAAAATAAATAAATGCATCTATGTCCATGACATTTGACTTCCTCACATAAAATAGACAGAAGTGTTTAATATTATCATATGGTTGACTCTTAAATGTTAGTGATAGGAACGGAACCATGACAACATGGCTGTCCCAGCGAGGGCCAGATTAAGGTATCACAGGGCCCCTGGCGATGTTGATTTTGGCAGCCAATCTCCATGTGACCAGTGGGGAACATCTTTGGCCTTTAGCATTGCATCTCCTGCTATTTGAAAACATTTATACAGCCCTGAATAGTGGCCCAAATTCTCACATGAATAATCCGGTCCTGGCAAGTTCCCAAATTCAGAAAATCCCAACATATTAATGTATTATTAATTTAGGAAATACAAATGAAATTAGCACTTAAAAACATTCTTTGATTTAAAGAAAAAGGGTCTGACCAAAATCTACTTTAAAAATCAAAACAGAACATTTTCGAAATGGAAAAGGAACCTGTTTCATAGAATGCCTCAATATATCACTAAAATGGCATCAGTCAATAATCCACTGTCTGACATTTCAGAAATCACATGTCAGCCAGCTGGATCAAAGAGTGTATTTATTTTGAAAAGATCCAGGAGATTGTCTATCGACTAAGTCTGTGTATATGTGTACAGGCCCTCGTCCTAACCTCAGATATGATAGTCTGTCTCCAGAATGATGGATTTACATGTGTTAACTTGCTCCCCAGCAGCATTTTCACACACAAAAAAAGTTCCCAGCCAGCGCCAGCATTTTTGATCATATTGAATAATGTAAACTGTCAATATTTCAAAAGAACAGAGACTCTATTAGAAAAATTATAATAATAATAATAATGTATGTATGTATGTATGTATGTTATATATATATATATATATATATACACACACACATATATATATATATATATATATATATATATATATATTCTAGCTTCATTCATTCTTTTTTTAATCAAAACTTGATGTGGGTAAATTTCTTAATTTAAAAAAAAAAAACCTTTCAAACAAAAAGCTGAAAAAATCACGCTGTGTGAAACAAAGTTTGTTGTTATGGGAAGAAGGAGGCGGGAACCGGCGAACATTCTAAAACTTTAATGATACAAATAAAACAAATACAAAACGAAAGTAAAGTAAAAGACAGCAGCCCCTCACGGACAAAATAAAACACAACACAAGTTCAGGCCTGTTCTCTCTCGATCTCCTCTGTCGTCGCTCATCCTTTATGCTTCCGCTCCTCCGTGTGAGAGATACGAGACCGGTGCGTCGCGCGGGTGTCGCTCATCAGTAATCACGCCATCACTCTCTCACGGCCTCGGCCTTCGCCGGTTCCCGCCTCCTTCTTCCCACAACAACGAACTGTGTTACACTGGTGCCGAAACCCGGGAGGAAGGAGGAATGCGCTGTCAAGGAGCCCTCGCCCATATTCTTTACCATTTTATTTTTTTGTCTCAGTTATAATACTAGTCAGGTTTCTTGACCGCAAAACAGCCATAATTTAGTGTTTCTGTGGCACAACTGTCAGAGAATGATGCTAGCAACCCCAAGGACTGGGGTTTGATTCCTATGAATGCACATACTGATATGAAAATATCATTTTAAAATGGTCATATAACAGAGATTAATACATCTCCCTTGCAAAACAGCAAAGAAAATGTGGTATTTTATATATGACCCCTTTAAAACTCTCTCTCTCTCTCTCTCTCTCTCTCTCTCTCTCTCTCTGCCTGTCTCAGGGCTCTCGAGGAAGACCAAGGTGAGTGTCTCATGTTAATGTGTGTCTGATCTCAGTACCACCCTAACATCTGCTGTGTCTGATGAGTCACCTCAGTCCCAAAATCACCATGAGCATTCCTTTACCCAGCCAACAAAAATGTGTCATCTCTCACATCAGATCAACTATTTATAAAGAGCACTAGAGCAGACTACAAACCTCAAGAACAATGTGAAGAAACTTTTATCTACAAGTAACATTTCTTTCTCCATTTCTCTCTCACACAAAGATGTCCTAAATATTCTCTACCTCCCCATTTAGACATTAAATTCAGTAACTGAACTAAGGATGATTAATAATAAATGTAAAAAAATGTAATTATATTTAAAAAAAATTATATATATATATATATTGCATAATTAAAATGAAGCTCCTTTTCAAAACCATTTAAAGGTGTTGTATGTCATTTTTGGACTGTACTAAAGTATAAAAATACTATATGTTTGTAGAGATTTAGGAAACATGATACGTTCACATACTTCTTTCTCAGAAAAACAATTCTACAGCAGTATATTCTAGTATGAAATGAGTGTTCAGTGTCATAATGACTGTTTTTGTTTTTGGTCTGTGTCTGTGTGATCCCACACAATGCCAATTTACCCAAAAGTATTTCACCACCACAGGTTGCCAGTTGGCGGAAAACACAGCATGTTGCAGCCATGGAAGCCAGCGAACAAACTGGGTCAGAGAATGCAGATTCTACCGACCTAAAAAGCCTCGACAATAAAACCACTGCACACGTATACATTATCTGATCAACTTACAGTGTAAGGCTGATTGCTTTCCATTGTGAATTGTGCTTGTTCCTGTTGCACATCTTCAATCTGCTAACCCACGTGAGCATCGAGTCTGATGATATTTTGAATTTGGACTGCAGAAGAGACCATTTCAACTGCTAGCTGTCAATATTACATACTGCACCTTTAAACAAATTTTTGGCTGATAATTAAGCAAAGATTTATATATCTATACACCATGCATGCCTTTTATGTTTGTGCTACAGTTTTGTAAAAACATTTTTTTTTATAAATAACCAAACATTTTAATAATTTGGTAATTTGAATTTTATATTTAACTATTCGGCTGCCTATTTCATTCTGTCCAGGGACTACAGATGAAAAATAGCCTCAGCTAATTCTGTCAAAATTACAGTAATGTTTTTTAATGTGTACTGTCCCTGTTTAAATAATATCATATAATAAAAAACTGTCCCCCATTTCTCATCATTGTAATGCAAATTAAAAGACAAATTATTTAAAATGTACTATAAATTAAATTAAAGTTTTAATGCAAAATACTGTATTAAACTCATAAGAATTAAATGTTGATAATAATAGGAATTACAAAAAAGATAAAAATATATTATTTTTTTTAATTCAATTAAAAAAAAATCTTATTTTTTCTATTATTTTCTATTATTCTATTAAAAAAAATGTTTGCCCCTGTTTACTGCCACCTAGTGGAATCAAAAGAAACTTTCTGAAGGGACATAGAAAAAAAAGGAAAAAAAAATTTATTTTATTTTTTTATAAAATATTAATTAAAAACTGTATCAAAAAATGACTTTTTATATGTGTTTATCATAAAATTGTGAATATATACAATATAATATATGCAATATTCCACCACTGTGTTAAAATTCAGAGTGTTTTCTGTAAAATGAGACCATTTTTATCTATTTACTCCAATGTATGTGGGTAGGACACTCTTTTAAATTCAGGTATGCCTAATTCTCAAAAAAATCCAAAATATGTTGCAGAGCTTAAGTGGTTAAGGGACAAGTTTCATATGATTTGCCAAATAAAGTTCCCTGCATTTTGACTGATTCATTATTCATCCAAAACAAAACTATTCACTTTGGTGAAAAATAAATCAAGACACGTTACATCTGAGGGAAAGAAATCACACTCATACATTTAAAACATTTCATACCTTATTCCTGTTATTATTATTCCCAGCTAGAGAGAGATTCTGAAAGAATCGATAGGAAATGTCTGCCATTTCCCAGCACACTTCTGATATTTGACGCTTGACATTCTCAGGCGCTCTGTACCTGCGTGAGACTGTGGAACGGAGCGTTATCTGTGCCTGCCGCGCACTCAAAAGGAAGTCTGGAGGTCAGAGGTCAGGGCTCAGTGTTCCTAACGCAGTGAGGAGAGACGGCAGGGGTGCAAGAGATGGAAAGACACATTAGGACAAAGAGAACGGCCTTAGCATTTCACACAGAGTCTCAAAGTGCAGTAAGTCTCTGTTGCTGGCAAACCGCTGCTAAATGTCCTTAAGCGAAGCTTTTGTGGCTCTGTGTGTGTGTGTGTGTGTGTGTGTGTGTGTGTGTGTGTGTGTGTGTGTGTGTGTGTGTGTGTGTGTGTGTGTGTGTGTGTGTGTGTGTGTGTGTGTACACACTCTCATCACCAATTACAGTTGAGGGTTCCTCTGCTGTTGTAGAAGGGAGCAGCTTGGTTAGGTTCTCTTGATGTCAGAGACAGAGAAAAGCATCGATACCACTGTTCTCATGTTTAAATGCTTTCACATTTGAAACGGCACACTCCAGCCAGACAGAACAGGCCAGATCTCTGCAGAGAGAGTGTCTGTGTTCATGTTTGCAGGCTGGCAGAGCGTGATATCTTGCATTGCCGGTGTCTGGGTAGTCATACACACTGATGTTCAATAGAGTGAGACACACAAAGAGACAGATATGAAACACGTCACCAGACAAAATCTGTCATTAATTCAGTTAACCATTTCTTCTTAAAGGGATAGTTCTTGCAAAAATGAAAATTGTTTACTCCTATTGTTATAAAACAGTATGACTTTCTTTTGTCTGTGGAACGTAGGAGAGATATGTTGAAGAATGTTTCAGCTGGGTTTTTTCTTCATACCATTAAAAGCCAGTGGAGTTCAAATTAGAGGTCTTCATGGGTCCACTTGGATCCGAAAACCCGAGGTCCGACCCGAGACCCGAGCGGTTTCGGGTCCAAAACTCAGACGAATGTCTCGGACACGGGTCGGGTTCGGTATTAGTGGCCTTGGGTCTCGGGTAATTTAAAATAAATATGCTTTTTCCAAATGGACCCGAGAAGACCCAAACTATGTTGGGCATTATTTAAAACAACTCTATGACACCGTTCTCTCACTTTTTCTAAGTGAGAGAGCGAATCCGCGCTTCTACGTGCAATGGGCTATAAGCACGGTTGCCTCCGCATTTATTTACTCAGTTATTAATTTGCTTAGTTATATCATTTATAATTTGAATAAGAGAACAATCCCAATAAACTTGGGGTAATCAGAAAAAAAAAAATTCATAAGGCTACATCATAGATCGGAATTTTCTTCAGGAAACGGGCAGACTTGAATAAATAGCAGCAAACAATAAACGATAAAAATTGCAAAAAATGTTTTAATAATTAATCCAAAGTTTGAACATTTATGAGTAGGCTAAAACAACTTATTTTGAACGTGCGTTGTGTGACTGTTTACAGTAAGCAGACACGTTGCTCAAATAAAGAAAAGTTGCAAAAATAAAGACATGCCTACATGGTAAATTTGACCTGCTATGGCGGTTCTAATGCCTTGTTTTTAATCTGGTTTTATCTAAACAACTTTTTAACAACGGGATTGTAGGCTAAATAACACAATTTTAGTAAAAGTCAATGACTGGGAGACTTTGGATATTTTATTGAAAATCTGTTATAGGCTACATTTGAAAAACAGCCATCGGTAAATTTTACCCTGTGGTGGTTCTAATGTTAATCATCGTATGGTCCGGTAAATAACATATGCCAAATTTTATAGAATGTAATGGGTTACAGTGATGTGTGATTGACATTTCAGCACTTCAGCGCGTAGGCCTTTGCGCGTCTATGTTAAGTGCATTTTTAAGAAACGCAGGGCTGCAGGCTGTGCATAATGTAAATGCCATTTACGTTCAGGTCCAGTCGGGTTCTAAAGGAAATGGCGTCAGGTCGGGTCGGACTCGGGTCTAATTTTATCGGGTCTGTCTCGGGTCGGGTTTTTCTTTAAAAAAAATTAATTTATGCACGTCGGGTTCGGGTAAGTAGTGATTCGGGTCGATTCGGGTCGGGTACAGTTTTTAGGACCCGAGAAGACCTCTAGTTCAAATCAACACTGGACCCCATTGACTTTTATTGTATTGACAAAAAAACACAGATTTTTCGCTTCAAATCTTAAATATATGTTCTTTATAAACTGTACAAGATATAATATAAATGAAAGGCAAGGCAACTTAAGTGTCCTTAAGGATAACTTATTTCTTAAAACAAAACTGCATAATAAAGTCAAATTAAGTTTCAATTTAAAGCACATTTTAAATCTTTGTTTTAATAATCTTTTGTCATGCTTTAAAGATGCATTTATTTTGTTGTGTTGACTAACATGCTAAAGCACAATTAGTTGATTATCATTTTTATTCAAAATTAAATTTAGTTTATATGTGTATGTTTTTATAGAAATGACATTAAAAGTATATTTTAGTTTACCATAATGCTTTTCAGTACATTTGGCAGTTCTCTTTAACCATTTTTCAAAGGCAATAGTAATAAGCCATAAGTAATTATGAAATTACATATATAAAGATAAACTTCAATACTACTTGAGTGGGTCAACCAATCTGCTAACTGTATTTAATATAAATTCAAACTATAATACATTTTCATACAAGTGAGAACTGAAGGTATAGTATTTCTGTAATAAGTACTCTTTTTAATAGTATGCTAAAGTGTACTTCTTTCCACAAGGATAACCCTTTAATCCCAGCATAACACCAACATGACAAAGTCCATTAAAAACTGAAGCTGTCAAAGTTCATTCTTTGCTCCCCATATTTGAATGGCTATACAGTATATGATGCTGTTTCATGGGCATACAGTGTCATTAACAGACTACATGACCAAAACACACTTTGTGATTTTATCTAGTCTACCTAAATGCTAAACAGAAAGGCTGGAGCATAATGAAATGTGTCCCAGCACCACAAACACACACTTCCTGTGCCAGTAATTTACACTTCAAAGCTATGTGTCCTCTCTGCCCTGCATGCAAGCTTCCTCATTTATACAAGTACACACACACACACACACACATCACATGATTGCAACACCAAAAAAAATATCACACATACGCACACAAAAGTCCCTGTATGTGTGTATCCTCATTTAGACACAGTAAGATCTCACACACCCACACACACAGGCACAAACAATTTGAACTAGTCTTGGCTGGACCTCTATATTTCCGTTCCCTCGCTCTCCTGTGATGAAGCACCATGTTTTTATCTCAGTGTGTTGGCTCAAACAGTGTTTTGTTTGTTGCTTACTGATTGTTCATATATGTTATTGGCTTGCATTAAAAGCACATTTATTATGACTATGATAGTTTTAGCACTTGATGCAATTTTAAACATGCACATGTGGCCTTTTAGCCTTGCACTAAGAAAAAAAGGCAGATCAAAGCATCCATGAACAGATCTACAACATTTCCAGAGCATGCAACGTATCTGTCGGATTGCCAGACCAGGCTTGTCCAGAGAGGGACATTAACAATCTCAAACTGTTGGAAAAGTCTGAAAACACACACTGCTAAAACACATCTAAGATAGCTTACCTTATTCAAGTGTGTATTTTGTCAGGTGTAACAAGTTATCAAATCATTTGCTATTATTGTTAATAATAATAATAATAATAATTTGTTACATTTATATAGCAATTTATATACATTATATACATTTCTGGGTCAAATACTCAAAAGCGCTTTACATGGAATGGGGAATCTCCTCAACCACCACCAATGTGCAGCATCCACTTGGATGATGCGACGGCAGCCATATTGCGCCAGAACGCCCACCACACACCAGCTTACTGGTGGAGAGGAGACAGTGATGAAGCCAATCAGTATATGGGGATGATTAGGAGGCCATGATGGACAGAGGCCAAGGGGCAAATTTGGCCAGGATAATAAATGTTATGTTATGTTATGTTATGTTATGTTATGTTATGTTATGTTATGTTATGTTATGTTATGTTATGTAATGTAATGTTATGTTATGTTATGTTATGTTATGTATATAAATTTTTTTTTACGCATTTGCTTTCATGAACTGAGCAAAAAAGATTGAGCAGCACCCAAATCACATTTCAGAACACAGAACCTAAATGTATGTGTAAGTTTAACTAAGATTAATCATATCAAAACATTTGCACCTTTAATGTAAAAAGTACAACCTATGAAGTCTCTGAAAACCAAACTGACACATTTCAGGGAAAAAAAGATTAAAAGAAATAATTTGGAATAAATATTAATAATAAATTATATTTATATAATAATAATAATAATAATAATAAATATTCTATTTTAAATAAATGCTGTTCTTTTGAACTTTCTATTCATCAAAGAATTTTGGGGGAAAAAATGTACACAACTGTTTTCAACATTTCAACATATATAATCATAAATGTTTCTTGAGCATCATATTAGAATGATTTCTGAAGGATCATGTGACACTGAAGACTGGAGTAATGATGCTGAAAATTCAGCTTTGATCACAGGAATAAATGACAGTTTAAAATAAATAAAAATAGAAAACAGTCATTTTAAATTGTCATAATATTTCACAATATTACTGGGTTTTTTTTATTGTTTTTTATCAAATAAATGCAGACTTGGTGAGCAGAAGATACTTCTTTTAAAAACATTTAAAAAATCGTACTGACCCCAAACTTTTGAACGGTAGTGTGTGTGTGTGTGTGTGTGTGTGTGTGTGTGTGTGTGTGTGTGTATATATATATACAGTATATATATATTAAAGTAAAGGAATATATATTAAAGTAAAAGTAACTGAGCATTAAACTGGTTGATATTGCATCTCAATGCTAAAGCAGCATGGAACTTCTGTGGCTCAAGAATATTAATTGGGTAATGTGACTGGATGGTCTAGGAAGATAACCCTAAGGTCAGCTTAAGCTCATTAATATTCATGAGCTCCTCTCCATAGAATTACATCACAGGCCCTGCCGCTGGATGTCCATACTAAAATTGCTTTTTTTGTGGTGCTAATAAATCTCTTCAAATGTCTATGATATTAAACCAGGTTAGGTAGCTGCTATAAACATCATCTTTTTTCTATGTTTTTCCAACATTCTCTTCAAACTGCTGCCCATTCATGATAACAGTTGGCGTGAAAGAGAATATTTACCTCAAAACAGGCCTGGTGGGACTGTGCTATAAGTCCTTGTCTTGCGTGATGAACTGCAGACTGACACGTTTTATAATGCAATGACGCAGGTTTGTGTAGCTAGAAGCGTTTCTGTTAGCATACTTGCATATAGGCTACGCTTCGGGCCTTGAAATGAAAACAGGCAACGTTAGCAGAGCTGTTGAGTTGAATTTGCAATTAATGTGGCATCAGCAGGAACAAAGGTACAAGCGTGTCCTGCATGTAAAAAGGCACACACACACACACTCCAACATGCACTCACACCCTTGCTCAGCCCTAGGGGACTCTCCTTTCCTTCTGTCAAACACCTCCATGTTAACAAAAGGCAATTAAACGCTGGCTGCTCACATCTATTGATCATATCTTACACAATGCACTGCTCTGCCAATGTAGAACAACAGGAGCCATATCCAGCCAGAAATCCACCCTCGGCAAGACGGACGCACATCTAGAGATACATATCTGCTGCTCATTTAACACTTGTTCTCGTCAATCTCACAAAACATCACATTTTACCCCAAATTAAAAGAAAACTAGAATTAACTGTATTTTGCATAAAGAAAACAAAGCCATTGAGATGTGTTTTGCATTGTAACATTATTTTTATGACAATTAAGCACATTTGCCCTTGAATAGCCATTACTAATGTGTCGGGAAGTTTCACTTTTAAGCCTTTTCTTGTAATTCTTATTATTCTTCATGGAGATTTTCATGACTTAATACAGTAATTTGACCAAAATTGGTTAAATATTACACAAATTACTTTTTTTTAATATATATACTAAATTAAAGGTAGCACAACAAAACATACCAAACAAAACATATGTATAATGTAATGTATAATTATATTATTTATATTATATTTAAAAAATACATACGAGGAGTTATATTTTATATACATTTTCATATAGGAGGATATTGAGAAAGAAGGTCACCTTTGATAGCTCAACTCTTTTAGTTTCTTATCAGGACCCAAAGCATGTAATGAATGGGTAAATATACACATACACATACACATACACATACACATACACATACACATACATATACATATACATATACATATACATATACATATACATATACCTTTTTTGTGGGCGGGAGATTTACCCATTCATTACATGCTTTGGGTCCTGATAAGAAACTAAAAGAGTTGAGCTATCAAAGGTGACCCTCTTTCTCAATATCCTCCCAAATGCCGCACAAACAGTGAATTTCTATCCTGACTTTTAAAAGCTTTTAAAAGGTCTGAAGATGAAATAAGACTCAGTGTGAGAGAGGAATCCTGATTACAGACAGATACAGCAGAGACTGCAGACGAGAACAAGAAAGGTCAGCGAGTGCAACAGATTGGAACAAAAGCAATGACCTTGACCTGATAATCTGTGTGTGTGTGTGTGTGTGTGTGTGTGTGTGTGTGTGTGTGTGTGTGTGTGTGTGTGTGTGTGTGTGTGTGTGTGTGTGTGTGTGTGTGTGTGTGTGTGTGTGTGTGTGTGTGTGAGCAGCAGGAAGATGATGCAGTACACATCCTCTCCTCTACTGCACGGTGTGACCTGTACCTCTGTTAAAAAGGGCAAGGTGTAGATTGATTCTCTCCACCTGCTGACCTTTAGGACCGGATCTGAGATGGCCTGCTGATTAGACAAACAAAGAGAAGGAGAGAGATAGAGAGAAAGAAACAGTTTGTGTGTGCGCGTGTGTGGGGGTATTTCATAGATAACAAAAGAAGCAACAAAGAAAGATGGTTTGATGGTAAGATGGTTTGAAGGTTTTAGCTGGTTTAATCTGGTCTAGCTAGTCCTCCAACCTGGTGTACAGTGGATATAAAAAGTATACCCACTTCTGTTAAAACAGCCGGTTTTTGTAATGTGAAAAATTAAAGATAAATCATGGCATAACTTTTGCACTTTTAATGTAAAAATTACAACCTATGCAAAGTCACGGAAAACCAAACTAAAAAAAAAAAAAAAAAAAAAAAAAATTGGAATAACTAACTGCATAAGTATGGACACAACTGACCTCCTTAGTTGTGGCACCCTTTGATTTTTTGTTGTTGATTTTTTTACAGTGCTCAATCATGGCCTGAGTTGTACTAAAGGCCCAAGCTGATCTAAAACCAGCAACCCATCCTATAGGCGACTGGATATCAGAGGACAAATACAGGAATTTCACAAGAAGACACCTGAATAAAGCTGTTAGCATTCGTCTTAAAGGCAAACACACAACTGCAGTCTCACCCTGTGAAAGCACAAGTTTTGAAATCTACCATTCAGAACTTTCTGAGCCAATCACCTAAACAGAAAAAAACCACATGACTAATCACACAAGAACAAACTCTTCCTAAACCCTTCACTAGTGACTAACCTGAGCTGTGACATAAAAGATGGGAGTTGGGAACATTTAAATTGCATGGTTAAACTCAATACACGTTGAAAAAACTACTTTAGAGCCTAAGTACCAGAATTTATAAAGAACATCTAAAGGTCATGGTTGCTTTCAGAGAGTTGTCTAAGTTGTCTAATAGTACTTTGGAGACTACAGGTTTGGCTTTCTTCCCCTCTATCCATCTTGTCTGAATGGGTGAGGTGCAAATCTGTAATATTCAGAGGGACAAAATAAAAATAAAATAAAAGTATCATGCAGGTTTACAGATAGCATCCACTGAAGAAGAGATTCTGGCTCTGCTTAGAAAAGAGCATTTACAGCAATGCTAAATCAAACCACAGCATTTTTCAAAGTTATGCAACAGTCTCATTAACAAACTTCATCAGTCATTAGTTCGGTCCAAAACATGACAGGAACAACTAATTATAGTGCAAACTGTAATGAACACTTCAAAAAGTGCTTTGGAGAGTGGCAGGAATGAATTTACAGCTTATGAAATTCATTTAAACAAGTAAATGACAAACTTTGAATGAAAAGCAACCACGACGCACAGATAAGATGTTGAAAAACATACAAGCAGGAGCAAGGTGAAACCTAGTGGACTGGCCCGGCTCTCTGATTACACCAGCACAAGATTGGACCCATCTGGGAAAGTTCTTTAGGTGAAAATGACTCTCCAGCAAAAAAAAAAAAAGCACAAAACTGGAACAAAAATGAGGGTGTGTAGTTTGGGAATTCTGTAATGCACAGTGCTACAGAAAGCCTTCCCTCTTTCATCTCTCTACATCATGCTCTCATTTGACATTCCCCTCCATTCCCCGCAGTTCATCATGCAGTCAGGTCACAGGTGCACACAGCTAATATATTCAATTAATCCTATAATTCACTCTCATTTCTGCTCCGAGAAGCGGGACTGTGTTTATTTAGGGAGTGACTTCTTTTGAGACACCTTTTGTTGAGTTTTGTTTTAAATTGTCTTTGTTTGGAGCCATTTATGTTTAGTAGACTGTTTTTTTTTGCAATTTGTTTTTCTGTGTGCAATTTGAATTGAGGTACAGCAGCAAATAGGATACAGAACCGCAATTCAAATTGGAATGCAAGGATGCAGAATTAGAATGAATTGAAATTCAAAGAATTCATATAAAAAATTCAACTAGAAAAGCAAGATTTAGCAAGTGATTTAAACCTGGATAAAGCTGTCATATATATATATACGTATATGTGTGTGTGTGTGTTTATTTATTTATTTATATACATTATATATATATATATATTTATATATATATATATATATATATATATATATATATATATATATAACACAAACATATATATATGTTTATATATATATATGTTTATGTTATGTATGTGTATATATATATATATATATATATATATATAAATCACTAAATAATCACAAAAATATAAACAAACACACAGACGTTAAAAAGTTTGAGATCGGTAAAAAATCTTTTTTTTGTTTTAAAAAAAGTCTCTTATGCTCACCAAGCCTGCATTTATTTGATCAAAACAGTAAAACCAGCTTGTGAAATTATAAATAAGAGTTTTCCATTGTAATGTATTTTAAAATGTACTTTATTTCCGTGATGGCAACAGCATCACTACTCAGAAATCATTCTAATATGCTGATTTGTTGCACAAGATTTTTATTATCATCAGTGTTGCTGCTTAATGTTTTTCTGGAAACCGTGATGCATTTTTAAATATAAATCTTTTGTAACATAATAAATGTACATTATAAATCTTGTAAAGTGACCCATGCTACCATCTCAAATGCCTTCATACTACATGACTCTTCAACAGGGACATAGCTAGGGTGTCCGGGGTCCAGGTGCAGGTTCTTGTGTTGTTGTTGTTGTTGTTTTTGAGGGGGTGTCCCCCTTGTGGTTGGGGTGGAGGTTTTGGGTCTCCCTCGGTTAAAATCGCAGGGGGCCCGAGTATCATCACCACCTTTCTCCCCTATAGCGACGGCCCTGCTCCTCAATGCGGTCAAACTCAGTGATGGAAAGTGTGTGTGTGTGTATGTGTGTGTGTGTGTGTGTGTGTGTGTGTGTGTGTGTGTGTGTGTGTGTGTGTGTGTGTGTGTGTGTGTGTGTGTGTGTGTGTGTGTGTGTGTGTGTGTGTGTGTGTGTGTGTATGCAAGGTGAACACTGCGGGGTGCCATCCCCTCAGATCCACTAAATCCACCAAGATCTTTCCTCCTTTCATGCCCTGATCTTCCTCCTCTTCTCCTCTTTCTCACTCCCTCCTCTCCTCCACTCACAGCCAGAGATAGAGGGCTAGAAAGACAGGAACAGCTCTTTGATCTTAGTGCCCCCCTCTGCTTTGGCCATCCAGAAAGAAACAAGCATAAGATCGTCTCCTCTCTGAAGTTCGTCGGATCGATGAGACCAAGGGAGGAACGAAGGGGAGTTAGTTCTTCATCCCTTTTTTTCTCTTTTTAGTCTTTTTTTTAATACTTCTTCGCATTTGTTCTCAGTTTTGATGGGTTAGCGTGATGCTGAGGTGGCATGCAGGGCGTGGAAATGACTTTGAGAGCAGAACTGTGTGTCCCTGTCAAGGTCTGGACTCAAACACAGTCTCACAAACACACACACACACACACAAACACATACAATCTCTGAGAGACAAGCACTAGAAGAGCCCATTTAAACTATTAACATCCATTTTGGTTTTAAATGTAAAGATGCAAAGGTCTAAACAGGCTCTGAAATGTTAAGTTTCTTCCATTGCACAAAATTTGGGAGATCATATTCAAATGCATGCAAATATATACACAAGACTTCAGAAAACATCTTCAGTTGTTTTATATCAACATGCAATTACACAAAGCACATTTGAAGTTCATCTAATGCAGACTGATAACAATTCTAGCAACATAGTTTTATACTGAAAATTGTAAGAACTAAGTAAAATGTCACTTTAAAATGTAACGTATAGTTTCACAATTTAAAGTAGAAACAATAGTGATGATGTCACTGTAATAACTGCATACAGTTTGTGGCACACGCTACCTGAAGGCCAGTCGCTGCTCTTTGTTGCTGGAATCTGTGTGTGCACTAACAGGGTGCGATCGCAATGTGACGGAGGAATTGAGTTCTGCACGGTTGGCCTGCCCTGGTGCAACATAACTCCAGTCTGTTTCTCCTGCCACAGGCACTAGCATTGATGTCCATCATCTTTTAACCCCATGCCAAGTCTCCAAACTCGTTTCCAGGCCTGAATGTTCAGTGTGTTTCACACACACATACACGCCTGGTGTACACACACATACACGCCCTCACTACACACGCACACACACCAATTGCTTGTTGGATTGTTGTTGTTTTTTCTTGTTTCCAACAAGACCGTTTGTTCTTGTATTTTTTTTTTTTTTTTTGAGTTTGAAAAAAAAAACGTAATTTGTGTTGAGACTTATTGTGAATCAAGGACTCTTTTGGGTGAAATCAACTGAAAGTATGAACTGAACTTAAGCAGCAATCTCCTAGGTTTGTTTCATTTAAAAAATAAAAAAATTGTCATAAAAAAAAAAATATATATACAATATTATATATATATATATATATATATATATATATATATATATATATATATATACATTTCTCACAATGTACTGTTAAATGTAATATTTATTAATTTGTTCAATTTTAATGTAATTTTTACTTAATTGTACAATTTTAAATGTTAAAAACGAACTTTTTATTTTAACCAATTTTTTTATTCATTCATTAATTTATTATAATGTTATTTATTGTTTTTACATTTTTTACAGTTTTACTCTGGGCTTTTCCATGGACCCCCTGCCCCCCTTGCGCCCCCCAGACCTCCGTTTAAAAACCCCAGAACTATAGCCATTGGACTGACTGACCAAGTCATTTACACAGAAATAAATCCTACAACTCTCTAAAAACACTCACCTAAACCTTTAACACTATTATTTTGCTGCCTGCACTGATATTTAGAAAGAAGAAAGAATGAACTTCACACATTTCAGACTGCATGAAACCGCTGTAACAATGCATCCTTCAATCATACTCTGATTACTTTTTTTTATTTTCTACAATAAAGACATAAATTTGACATTGTATTTCCTGTCCCTCATGCTTCTTGCACAACATTTAAATAAAAAGCAGAATGAGAAGAAACACTGGGGTTTGGCACTCTCTGCTGGAACTGACATGCTAATGCATGACAATATGCAAGCATGTTGACTTGCATGTATAACATTTCGTGTTTAACTGATTTAGCTTACATGTCCTCAAGTATTCTATGTGTAAGAAAGTGTATATTGTATAATTGTTTTAATTTACTAACTATAAGCACTCTACCACCGTTCAGACAATCAAAGTATAGAACCAAAATTAAATGTGTAAATTAATGATGACCTTAGAATGAGTCTTAACTATGTGGATGATTACACACATGCTCTAAATGAACAACCTGACAACATCTTCTCACTAGTTCTAGTGATTTTGGGACAGTTTGGGACTTTGAAATGGGTCAGATGACGTCTGAAATGAAACACTGTGGAACTCTGTAAGAGTACAGTCTGTGTCCAGGGGAAATGGTTTGGAAAAGCACACAATATATCACCTCTCCAACGTTACACTTCAAACACAGAGCAGCTCTCAGCTTAACTCACCAGGGCTTCCGCAGCAAATCCCTCGCTGAGCAACAAATCACAAACATGTCTCTCACAAGTTTCTGAACCGCTCACACTTTGAAGGTCTCTGCAGGAAAGTTTCCGAAACTCTAATTAAGGACCAAGTAGAAACAACTTACTTTTTTTTTTGTAAAAAAAAACGTGAAGAAATCCACCCCACACAGAGCCCAAACTACTGAGATGCCAAGGTAATATAATGGAACATACACATTGTCTGAACTTTATATGATTTATAAAAAAAATAAAAAAAAAATCTATTTTAATGTTTATATTTTTTTATTTCATAATAATTATCAAGTTTAAAAAAAATGCATTGAACTGAAAAAATGCAATAAAAATGCAGTAAGTTGAATAATTCAATACAGATATACAGCCAAATATATGTGCTTAAAACTATATGTGTATGTGCTATGTAATTTTATTTTGAAAGTTTATCAAATATATCTGACAGGGCTTACAACAAAAATGTGGAAAAAACAACATGCGTCAAAAATTATTATAAAATATATTACACACGCACACACACACACACACACACACACACACACACACACACACAATGATTTAAAAAAGGGTCTAGGAACAGTGGGACACCAAAGTGTACTGGATTCATCTAAAGTGGCATCTAGTTGTCACATCTCTTCACTTATTTGTTTAAAAAAAAATGTATCAAATGAAATAGTTGAAATGTAACATTAAACAATGATGATCATTTCTCTCATGAGAGAGCCAAACTCTCCCTGTGTGCAAATCTCATAGAGACTTTATGAGACAAAATAAAAGAGAGAACAGAACGGAGCATTAATATTCTTTTCAAGTTTAGTGGGTATTGACACAAATGACAGTAAGTGTCAGGGAACGGCCGAGGGAATGTCCATTCAGAGCTGTCAGACTTTAGCTCTCATTGAGAGGCTTCTCTTATCTCTGACAGGTGGCAAATACACTCTGCACAAACACTCACATTGACACCAGCCTTTATCTGGGCTCTGTGTACACATTACACACCTGTACATTTCCCATAAGGGCCATTAATCTGCTACAATATGGAATGTATCTGCATCAAAAAAGTTTCACACAATGGCTTAATATTCAAACACACGCATGCATTCATCTCTTAAAGCAGGGAGTATTATGCAGTCATTCAACTAGAAAATATTATTCAATATCTGAAAAAAAGTATGATCTACCCAATACACAGTGGATTTACAGGTAAACATTTTAATTAAACTTTTTTTAATACTTCAAAACAAGAGAATAGATTAAATTGAGTTATTTGCGAAGTATTTGAATGTTTTTTGAGCAATGGAAAACCCGGAGTGGAGCCAGAGCGCATGGGATTATACACTCACCTAAAGGATTATTAGGAACACCTGTTCAATTGATCATTAATGCAATTATCTAATCAACCAATCACATGGCAGTTGCTTCAATGCATTTAGGGGTGTGGTCCTGGTCAAGACAATCTCCTGAACTCCAAACTGAATGTCAGAATGGGAAAGAAAGGTAATTTAAGCAATTTTGAGCGTGGCATGGTTGTTGGTGCCAGACGGGCCGGTCTGAGTATTTCACAATCTGCTCAGTTACTGGGATTTTCAGCCACAACCATTTCTAGGGTTTACAAAGAATGGTGTAAAAAGGGAAAAACATCCAGTATGCGGCAGTCCTGTGGGCAAAAATGCCTTGTTGATGCTAGAGGTCAGAGGAGAATGGGCCGACTGATTCAAGCTGATAGAAGAGCAACTTTGACTGAAATAAACACTCGTTACAACCGAGGTATGCAACAAAGCATTTGTGAAGCCACAACACGCACAACCTTGAGGCGGATGGGCTACAACAGCAGAAGACCCCACCGGGTACCACTCATCTCCACTACAAATAGGAAAAAGAGGCTACAATTTGCACAAGCTCACCAAAATTGGACAGTTGAAGACTGGAAAAATGTTGCCTGGTCTGATGAGTCTCGATTTCTGTTGAGACATTCAGATGGTAGAGTCAGAATTTGGCGTAAACAGAATGAGAACATGGATCCATCATGCCTTGTTACCACTGTGCAGGCTGGTGGTGGTGGTGTAATGGTGTGGGGGATGTTTTCTTGGCACACTTTAGGCCCCTTAGTGCCAATTGGGCATCGTTTAAATGCCACGGCCTACCTGAGCATTGTTTCTGACCATGTCCATCCCTTTATGGCCACCATGTACCCATCCTCTGATGGCTACTTCCAGCAGGATAATGCACCATGTCACAAAGCTCGAATCATTTCAAATTGGTTTCTTGAACATGACAATGAGTTCACTGTACTAAAATTATTGATTGTTTTAGTTTTGCCATTAAAGAAATAAATTACATTTTAAAATATATTAAAATAGAAAACTTTTTAGACTGTAATAATATTTCACAATATTAATGTAAGGCTGTCACAATGCATCGATTAAATTCGAGCACTCTATTTAAAAAAATGCTCGATTGCAATTTACCCGTGTCGATTAACCGGCAACATACCGGAAGTGGCACATTCCTCGGATGAGGCTGCGATTCAATTCAATAAATACCCTGCAGGTTTCAGAGTGAAGCTCGACGCTGATATTATTACATGTTTCTTCCAGCGTCTCAGAGCAGCTCTGCTCACAGTAAATGCTGCTCCACACAAACTCAGTCTCTGCATGTGTTGTTTGTTTGGGTTTCCAACAACATACATTTGGGAACGCATAAAGTCTGATGCACTTTGTGATTTGTGATTATCATTTACGTGGAGCACGTCTCAGCAGCTTGGTTAACAAACTCTGCATAAGCTATGAGTTTGGGTTGCTTATAACGTTCGTCTGGGAAAACAACATTCGTCATTTCATCAGATTTGTAAGGTAAATCATGTATAAACCTACGCCAACACAGGAGAATACATCAGTATGTTTCTAAATATGGTAATTGTTCATTGTGATTTCAAAATAAAAGTTTAAACCCTCGCTCTGAGTTTGCATGTTTTTAGCAGTAAGTGGTAGTTATAGTGTAAACCAGTGTAGGTTGTAACCAAAGACTATAGATATACAAAGACGGTTTACTCCTATTACTTATAAATGGGAGAAAGCAGTTTTTGAGATTTCAGGATTCCCCCATTCAAATAGGACTATTACCCAGATAGCAACATAGTGTCGACCCAGATCCGGCCCACATCTGGATCGTGTAGAATCCACGTGTACCAGATGTGGGCCGGATCTGGGCCGACACTATGTTGCTGTGTGGGTTTGAACAGCTGCCCAGAGGCATTGCAAATATGGCAGCCAAATGAACAGACTTTCCTTTAAACTTAGCACTCATTTATGCAACAACTCGGCATAAAGAAATTGAAGCCATTTCGAACCTCTCCAAGGGCTTTCGTTTCAAATCATTCATGCCCACTTTCTCATTAAATCCAAGCACAGAGAGAGAAGCAATGTTCATTTTGTAATATTGTTTGTATTACATCTGTCAGAGGATGACACTTAATGATCCACTGGGGTAAATAGAAAATGTAATCTTATCTGAGTTGAAATCGCAGTCATTCACCGGTCTCTTCAACTGCAGTCTGTTTCTCAGCTTACTGTAAAGGAGGAGTTTTGTTTGCTGCAAACCAAGAGTTTAGTTGATAGCAGATGTATGACATCCACATCCTGGAAATCCTATCAGTATCAGACCACCTGCATATGTCTGAGGTGACATCATTAAAGAAAGCTATTATCTGATATTTGAGTCAATCAATCTCTCGTAATGCAAAGTTGCTGGTGTTATCTTATCTGTCGGACAAGTTGAAGAGAAGAATAGGAGGAATAAAATAATAAAAAAATTAAAGATTAAAAAGGTAACATTTGGAAACTTATGTCTTATATTGCAAATAAATCCAAGAACTGAGACATAATTACAGGAATAAAGTTAATTAGGTCTAGCTCAAATATAGCCACCCCATAAAAAATGTTGGAGTAAAAGAAAACTACACATTAAACGGGTCAGAGGTACGACTACAGATAACAAGGTCAAGGTGTCAACGTCTGGCATCAATCTAAACAGTGGCTTTGCTCCTATTTGATCTTTGCAAATGTAATGTTTAGTGAAGCACAGTAAATAAAATAGGTCTCAAATGTGTGTTTAATGGACTGGCATGGTTCAATTAACCTGAGGACACGGCAAATCTATTTGCATGAACTGTAATACAGTGCTTGAATAATAAACACACTGTTAAAAAGTGTATCCGTTTAACAATCACAATGGTGTCTGGTTAAGAAAATCTATCTGGCATACACAGACAAATGTTATACTTGATTATTATTATTTTTTACTTGGTCTTTTCTTAGCTGGTCAGACGCAGAGACCACCTCACCACCCAGCATGGTTTCTTTTTTTTCCAAGAAAGGAGCTTGCTTTGATATTATGTTATCTAATATTGCATTAGCAATGTTCTATTAGATTGTAGTAATTAAAGAGTTGCTGCAACACAATGACTGGACTTTGATACGGAGGTGACTGGAGCTTAAACAAATGAAACTACAGTTTACCTCATCAATTTCTCGTTGTTACTGTAACTATACATCAAAACCCCTGCCCTTTTGTAGAGGCATCATCAACAAAACCACACCTTCTCAGGGTCAATGGTGCAATTTCCATCACCCTTATAAAAGCCAGCACATTCAAACCATTCTCACTGTCCCGAGAAAGGAGGTACAGTCTAGACTCACCTCAGTGGTTAACACCCGAGGACATATTAGCAAGTCACTGGGACAGACACAATGCCAGGGGACACGTACCAGAGGCTGCTCTATGTGGTAGCCTATTTATGTGTTCTGAACACTGAGGCTCATTCAGGGTAGGTTGTCTTTCTATTACTTTTATATTATGTTTAACAAAGCGGTTTCTCCATTTAATATTTTATTACATCGCAATTTCTCCATTCATCATCTGCAGAAGTTTCCCACTCACTCTTCCTGACTGGAGGTCAAATGCAGGTAAAAATTGTATGCATCACTTTTATAAGGTTAATATTTTAATGCATTGACGGTAACACTTTACTTGAAACCTTTAAATACAAATGCATTATATAAGTATTTATTTTAGTATGCCTTGTAATGAATTGTAATCTGTAACCACAGTTATAATACTAACCTAAAATACTTGCGTATTCACTATTACACTTTTAGAAAGTATAATGCATTAAAACATGACAAGTTACCAACCAATTTCAGATATATCAAGAAATATTATAATGCTTTTTAGCTTGATTACAATTATTTATGAAAAGATATAATGCATTACAACATACAGTATGAATAACTTCATAATACATTATACATAAGGCTTTAAGTGTTCCTGAAAATCTTCTGGAGTACTGAAAAAAGAACCTGTTAGAAACCATGCCATTAAACTGATGGTTGTGTACTTTTTAGGCCTTTCTAATAGAAGCACTCACACCAACTGGTATGACCAATTTCTCGCAAGAGTGACTTAGGACATGAACATTTGTTATAACAAGCCAAACAGAAATATATTGTTGGTTTGTTTCTTGTTTTCGATTAGGTTCTTATTCTCACTCCTCTTTTTTTATCGTCATTTAATCACTTTTCCCTCCTGTGCTGTAGATTATTTCGCAAAGTGTGATTTTGGCAGTGATTTGCCAGCATCCTGTGATTGGACCTCTGAGGGACCCATCAGCGTTCAGACGGCAACAGGTAATTATACTGCTGAGATGAAATTGCTGCAGAGACATTTGCTATAGTTTGTGTTATTCGCTGGTGTTTACTGCCAATCCATTCACCTGTGGCAACAACAGCAGCCGCTAATAGGTTTCTAACAGCACGTAGCAGAGCTTCTTTAAACTTCTTTATTCCTCAAATTATGTTCTTCAACTTGACTTTCAAGTATGCAAGGCACCGCATTCAACCACTTGATCGTGACGCTGTTGCTAAACTGCTAGAATTCACAAAACACAAAGTTCAGATCAGAGTCTAACCTGTGGCACATGTAAGCTTTTAGTATGGAAGCGGGTGATAATCATTTTTATGACAGCATGCTTTTCCAATCTATGAACTAAATGCATGTAACTAATACAGCCTGTGCTTGCCACAATGCAATGAAAGCATGACCAACTCAATGTTTAATGAAAAACTGACAGTGAAACAGCAGTTCCCTTTCGTTGTCACTCCGAGTTACGTCGGATGACGACGAATGGGGTTTCGCTTAGAAAGCCTGTCATCTTCGAGTATATAAAACGAGCCAATGGCAATGAAATGCCATGGGTCTGCGGAATTTGCATAGCGTAAGTCCGCCCCACCCTGGGGGTATATAAGGAAGTACGCTGGCAACATGCAGATATGTTTTCGCTTCGGAGCCAAGAGTTTTCTTCACTCCTACAAGCTATTCTGTATCATCTTCACTCTACGAGACGAGCGGCTCTTCAGTGTGTTGGTGTGACGGCGTGTTCCAGCGAGATCGCATTGCCTGCTGCTGATCTGTGCAGTGATCTGCCGACAGTGTGTGTGTTTCTCCCTGGGCGCTTCAGCACTCTGCTGAGCTTTTCCTCTCTCTAAAAGAGCTGCACGCGGCACGTCTTTTTCAAGACGGCTCGCCCGTGTATTTACTGGATGTGGGCGCGTGATTCATCTGCCTAACGGTCACGAGCGCTGTTTCGCGTGTTGGGCTGATTCACGCTCGGCAGCGCTCGTGGGTGAGTCACGTTTTCTCTGCGGGAACGTGACCATCGCGATGTTTATAGATCGAGACTCAATGATCCCCGTGTGGGTAGAGTCCCCTCTGCCACACCCCAATCTATCTCTTCCTCGAGAGGGGATACTTTGGCTGGTGGCCAGGGTGATCTGAGGGTTACAGTGTGGCATAATACCGACGAGCATTCCTCGGGCCACGCCCCCCTCCACATCGCAAACCGTGGGGCTTCCGTGTGTACCTGGTTCTTCTTAGGGACCCAGTGTTTTCATTCGGGGCTCCAGCAGGTGGTGTCATGTCACTCACAGCATCACAAGGCGGGCTTGATTCCTCTGGAAATGAGGATTCGACTGCGTTGCCTCCCTCTGGAGTGTCAGCGTTAGTCGAGTCAGATCCAGAGCTGATGGCCATGCTTTCCCGGGCAGCTGAAAGCATCGGCTGGAGTGGCGCCGCCCTCCCCCTGAGCGCTGTAGGCTTCCCGGATATGCATCAGGACGCTTCCGGCCCGCGGGAGTCCACGTGACTTTTCGCGGCCCGCGGGCGTCCTCCGCCTTCGCTGCACTCGATCGCGTGGCGATCATGGGCTGTATGTTCTCTGTCACTATCGTGGCACAGGCATGCAGTGCTGTGTGTCGCCTTCGAGGCAGTGCTGACTCGGGAGTTCTGTCGGAACCGGCCGCAGTGGAACGCTAGTCCTTCCCTGGCCAACACTGACAGAACGCGGAAACTCGACCACGCCCCCTTGCTGGGACGCTATGCCTCCCATGCCCGGCTTGGTCGTTCCGCCGCGCACACTACTGACCTCGCTCTCGGGCGACATCGGTACCTGCGTGATCCTGGGTCAGGTGGTGTCCACTAGAGTGGTCCAGACATGGGCTCAGCCAGGTTGATGTGAGGGGGTCTGAGAATTCATTTTCTCAGCTCCCTCATGTCCCAGGCTGGGCTCCTCGGCGGTGTGGTTGAGGACTGTACCCTACAGTTTTTGACCCCCCCCCAGAAGCAGACTGAGGCCTTCTGCACCGACGGTCATCCGTCCGTGCGGTCTCCTTAGTCTGCTTCCCGCCGAGGCCACCTCCATGCGGCTCCTCCCCTCGGGCCTTCACTGGCCCTGAGCAGGAGGAGGTCGCAGGAGGGCGGCGCTGCCCGTCTCCGCCCCTTAGACTGCCACGCCAGCCTAAGCAGCACTCTTGAGACGGGCAGCTTAGTCGGCGGTGTGGTTGAGGACTGCGCCCAACAGTCTTCGATTACTCCAGAAGCGGACGCAGGCTTCTGCACTGACGGTCATCCGTCCGTGTGGTCTCCTTAGTCTGCTTCCCGCCGACGCCCCTTCCATGCGGCTCCTCCCCTCGACCCTTCCCGGCCCGAGCACGAGGAGGTCGCTGGAGGCTGGCACCGCCTGTCCTTGCCCTTAGCCGGCTAACACCTGGCTAAGCAGCACTCCTGAGACAGGTAGCCTGGAGTTAGGGCTCAGTTCTTTCCCCGGTGAGGGCTGGGTGAGAATCTCATTCAAAAAGAACTGATGCTCTTTCTCTGAGCCCCAAGAGGCTATGGATGACAGCACGCGCCGCCCACGGGCCACGCTCCTCTCATCCCCCTCTGTCGCCAGACCCCTGCCAGAGCACGCCCCCGTGGGACGCTGGTCCTCCCCTGGCCTCCTCTGGCAGGACGCGGCTAATGACCGTGCCCCCGCACAGGGCCGCTATGCCACCCTTGCCTGGGCCGGTCATTCCGCCTCGCTGCACCTCCGACGGTATGTCTGTGGTTCGCTGGCGCAGTTTCTGGAGGCCTGGCTAGAGCCTCCCAGACTGTTCCGCCGGGTCGCTAGAACCATCAGGCTCGGCTACGCGATTCAGTTCGCGCGGTCTCCTCCCTGCTTCAGGGGAGTCCGCTTCACTATGGTCGGTGGCAATGCCCCTGTCATGAGAGCGGAGGTCGCCACCCTACTGGCGAAGGGTGCGATCGAGATTGTCCCTCCAGCCGAAATGAGGTCCGGCTTCTACAGCCCTTACTTCATTGTACCGAAGAAAACCGGTGGGTTACGACCAATCCTGGACCTGCGCGTCTTGAACCGAGGATGCCGTTCAAGATGCTCACGGCCAAACGCATTTTCTAATGCGTGCGGCCGCAGGGTTGGTTTGCAGCGATCGACCTGAAGGACGCCTACTTCCATGTCTCCATTCTTCCTCGACACAGACCGTTCTTTCGGTTTGCTTTCGAGGGGCAGGCATACCAGTGCGCGGTTCTCCCTTTCGGGCTAGCCCTGTCTCCTCGCGTCTTTACGAAGGTCGTCGAGGCAGCCCTTGTTCCCTTTCGGGAACACGGGGTTCGCATCCTGAACTATCTCGACGACTGGCTGATCTAGCTCACTCTCGAGACCAGGTTTGCGATCACAGGGACCTAGTGCTCCGGCACCTAGCTCGTCTGGGCCTTCGGGTCAACTGGGAGAAGAGCAAACTCTGCCCCGTGCAGAGGATCTCTTTTCTCGGTATGGATATCGACTCGGTCGCCATGTGCGCGCAGCTTACGAGCGAGCGCGCGCGCGCAGTCACTGCTGACTTGCCTTCGTCAATTCGAGGGCAAGAGTGCGGTCCCACTGAAACTCTTTCAGAGGCTCCTGGGGCATATGGCATCCGCAGCCGCAGTAACGCCGCTCGGATTGCTTCATATGAGACCGCTTCAGTTTTGGCTTCGCGATCGAGTCCCGAGGTGGGCATGGCAACACGGCACGCTCCGAGTCCCAGTGACTCCGGCCTGCCGTCAGACCTTCACCCCGTGGTCGAACCTCAGTTTTCTACGGGCCGGAGTGCCCTTAGAACGAGCTTCCAGGCATGTTGTTGTATCAACGGATGCCTCCACCACGGGCTGGGGCGCCATGTGCAATGGACATGATGCCACGGGCTCCTGGACAGGTCCCCAACGCCTTTGGCATGTCAATTGCCTCGAGTTGCTGGCTGTACGCCTTGCCCTGCACCGCTTCCGGGCGTTGCTCAGGGGTCAACACGTAATAGTCCGATCAGACAATACTGCCACAGTAGCGTACATCAACCGTCAAGGTGGTCTACGCTCCCGCCGTATGTCGCAACTCGCCCGCCACCTCCTCATATGGAGTCAGAAGCATCTGAGGTCGCTTCGAGCCATTTATATCCCGGGAGAGCTGAACCGTGCGGCCGACGAGCTGTCTCGGCTTCGACCTCTCGCTGGAGAATGGAGACTCCATCCCCAGTCGGTCCAGTTGATTTGGGATCAGTTCGGGGACGCTCAGATAGATCTGTTTGCCTCCCACGACTCGTCCCATTGCGACCTGTTTTATTCCCTGACCGAGGGCACGCTCGGCACGGATGCACTGGCGCACAGCTGGCCGCGGGGCCTACGCAAGTATGCGTTTTCCCCAGTGAGCCTTCTTGCGCAGACTTTGCGCAAGATCAGGGAGGACGAGGAGCAGGTGATATTGGTTGCCCCGTATTGGCCCAACCGCACCTGGTTCCCAGAACTAGTACTCCTCGCGACAGCACCTCCCTGGCCTATTCCTCTGAGGAAGGACCTGCTTTCTCAGGGACGGGGCACCCTGTGGCACCCTCATCCCGATCTTTGGAACCTCCACGTGTGGCTCCTGGACGGGACGAGGTAGGTTTGAGTACCCTACCACCAGCGGTGGTGGCTACCATCACTTCCGCTAGAGCATCGTCCACGAGACATGTCTATGCGTTGAAGTGGAACCTCTTCGTCAACTGGTGTTCTTCTAAACATCAAGAACCCACGAAATGCTCGATCAGTGTCGTGCTTTCCTTCCTGCAAGAAGGGTTGGAGCGTAGGCTGTCTCCTTCCACCCTGAAAGTGTATGTTGCCGCCATTGCCGCACATCACGACGCAGTTGAAGGTAAGTCTCTAGGAAAGCACGACCTGATCATCAGGTTCCTGAGAGGAGCAAGGAGACTGAATCCTCCTCGCCCTCCTCTCGTTCCCTCTTGGGACCTCTCAGTGGTTTAACTGCCCTGCAGAGTGCTCCCTTCGAGCCTCTGCAATCAGTGGAGCTTAAGTTCCTGTCGATGAAGACAGCGCTCCTGGTTGCATTGGCCTCCATCAAGAGGGTAGGGGACCTGCAGGCATTCTCGGTTGACGTAGCGTGCCTGGAGTTCGGGCCGGCTAACTCTCACGTGATCCTGAGACCCCGGCCTGGATATGTGCCCAAGGTTCCCACCACACCCTTTCGAGACCAGGTGGTGAACCTGCAAGCGCTGCCTTTGGAGGAGGCAGACCCAGCCTTGGCACTGCTCTGTCCAGTACGCGCCCTTCGTGCTTACGTAGACAGAACGCAGTGTTTCAGGACCTCTGACCAGCTCTTTGTCTGTCATGGTGGGAAGCTGAAGGGAAAGGCTCTCTCCAAGCAAAGGTTGTCTCACTGGATAGTGGACGCCATTGCTTTGGCTTACCAGCAGCAGGGTCGACCATGCCCCCTTGGTGTGACGGCCCACTCCACCCGGAGTGTGGCATCCTCTTGGGCTCTAGCGCATGGCGCCTCGCTAACAGACATCTGCAGAGCTGCAGGCTGGGCGACACCTAACACATTCGCGAGATTCTATAATCTCCGAGTGGAGCCAGTTTCTTCTCATGTACTCGCTTCAACTAGCCGGTAATAGATTCTGCTCAGGTGTCTTCGCTTGCTCGCCATTCCTCTCCACGGATGGGATACGTGCGATTATTCCTCAGGTGAGCCTCATAAGCCCTGAGTCTCCTCCAGCACTGACGATGTCATCGCCAGAGTTGCCACCGGCAGCTTTCGCGCTTGGCTAGGTGCCTCCATGTGCATGGTTCCCCCTCTGGGTGACCCCCACGTGTGTATTTCCACTGTAAGCCTCTCTGAGCATGTGTCTTTCCCTCGGCAAGCCACCTTGCCACCCCTGGGGTTGAAAGATTCCACCTGCGGCTGGACACCCCAGTGTTCTCCATATGCAGTCCTCCTGGGTCATATGTGTATTCCAAGTCCCCCCCCTTCGGGTTGGGCATGATTGCATATTTCCACTGAGATATGCTTCCCAGTGTACCTTGGTTTAATCCTGTGTTAAGTAGGAGTCCTTCGTCCGTGCCTGTCTCACGACAGGGAGCTCACACTTACGCAGGGCACTGGAAGACAGTCGGGAGGTGGCGTGATTACACTGGGAACCCCATTCGTCGTCATCCGACGTAACTCGGAGTGACAACGAAAGGGAACGTCTCGGTTACGTATGTAACCCTCGTTCCCTGAGTAGGGAACGGAGACGTTACGTCTCCCTGCCACTTCCGCTGTACCGCTGGGAAACGCCTGAGTTCAGTCTCGGCTCCTCAGCGAAGACATATCTGCATGTTGCCAGCGTACTTCCTTATATACCCCCAGGGTGGGGCGGACTTACGCTATGCAAATTCCGCAGACCCATGGCATTTCATTGCCATTGGCTCGTTTTATATACTCGAAGATGACAGGCTTTCTAAGCGAAACCCCATTCGTCGTCATCCGACGTAACGTCTCTGTTCCCTACTCAGGGAACGAGGGTTACATACGTAACCGAGACGTTTTTTTGGCGTTTATTCCACCTATAGGCACAGGGAGGTAACAATGAAAGCCGTATTCGAACTTGCACAGCCCACATAAGCAGCTCAATGTATCAGGATATCTGTCAAACCAAGCAGTAAAACTAAAGTATTAGTATACTTAGGGGAAAGGGAAAAAAAAAAATCACAAACTTTGAAAGGCGGTAAAACTCTTCACTGAAAAAAACCTAGCAGCTCTCTTTTAAATCACTTAAATGTATGCATGTTTTTTCTTTTTGTCAATGTGCTACAGAGGAAACCTCTCTCCATCCCGTGAGTTCATCTGGTGTGTTTCGTCTCAAGAGTGGATTTCTTAATATCTCAGAAGACTCCTGTCTGGAGTTCTGGTACCATAAACCCAACCAGAAGAGTTCTGAACTCAAAGTTCTGGTAGTGGATGACATTCTGCAGACAGTGATTTGGACCTCGGAGACTTCTAGCAGTGGAGACTGGAGACAAGTTCTCATCCCTCTGACAAAGCAATCCGACAACATCCAGGTAGAGCAATTTAAAGATTCAGATTTAGGTGTTGGGCATCTTTATGGTGAAAGATAGCAGATAATGGTAAAAGGTTAGAGTTTGTTTGAAACATTTTAGAGAACAATGCAAATTAGCATAGTTTTACTGTGTATACAAAAAGTTTAAAGTTTTGCTACCAAAACCACCAAACTTAATCAATTAAACAGTGAAAAAGCACAGTAATGCCAGTGGAAACAATAGAAATGAATCCAACATTCATCAATGGCTGGTGTCCAATGAGCATTTTTGGAGATATACAATAAAGATACAAAATAACGTACAAATACCAATGATTAATAATGAAGTAGGATCCCTTTGAAAAACCACCAAGAGTTTTCTAGAAGTCTAAATTGTATAATAAGCTGTCTGCCATCTTAAAGCACTACAAAAATTACTGTAAGTTGTTTGATCAGAAAGCATCTGTGCACAAATGTACGGAGCGCCTAGATGGGAGGAAAAAATATATTTAATTTCAAAACGTTTGCATTAGCTTGCAAAACCTTTGCATTCCCTCGCAAAACTTTTGCGAGCAAGCGCAAAGCTTCTCGGGGGAAGGCAAAAATAATTTGTGAGAACGCAAAAGCATTGGCTTATAATTTTTTCTCCCATCTAATTTTTTTCCATCACCATGTCCCTTTAGGTGCTCCATAGTTTTGAGTGCAAAACGTAAATAAATAAATTATTAGTGGTTCTGCTTGTAATTGTTTTTTGGAATATACAATAAAGATATGCAAATAACACAATTCAACAGTGAAGACTGATTAAGTGGGATCCCTTTGGAAAAAACCTCCAAGAGTTCTCTTTTAGCGCGTATGAGCTCTATGATAAGCTGTCTGCCGTCTTAAAGCACTACAAGAATTTCTGTGAGTTGTTTGATAAGAAAGCATGAGCATCTGTGAAAGTAATGTGCACAAATGTAATAGGTACATTTTGGTCTTTTGCAAGCACTGAAGAATCAGTGTTACTCACTGCAACTGTAATTGTGCTTCTGGCAGGTTATTTTTGAGCTATCACAAGGACGGCATGAGGATGGGGAAACTGCCTTTGACAGAATAAGAATCCAGAGGGGACAATGCGGTAGGGTCATTATTATTTTGACCTAGAATTATGTCATTTAGAAACATAAAAACATCTTCAGGCTAACACTGAGATTTATCATCACCACATTTATTAGCCTTTGTGAAATAGTAAAGTGCAGTACGCCACTCTCATCCACAGGGCCACAATGTCAGCGAAGAGCTACATTTTGGACTGATGAAAGCACTCGTTGCTCCTGCACTGATGAGCAACTCATCTGTTCTCACATCCCCATGTCCAACGACACCTTTGGCATCTGCCATGTGGCCTCTGACCCACATTACACTACTTTTGATGGGGTCAGCTTCCAATTTGAAAGTCCTTGTACCTACGTTTTGTCAAAGGTCTGCGATGCTTCAGGGTTGCTTTCGGAGTTTGCAGTAGAGGTGCAGAATGAGAGAAAAGGGGACTCGCACGTCTCCTCCATTCAGCAGGTGAACGTCAACATAAGTGGTCTGAGAGTGACCATGCTGAGGACAGAGAGGAGCAGAGTCATGGTGAGCGATCAACCACAATTACTCGTTAAACGATATTGATTTTTTGTTTTTTTTAATGACCAATGCCAATAGCGATGCCGATATCTTAGAGAGATTTTTAGAGATATAAAGCTGATACATATCACATTTAACTCTTTCCCCGTCAGCGTTTTTTTTTTTTTTTTTTTTTTTTTTGCCAGTCACCGCCAGCGTTTTTGATCATTTTCACTAAAATATAATGGCCCCCAGAATATTTTGATGCATGAATATCTGAACATGAAAAAAAAAAAAAAAAAAAAAAAAAAAAAAAAAAAAAAAAAAAAAAAAAAAAAAAAAAAAAAAAAAAAAAAATGGCGCCGCGGATGGCTGCTTCGGTTTTGAGCTCCTCAGTACTTTTACTGTTTTTGTTTGTTTGTCCTGTTTTATGTAACCTTTTCCCCGTCAGTTTAACTAGGAACGAACTCCTAGACATCAGGAACAACACACCAAACGAAATTTTGCCGACTTTTGAGCATTCCGACATTTTATTTGACATCCTAGTTGGCGGAGCTGCGATCCTGTACAAGCGCTTCAAAAGACGCAAACGAGGGAAACGCGCGGGCGCGCTCGTGAAGTTTCGACAGCGCGGATTCAGGACTCCGCTGCCGAGCATTCACTTGTCAAATCTCCGCTCTCTAGCAAATAAAACAGACGAACTACTACTCCTCACCCGCACAAACAAGGACTTTTCAAACTCGGCTGCTCTTTGCTTCACAGAAACATGGCTGAACGGTTCCATACCGGACAGTGCGCTAAATCTAACGGGCTTCCAGCTGTTCAGAGCGGATCGCGTCGCCGAGTTAACTGGGAAAACGAGAGGCGGTGGATTATGTTTTTATATCAACGAAGGCTGGTGTTCAGATGTGACAGTATTGACGAAGATGTGCTGCCCTAATTTGGAAGCTCTCTTCATTAACTGTAAGCCTTTTTATTCGCCGCGGGAGTTTTCCTCATTTATTCTGGTGAGTGTGTACATTCCCCCTGATGCGTGTGTGAGCGCGGCATTGCAACAGCTGGCTGATCAGATCACACACACGGAGCAAAGTTACCCGGACTCTTTCACTATCATTCTCGGCGATTTTAATAAAGCTAATCTCACCCGTGAACTGCCTAAATTCAGACAGCACATCACCTGCCCCACCAGGGACACTAACATACTGGACCATTGCTACACTGCTTTAAAGGACGCATACCACTCTGTCCCCAGAGCAGCTTTGGGACTCTCTGATCATTGTTTGGTTCATCTTCTCCCAGCCTACAAGCAGAAACTTAAATCTGCTAAGCCAGTTGTAAGAACTGTAAAGAGATGGACCAGCGAAACAGAGCAGGTCTTACAAGGTTGTTTTGACTGCACTGATTGGAGTGTTTTTGAGGCTGCAGCCACTGATCTGGATGAGCTCACTGACACTGTGACATCTTACATCAGCTTCTGTGAGGACATGTGTGTCCCCACTAGGACTTTTATAACATATAACAACGATAAGCCATGGTTCACTGCAAAACTAAAACATCTTCGTCAGGCCAAAGAGGATGCCTACAGGAGTGGGGACAGAGCCTTGTACAAACAGGCCAAATACACACTGACAAAGGAGATCAGAGAAGCTAAGAGGAGCTTCTCTGAAAAGCTGAAAAGCCAGTTTTCAGCTAACGACCCTGCATCAGTGTGGAAAGGCCTGAAAGCCATCACCAGCTACAAGACACCATCCCCCAACACTGTTGAGAATCAACGACTGGCCGACGATCTCAATGTATTTTACAGTAGATTTGAAAAGCCTGCTCTCACACCCCACACCCGCTCTGACCGTCTCTACACACAACCATCAACACCCCCCTCCCTCCCCCCTACTGCTTCTCAGCCTGCACCTCAGATCAGTGAGGGGGATGTATGCAGAGTCTTCAGGAAACAGAAGATAAGGAAAGCCAAAGGCCCAGACGGTGTCTCACCAGCCTGTCTAAAAGCCTGCGCTGTCCAGCTGTCATCCATCTTCACACTGATTTTCAACAGATCACTGGAGCTGTGTGAAGTCCCCTCCTGCTTCAAACACTCCACCATTATCCCGGTACCCAAGAAACCTAAAATCTCTGGACTTAACGATTACAGACCTGTTGCTTTGACATCTGTGGTCATGAAGTCATTTGAGAGACTGGTGCTGGCCTACCTGAAGGACCTCACTGGACCCTTGCTGGACCCCCTGCAGTTTGCTTATCGAGCAAACAGGTCTGTGGATGATGCAGTCAACATGGGACTGCACTACATCCTCCAACATCTGGACAAACCAGGGACTTATGCAAGGATCCTGTTTGTGGACTTCAGCTCCGCTTTCAACACCATCGTCCCGTATACCCTCCTGAATAAACTAACCCAGCTCTCGGTGCCCTCCTCCATCTGTCAGTGGATCATCAGCTTCCTGACAGACCGGCAGCAGCTAGTGAGGCTGGGAAAAGTCACATCTCGGACCCTTACCATCAGCACTGGTGCCCCCCAGGGGTGCGTTCTCTCCCCACTGCTTTTCTCTCTCTACACAAATGACTGCACCTCCAAAGACTCCTCCGTCAAGCTCCTGAAGTTTGCAGACGACACCACAGTCATTGGCCTCATCCAGGACGGTGACGAGTCTGCTTACAGACAAGAGGTTGAACAGCTGGCTGTCTGGTGCAGTCATAACAACCTGGAGCTGAACACGCTCAAAACTGTGGAGATGATAGTGGACTTTAGGAGAAACCCCCCTGCACTCCCCCCTCTCACCATCATGGACAGCACTGTGACAGCAGTGGAGTCATTCAGGTTCCTGGGCACTACCATCTCTCAGGACCTGAAGTGGGACAATCACATTGACTCCATTGTCAAAAAGGCCCAACAGAGGTTGTACTTCCTTCGTCAACTGAAAAAGTTCAACCTACCACAAGCGCAGATGACTCAGTTTTACTCAGCTGTTATTGAGTCGGTTCTGTGCACTTCTATAACTGTCTGGTTTGGGTCAGCCAGCAAATCAGATATAAGAAGACTACAACGGACTGTTAGGACAGCTGAAAGGATCATTGGTGTACACCTCCCCAACCTTCAGGACTTGTACAATGCCAGAGTGAAGAAACGGGCAGGGAACATCATCACAGACCCCTCCCACCCCGGCCAAAACCTGTTTGCACTTCTGCCGTCAGGCAGACGTTACAGATCTCTGCGCACTAGAACATCTAGGCACAAAAACAGTTTTTTCCCCCATGCTATCTCCAGCTTAAACAGCTAAAACAGCCATTAACACCTGCTGTATAACTCATTCAGTACTTGAGAGAGAAGCAAGAGGTTTTTTTTGTGTAAATACATATACAAATTTTATTTATAGAGCTGTACACACAATGCACAAATCTGTACATAAGTCTTCTGTTTCAGATGTATACTAGAACTATTATTATTGTTTATTCTATTTATTTATGTTCTCATTTAAATGCCTGTTCTAATGTCATATATGTATGTATGTACCAAGAGCTCCTGTAAAAACCACAAAAAATTCCTTGTGTGTTTGTGCACACTTGGCGAATAAAGCTCATTCTGATTCTGATTCTGATTCTGATTCTGAACATGGATTACATCAAAAGAAAGAACAGAGCCTCTGCTTTAAAAAATTTAAAAAAAATTAAAAAGTTTCATTCTAGTTTTGTGCATTGTTTTTACCAATACCTGAATGCTACGTTTCATTACCAAAAACCTGAGATTTTTTTTTTTTTTTTTGAAGACTAAAACAAGCATAAGCTAGGCTATGCTTTTATTGCTTGTTTCTGCTCCTTTTGCCTGTGTTTGATCTAAGATTATGTTGATTATTGGGTTTGGCTAATTTAAAGATAATAAAAATACATGCATAACATTTTCTGGAATAAAATCTATATTTATTTGACATATTTACTGAATTAGAAAGAATGAAATTGAAAATGATATATTTAAAAATATATATATTTTGAACATAAAAAAATCTGAAAAATAAACATGTAATCTTTAGATTGAAACATCTTGATTCTGTAATCCTACAATAGCATTTTTCACATATAAATAGATAAACTGGAAGTATACAATGTACCTAACCAGTGCACTCAGTAATCTGGTAAGTGTGCACTGGGAATCAAATTTTCTCAAGTAAAGACCAGGTAACGCTAATTTTATATTGAATATGACATGAATACGAAATTATCCAACTGGATAATTAGTGCAGTATTTGAAATCAAGGATTGAAGTTTTGTCGATTATGGGTCCAGAGAAAGAGTCGATGCCGGCAATTGAAAAATACCAAATATCAGCCGATATATCGGCCTTAGCCATATGTCGGTCAACTGCTAACCACAATTTATGATTATCATTTTTGTCTTAACCACCTTCTATTGTTGTTCTAATCAGGTTAATGGGATCTGGAAGGATCTCCCTCTACTCATGAAGGGAAACAGAGTTACGGTTAATGCCCAGGGAGATGCTTTGGTCCTTCAGACAGATTTCAAACTGTCTGTCTTCTACATGCATTCCGGTGCTGTTCAAGTGATCATCCCCAGCCATTACTCGAACAGAATCTGTGGCATGTGCGGCAACTTCAACCAGGAGACAGAAGACGACTTGAAGGTCATAGACGGGTCACTTGTGCAGGATACTCCTGTTTTAGGGCAGAGCGTGTGTGATGAGCCCACCCTGCCTAGGGTCTGCACAGGTGCAGAGGAGCAGCAGTACGCCAGCGAGGTTTACTGTGGTCTGCTGGCATCCAGACAGGGTCCATTCTCAGCATGCTCATCTGTTCTCAATGCAGACAGTTTCTTCCAAAACTGCATGTTCGATATGTGTACAACTCACGGAGATCCTGCTGCACTCTGCAATGCCATTGAGGCCTTCAGTGCCACCTGCGACAAAGTTGGGATCTCTGTTGCGGACTGGAGGAACTCAACATTCTGTCGTAAGTGGCTAACAATAGCTAATATTATCAACAAAAAAACATTTTAGGATAAATAAAACTCAAACTTGACTAGTAAAAATAGGTAAATCAGTTAAATCTGTTTATTTTTATTATTATTTGATCTCTAAAGTTGTCTTTTTAAATGGTCCATGTAAAAAGTGCACTAGCAAGAACCAATATTATGGCCAATAAGCCAATAATTGTTTTAATGGGTGTTAACCAATAAATAGTATATATTATATATTATAAATATTATAAATGTTTCTATACTACTTTCTTTATACTGCAAGTGAATTTAGGCATTATGTTCAAACCAACATTATGATGTACAACACATACGATTTTTGTAAAATTTTTGCTCATAATAACAGAGAAGGGAATGCTTTGAAAAACTCCAGGATAACTCCACTTCTCATAAGATAAAAAATTACATATTTTGCGCCATTTCTTTGACAAATCATGTGTCAAATGACCTCAAATTAAAATTGTGAAATGGCTTAGTGTGATATTCAAATCACAAAAGGCTGCAATTTAATTAAAAAAGTATGTTATGCTCCTTGTTTCAGAGTGAAGCACAGCACTGTGTTCACACAAGTAGCCAGTGTTTTCAACATCTTAGTTCACTGTGAATGCAGCAAAATCAATCTTTGGTTACTATAAAAAATAATTAATACTTATTTAGAAATATTCATTCTTCATTTATTAGAGACAATAATAATATATTCAAATTGCTTGATTAAAAACACTAATGTGAATGTAATGCGGACTGATAATCACGACTTAAAAAAAGGTTTGAGTACATTTTTTATCTGTTAAATTTGGTCACAAAAAAGGGGGATGGAGCTCTTAATTTTGCTATTAAAATGCTTCAGATTGATGCATGTAACTTATATATCACAATCGCTTTAACTTTTTTAACAAATTAATCTTCACATCTTAAAATAGGCAGAAAAAATTAAACATCAGATATCAACAAAAAATCAACACACTGCTGATCACACACAGCACGCGTGAAACGGGCCTTGAGGTCAACCAAAATGCATTTAACCTTGAATATTGCTTTAAAGCCTTATTATCTCATCTCCACCCAAGTCTATGAAACAATGGGCAAGAATACAGACAAGCGATTCAAGAACTGCCAGTATTGTTAAGCAAATCATAAATATAAATTAAGGCTTGACGTGTCAGATCAGACTACCTGATTTAAGCCACTGTTGAGCAAAAGGCCTATCTCAGACCTCTGTAATCAGCAGTCTAGTCTCCACCTAACAATCCACACAGAAGTACTCGACTTACTCACTGGTTATTAATTAATATTCTCCCACACCTTCACCAGCTGACCCGTAACTTTCCATTACAAACCACAAAGGCCCTGGGAAACGTACTGTAAATCTAACAGGCACTGGAAAAGTACTGTAAATCTATCAGGCACTGGCAAACATACTGTAAATCTAACAAGGCACTGGGAAACATACTGTAATTTTTGTTTTTGTTTTGATGAATTATGTTTGATTCTTCTGGTTTCTGCTGTAGCTGTGTCATGTGGCCTACACAGCCACCATAACGCCTGTGCCAGTGGCTGTCCCAAGACCTGCTCCAGCCTGGACACCGCAGGGCCTTGTGGGATATGTGACGAGCGTTGCGAGTGTGACGATGGCTTCATGCTCAGCGGAGGAGCATGTGTGCTAGCTAAAGACTGTGGATGTTGGGCTAATGGACAGCATTATTCGGTAAATAAGCTTAACCATGTATATTTATTTGTCCATAAATCATTAATTTGTATATGTGTCCATAAATCTTTCTCCTATCCTATCCAGATCAGTGAGACATTTATGGAGGGTGAATGTGAGCAACAGTGCCAGTGTTTGGGCCGTGGGAACATTAACTGTTCATCTGCTTCCTGCACGGCTGATGAAGTGTGCATGGTTAAAGACGGTGTCAAAGGTTGTTTCCCGTCCAGTCCGGTGACTTGCAGTGTCTACGGTGACCCCCATTACATCACTTTCGATGGCAAGGCCTACTCCTTCTGGGGCACCTGCAACTACACAATAGCAAAGACCTGTGGGTCCACTGACACCCAGTTCACAATAACCGCACGAAATGAGGGACGGAACAACTCTGCAACTTCCTCTCTTAACTCTGTAGCTCTTGACATGGAAGGCCTACACATTGTCATCGGGAAGAACAAGCTGGTTTATGTGAGTGTCTTGTTTTTGTAATTCATTAGGAATTGGCCATATTATCACCGTTTATTTTAAAACTATTTATTCAGTTACACCACAAATAGACCATGCACATTTAACCATTTTAAGTCTCATTATTAACAAATGTCCATAGCACATATGCACACCAAAGGAATCACTTCATGAGGAATGAGATATTGTTTCTCCAGCTTACTATGAAACTTAAAAATAACTTTCAAACTCAAAACTACCTATTCCAAAAAGATTTAATGAAACTTCCAATAGTAATTTAATTTCTTACTCAGCCATGCTTTCCGGTACAAATATCTAAACAAGAAAAAACATTTACTTGAGAAACAAATTGGCATAAGATCTAAAGTCTTGCTAAAAAAATTTAATAAAATAAAAAACAAGAATAACAACAACAACAAAACGAATTTTCCTTTGAACTAAAAAAATATATTTCTTGGCCATTGGCAGATAGTTCTTCTTATTATAAGCATAAACTCACTCAATTACTTTTTTTTTTTTTTTTGAAAACAAGACTTAATATCTTAAGTCATTTTTGATTCTCAAGCAAATGCATCTTGATTTAAGAGTTTATTAAGTATTGGATATGTGTACTGAGAAACAAGACAAAAGTACTGAGTAAGAACATGTATTTTGGTCACATCATACAGATGACTGTCCACATTTACACATCAATGCCTATCTGGTGATTAGATAAGTGATCAGAAACTAGAGGAAGAAAGATATGATCAGAGAACCAGACAAGCAAACGCTATTGGATTAGAGTACAGTGAGGGGAAGTTTATGAGGCCTCCACATAGTTCTCCACGTAGCACTTCCCTAATCTTTCATGATATACATGGGCAGTTCGTGGAAAAAAAATTTTGTCAGGAGCTGCCATCTAGAATGTATGACTCATAAATAGTGTTTACTGAAGTAAAATGTTCATATTTTAGAGGTAAGTGATAAGAAATATGTGTGCTTATGACATAATATGCCATAATTCAAATGATAACATTTGAGGAGTGTCCTGATAGTGACTTCTGCTTGACATGATCAGATTTCTGATATGCAGGTTTAAACCGGTCACAAAAAAAAAAAGAAAAAAAAAAGTATTCAATCACAAGCACTTTTGTGACTCAGACACTTTAACTGATCTTATCAGGAACACGACACTCTCTGGCCCTTAAATTAAAGATAAAACAACGTGCCAGCAAACGCATGACCCAGTTTGAACAAATCTAAGCACATTTTTATGATTGACAATGATTTGGGACTATTATAAAATATCCATTATCAAACATTTACCATTCTAACATAGTTCCCAGCAGATTACCAAAGTTACTCCAGTTTACTACAATACAACTGTGCCAACTTGGCATCAGCTGCCAGTAACAAAATATTTTAATAAAATGACAGAAGATTCTGAAAGCATCTTAGACAGTTTGAAGGAGATCCTACATTAAATGTATCATGATTTTATAGCAGAATAGATAAACATTATTTTAGCAGAATCTATGTTATCATATTCAATTTTGTAATGCCCCAGTCTTAAAAGCTGAACATCACAAATATCCTTTAAAAAATATGCACCTGTCATTTGATTTTAATAATAAAAAAAAATCCATTCTTACTTTAGGACCATTGCATTTTTTCCCCATGGTGACAATTCAAGACATGAAGGCCTGGTTTCACAAACAAAGCTTAGATTAAGTCAGGATTAGGCCTTAGTTCAATTAGGACATTTAAGTAGCTTTTATAAATGTGCCTTAGAAAACCACATTACTGGTGTGCATCTTGAGACAAAACAATGGCACTGACACACATGCCAGTGCAAGTTGCTTTCAGTTAAAACAGCTCAAACATGCATTTTAGTCTGGGATAGGCTTAAACCTCATCTATGAAACCGGGGGGATGAAGTCTAGTTTTTACTTAAACATGCTTAAAACAAGAATAATAATTTCCCTTTGAACTAAAAAATAAATAAAATCTGACCCCACTGACAGATAGTTTTTCTTATCATAAGCATAAACTCACTCAATTAATCTCACTTCAATACTTGGGCCTGGTTTCACAGAGAGGGTTTAGATTAAGCCAGGATTAGGCTTTAGTTTAATTGGGACATTTAAGTAGCTTTTATGAACGTGCCTTAAAAAACATTACTGGTTGCATCTTGAGACAACACATTTAAATATGACTAGATATGTCAGGGCAAGTTGCTTTCAGTTAAGGTACCTCAAACATGCATTTTTGTCTGGGACTTGGCTTAAGCCTTGTCTGCGAAACCGTGGGTTAAGTAGCCTACATTGCCTCAATACTGTAATGCAAAAAAATAACTTCCACCTTAATGTGGAAATGGCCTAACAGTAACTGTAGTTACAGTAGCCAAAATATATAATGCTAATTAATAAAAATATATGTGATCGTACATCTGAATGGTCCTAAATACAGCTCTCTTTTCCTTTAAACATGTTCTTCACAGGCTTCAAGAGATGCACTGAAAAATTCCTCACCTTGTTTTCTTCCCCCCTCCAGGTAAACGGTAGTCAGGTTCGCCTCCCCGTGGAGTTTGGTTCTTCTGTGTCTGTGGCTCAGTCAGGACCTTACGTCCAAGTTGATACAAACTTCGGTCTGAGGCTGCTGTTTGGAAACGCCAGGCTGTTCGTCCAGGTGGATGAACGCTACAGAGGAGTGTTGTGCGGCCTGTGCGGCACCTACTCCGGATCTCAGTTTGACGATTTCCTGACACCCGACGGCAACACAGTAGCGGATTCGTACAAGTTCGCCAGCAGCTGGAACACCAACGACAGTGACTGGCAGTAAGAGCTCACTGAATCCTCACAGAATTCATAATACGTCCTAAAATATTCAGTTGAATCCGTAAAAAAAGGACAAACTGTTCCCCTCAAGCAAACAAAAAAGGAAAAACTCCAAATATTTTTGCGCCTGACGATTTAAAGGGATAGTTCATTCATCATGAGTACTAGGGCGTTCAGGCTCCAAATTGCAAAAAACAATATAGGATAATTTGTATATAAAGCCATATGATAGTGAGATAAACAGACCGAAATTTAAGTTATTATTCTCTGCAAATTACATTCAGTCAAGCTTTTCTTGGCGATGTAGCAATGAGCGATTCGTGAAGTAATCGTAATGAATTGGCTGATCCTGTTCACAAAACCGCTTTGAATGATTCAGTCATGAATCGTTCATGATTCATTTACCAAGCTATTTTAAAGGGATAATTCACCCCCAAAATTAATTAGCCCATGATTTACTCACCCTCAAGTCATCCTAGGTGTATAACATTCTTCTTTTCAGATGAATACAATCAGAGTTATATAAAAAAAAAAAAACTGCCCTGGCTTTTCCTAGCTTTATAATGGCAGTGAATGGGTGTTTTTTTTTTTTTTTTTGAAGTCCATAAAGTGCATCCATCCATGATAAAAGTAATCCACACGGCTCTGCAGGGTTAATAAAGGCCTTCTGAAGTGAAGCGATGCGTTCGTGTAAGAAAAATGTCCATATTTAAAACTTTATCGACTAAAATAACTAGCTTCCGGCAGACGGCCTATGCAAGTCGACATATGCCAAAAGAGTAACACTTGACGATGTATGACATAGGAGTAGCGTGAGCTTTGACGCCTCTCGCTGTTCGAACAAACAGGGCTGGGCAACAAACTCAAGCTCCTCTGACATTTCTCTTTAAAAATGTTCGGTTTAGACTTCTAATTCGTGACTGGTGTTTTGTTCTGCTCTATCCTCTGCGCTTCCGCGTTCGTCATTACGTGGTGCGTCAAGGTCAAGAGTTAGTCTTCCACCGTAAATCGATGCGTACAGCATCTGCAGGAAGCTAGTTATTTTAGTCGATAAAGTTTTAAATATGGATATTTTTGGAGCCGGGTGGAGCTCTTTTATCATGGATGGATGCACTTTGATGGACTTCAAAAAATATACATCCATTCACTGCCATTATAAAGCTTGGAAGAGCCTGGGCATTTTTTTTATATAACTCTGATTGTATTCGTCTGAAAGAAGAATGTCATATACACCTAGGATGACTTGAGGGTGAGTAAATCATGGGCTATTTTTCATTTTTGGGTGAATTATCCCTTTAAACTGGGGATGTGATGGTGATTGATTCATCAAATGCCAGTTACAAAGGGGCATAAAAACGTCTGCCACACTATTTAAATTAATGAATGAGTAATGTATCCATTTATTATAATAAAAAAGCTACATTGTAATATTAAATACATAATGTACTGTTTTTTCCCCCCTACCTTTTTCCCAGTTGCAGTGATGGCTCTCCAGACCCCCCTGCGTGTCACCCAGACCTGGAGGATGATGCATATACAAAGTGCAGTGAACTGTTTGAAGATGCTTTCAAAGAGTGCCACTGGTTCGTTCCACCACAGATCTACGTCAGCAGCTGCGTTTCTGATTACTGTATTTCCCAGGGGGACATGGCTCTGCTCTGCACCTCTTTTGAGGACTATGTGTCTGCTTGTGAGATAGCAGAGGTGTTTCTGCCAGACTGGAGAAATCACACCTTCTGTTGTAAGTGCATCGTTTTTTATTCTATATATTGTTCAATAATATTCTAAAATCATATTTGTCTTATTAAACATTTGTCCTATTCAAATCTGGAATAAAAATATATTTATTTCTTTTAGCTGCTTATTTTGCTACTTTTTTTTTTACTTTAATATATTATAAAATAATTTTCAATTTTGCATGCTTTTAATATTTTTTTCTTTATTGTTTATGTAAAACAATTATCATTGTATTAAATGTACAACATAAATAACCCTGCCTTCACTTAACATAGGAGTAATTTGCTAAATAATTTCTTTCTTTCATATAGTAGATGAAAAAACGGTCAGGTAACAACTCAAATGAAACCTTAAATCTCTGAACTTTTTCTGCTTCCATACAGTTGCCAATCCTTCACCACCACCAACAGACAACCCCACATCAACCCCACTATCTGCAAGTAAGCAGTCTTTCTCTCTTTCTTTATTATGTAAATAAAAAATATTTATTATCCAAAAAAAAAAAAAAAGAAAAAAAAGTTGCGGTTTGGATTTAAAATGCTTAAGAATCTATGATTGGATCATTTCTGCAGTGATTATTATGTTTCTAGTATGTTATATGTTTGGCAACACTTCTTCTAACCTTAATTGATGGAGTGTTTTAATTTCTTAAACAACCATGTAGGAAGAAACATAATGACCATATTCCAGCATGACATAGCCAAGATTAATCAAGCTCAAATTGTGAAAGAAGGGTAGGGACTGAGGAAGAATGAAGAATCATTTTCACTCATGAATTGGCACCTCTGAGTCCAGACCGTAAATTCATTGAAAGTCTTTGGAATGTGCTGGAGGAGACTTTACAGAGTGATGGACACTTGCATTGTCAATACAAGATCTTGACCAAAAATGTATGCACCTCTTGATGGAAATAAATGTTGAGAGGTGCATACATTTTTGGTCAAGATCTTGTACTACTCCTGCACATCATAAAGACTTTCAATGATTTTTATTTTTATTTTTATGTATTTTTTTGGCAGAGCAGTGTATATACAATTTTTTATTTCTATCATACAGGTTGCCTGTGGGGCTGTAACTTTGATCAGGATGAATGTGGGTGGGAACAACTTATCCAAGACAGTTTTGATTGGACCAGATGGTCAGGGACAACGCCATCAAACTTCACTGGACCACCCAGTGACCACACCACAGGAAGTAAGTTTGCTGGGAAAATTGGTTCATAAAATATGAAGTAGACTATGGGATTCTGTTGGAATTCTGTGGAGCAGATTTCATGAAGACATTGGATCCGTGTCCCAGTCAATACCTGGGTAAAACAACTGAAAACTGGGTTTACTGTCTCATTCACTTCTCTGACTGTTCTATATAGGTGGCTTTTACATGTATATTGAGGGGGATAGTGTGGTCCATGGCGACTCAGCCCGAATGATGAGTCCTGTCTGCAACACTTCCGGCAGGCAGTGTTTGAGTTTCTGGTTCCACATGTACGGCCTGGAAAATGCTATGTCTCTCAACCTCTACATATATGAGAACAACCGCGCCATCAAAATATGGTCCAGAGCCAACAACCAGGGCAACAGCTGGTACCAAGGCCAGGTTGAAATCCAACCACAACAGCCATTCCAGGTAAGTTACTGTGTGTTGATATGACATCAACGCATTTTACTTGTTAATGAATTCAGAGGACAAAATTAATTGCATAAGCAAACATGATGGATGAAAGACTGTTTGTTAATACTCTAATATGGACTGTTTCAGGTCATCATAGAAGGCATCAGGGGCTCAAATCAACGCTCAGATGTGGCTATAGATGATGTGGCAATAATGTATGGTGCATGTAATTGTAAGTGTTGTAGATATAAATCTATTATAGACTGATCTATAAACATATTTTGAATCTGATTATTTTTGTGTGTCATGATCCATGACCACTTAGTCTTTTTTTTTAGCTTACTCTACTTCAGAAATGCTGTTGTTAACTGGATATTAATTTATTTACATAATCCTTTTGAATTTTTTTATATTACATGATCAAAGCAAGCTTCAGTTAATTTGATTTGATCTCATTGGCAGATTCATCCGCAGAAGATTCAGACTCGACCACTCTGGCACCCCATCTGACTACTCCAAACTCAATCAATCCCCAACCAAGTAAGACTTTCTATTATAATGTTTATCTAAAAGTGATGCAAAACACTGGGATACACAACCCTGTTTAATTTTGTAATGATGTTGTTGTTGTTGTTGTTGTTTTTTCCAAGTAAAATGGGATATTCAATGAGAACAATTGTTTGGCAGGACTAAATATTATTCATAAGTAAGTTTTCTAGTACACGTTTTTGTAGTTTAAACTGCAGAGAACATGAGTATTATTTCAGGTAATGCACGAGCTGATAAAATGTGCAGTATATCTTCAATGCAATAAAAACATAAAAGTGTCTTGTGAATATTAATGTGAAATGAATTAACTGATAAAAGTGGGCGTTACACAACCAAAAAGGGAGAGATTGAAAAGTAAGATGCTGTTCATATTGTTGTTGCGTTCATATGCTGCATAATATTGGTGGATCAGACTGTGGTTAACTTCTTTGCATGATAATTATATGGTTGCTTTGTTTTGACAGATTGTAAAATGAACTGTGATTTTGAAAAGGATATCTGCAGTTGGACTCAGATGGTGACTGATGTTTTTGATTGGACAAGACACACAGGCTCCACCCCTACATCAATGACCGGTCCTTCCTCTGACCACACAACAGGAAGTAGGTCAACATTCACAATTTTACATCTTGTAAAATTGACCATTGTTGACCATTTCCTTACTCCGATGTCTCCTTTTCCTGGTCCAGGTGGTTTTTATATGTACATCGAGGGTGACAGCGCAACTTATGGCGACACGGCCCGTCTCCTCAGTGCAGAATGTGCTGACCCTCAACCTCAGTGTCTTCAGTTCTGGTACCACATGCATGGTTCCAGCTGGACCATGGGACTGAGCGTCCACATACTGGAGGGCAATGTGGCCAGGGAGGTCTGGAAGATGAATGAAGACCATGGAGACATGTGGCATCTTGCACATGTGGACCTGATATCAGATGTTAAGTTCAAGGTCGGGAAAAGTTTGAGAACTACATAATCTTCTTCAAAATAAACTAAATTATTAGAGCTAATCTATTGACATATGTTATTGTTCAATCAGGTGATCTTTGAGGGGCGTAGAGGAAGCTCAGCCCGGTCAGATGTTGCCATTGATGATGTCTCACTGCACAGAGGAGCCTGTAGTGGTATGTTCCTACTCTGTGGCGGACCTTAGTAAAAATATTCAGATTTAAAAATAACAAGTCAGCCTATTCAGTAGAACGACCAATACGTTTTGCAAAAAGGTTCGTAATTAATTAGTTGTACAAATATTTCAGAATTAACAAACCAGGTACTTTCAGTCCCATTGCCACCAGCTGCAACAACGCCACAACCTGCACCCATCCAAACTGCAGTAATACCAAACCCCTCAGCGTGTAAGTTCACTATCCACCACTGCAGTGTGATCACATTCTGTTGTGACTGATGATGCCAGAAAATAACACTCCCATGATTCATTCTCTGCATCTTCCATTGTTTTAAGGAAAAGACTAATGAAATAATAAATGAAATTTGCTCATTTCCTCTAGCTTGTGGCATCAACTGTGATTTTGAAAGGGACATTTGCGCTTGGACTCAGTTGGCGACTGATGTTTTTGATTGGACAAGACACAGAGGCTCCACCCCTACAGCAATGACTGGTCCCTCCTCTGACCACACAACAGGAAGTAGGTTTTGTTTTCTAGATCCTGAGGTCATTCCACCATTAAAATTATAATTGTCTCACATTATTAAATAAATTTGCGTTGCAAAAATTCTATAATTTTCCAGGTGGTTTTTATATGTACATCGAGGGTGACAGTGCTCAACATGGCGACACGGCCCGTCTCCTCAGTGCACAATGTGCTGACCCTCAACCTCAGTGTCTTCAGTTCTGGTACCACATGCATGGTTCCAGCTGGACCATGGGACTGAGCGTCTACCTGCTGCAATATGGCAATGTGGCCAAAGAGGTGTGGAGGAGGAGAGAAGACCAAGGAAACATGTGGCATCTTGCACAGGTGGACCTGAGACCAGATGTTAAGTTCCAGGTCAGTAAAAGTAAAAACTAACTACTTATTCTTCTTTGAATAATCCATGTTAAAGTGAACATACTACACTCTAAAAACAATTATCTACAGTAATCTTTGTTATTGTTCAATCAGGTGATCTTTGAGGGCCGTAGAGGAAGCTCAGCCCGGTCAGATGTTGCCATTGATGACGTCTCACTGCACAGAGGAGCCTGTAGTGGTATGTTCCTACTCTCAGGCGGACCTTTGTAAAACAACTTTCAGCTTTAAAATCAAGAATTGACTAACTGAATAAGTCAACTTATTCAGTTGAACAACTGCTACATTTTGCATAATAAAGGCTCTTAACTTAATTTAAGAGTCTTACACATCTTTCAGATTTACCAAATCAGGTGGCTCCACCTTCAGTCCCATTACCACCAGCTGCAACAACGCCACAACCTGCACCCATCCAAACTGCAGTAATACCAAACCCCTCAGCGTGTAAGTTCACTATCCACCACTGCAGTGTGATCACATTCTGTTGTGACTGATGATGCCAGAAAATAACACTCCCATGATTCATTCTCTGCATCTTCCATTGTTTTCAGACAGAGACTAATGAAATCATTAATAAAATGTGCTCCTTTCCTCCAGCTTGTGGCATCAACTGTGATTTTGAAAGGGACATTTGTGCTTGGACTCAGTTGGCAACTGATGTTTTTGATTGGACAAGACACAGAGGCTCCACCTCCACATCAATGACTGGTCCCTCCTCTGACCACACAACAGGAAGTAGGTCTTGTTCTCTAGATCTTGAGGTCAATCCACCATATTCAACATCAAAGTTATAGAAATTATTTCACATCAAATCAAAAGCTGTGTTGCACAACTTCTTTTCCAGGTGGTTTTTATATGTACATTGAGGGTGACAGTGCTGTGCATGGCGACACGGCCCATCTCCTCAGTGCACAATGTGCTGACCCTCAACCTCAGTGTCTTCAGTTCTGGTACCACATGCATGGTTCCAGCTGGACCATGGGATTGAGCGTCTACTTGCTGCAATATGGCAATGTGGCCAAAGAGGTGTGGAGGAAGAGAGAAGACCAAGGAAACATGTGGCATCTTGCACAGGTGGACCTGAGACCAGATGTTAAGTTCCAGGTCAGTAAAAGTAAAAACTAACTACATATTCTTCTTTGAATAATCCATTTTAAAGTGAACATACTACACTCTAAAAAAAATTATCTACAGTAATCTTTGTTATTGTTCAATCAGGTGATCTTTGAGGGCCGTAGAGGAAGCTCAGCCCGGTCAGATGTTGCCATTGATGACGTCTCACTGCACAGAGGAGCCTGTAGTGGTATGTTCCTACTCTCAGGCGGACCTTTGTAAAAAAAACGTTCAGCTTTAAAATCAAGAATTGACTAACTGAATAAGTCAACATATTCAGTTGAACAACTGCTACGTTTTGCATAATAAAGGCTCTTAACTTAATTTAAGAGTCTTACACATCTTTCAGATTTACCAAATCAGGTGGCTCCACCTTCAGTCCCATTACCACCAGCTGCAACAACGCCACAACCTGCACCCATCCAAACTGCAGTAATACCAAACCCCTCAGCGTGTAAGTTCACTATCCACCACTGCAGTGTGATCACATTCTGTTGTGACTGATGATGCCAGAAAATAACACTCCCATGATTCATTCTCTGCATCTTCCATTGTTTTCAGAAAGAGACTAATGAAATCATTTATAAAATGTGCTCCTTTTCTACAGCTTGTGGCATCAACTGTGATTTTGAAAGGGACATTTGTGCTTGGACTCAGTTGGCGACTGATGTTTTTGATTGGACAAGACACAGAGGCTCCACCTCCACATCAATGACTGGTCCCTCCTCTGACCACACAACAGGAAGTAGGTCTTGTTCTCTAGATCTTGAGGTCAATCCACCATATTCAACATCAAAGTTATAGAAATTATTTCACATCAAATCAAAAGCTGTGTTGCACAACTTCTTTTCCAGGTGGTTTTTATATGTACATTGAGGGTGACAGTGCTGTGCATGGCGACACGGCCCGTCTCCTCAGTGCACAATGTGCTGACCCTCAACCTCAGTGTCTTCAGTTCTGGTACCACATGCATGGTTCCAGCTGGACCATGGGACTGAGCGTCTACCTGCTGCAATATGGCAATGTGGCCAAAGAGGTGTGGAGGAAGAGAGAAGACCAAGGAAACATGTGGCATCTTGCACAGGTGGACCTGAGACCAGATGTTAAGTTCCAGGTCAGTAAATATTTGAGAACTACCTAATTTTCTTCAAATGTTTTACATTGTAAAGTAAACATACAACACAATAATAACTAATCTAATCTATGTTATTGTTCAATCAGGTGATCTTTGAGGGCCGTAGAGGAAGCTCAGCCCGGTCAGATGTTGCCATTGATGACGTCTCACTGCACAGAGGAGCCTGTAGTGGTATGTTCCTACTCTCAGGCGGACCTTTGTAAAAAACATTCAGCTTTAAAACATGTCAACTTATTCATTAGAATAAAAATAAAAAAACGTTTTTCAAAAGGGTTCTTAACTTAATGTTTTAAGAACTGTAAATATCTTTCAGATTTACCAAACCAGGTGGCTCCACCTTCAGTCCCATTGCCACAATCGGCACCCATCCAACGTAGAGAAATACCAAACCCCTCAGCGTGTAAGTTCACTATCCACCACTGCAGTGGGATCACATTCTGTTATGACTGATGATGTGAGAAAATAACACTCCCATGATTCATTCTCTGCAACTTCCATTGTTTTCAGAAAGAGACTAATGAAATCATTAATAAAATGTGCTTCTTTCTTCCAGCTTGTGGCATAAACTGTGATTTTGAAAGGGACATTTGTGCTTGGACTCAGTTGGCGACTGATGTTTTTGATTGGACAAGACACAGAGGCTCCACCTCCACATCAATGACTGGTCCCTCCTCTGACCACACAACAGGAAGTAGGTTTGGTTTTCTAGGTCCTGAGGTCATTCCACCAATAAAATAATTAATTCACATCAATACATAAATATTTGTGTTGCACATATTCTATGACAATTTATCTGCTCAAGAGTCTCCTGATCCCCATTTCCAGGTGGTTTTTATATGTACATCGAGGGTGACAGTGCTCAACATGGCGACACGGCCCGTCTCCTCAGTGCACAATGTGCTGACCCTCAACCTCAGTGTCTTCAGTTCTGGTACCACATGCATGGTTCCAGCTGGACCATGGGACTGAGCGTCTACCTGCTGCAATATGGCAATGTGGCCAAAGAGGTGTGGAGGAAGAGAGAAGACCAAGGAAACATGTGGCATCTTGCACAGGTGGACCTGAGACCAGATGTTAAGTTCCAGGTCAGTAAATATTTGAGAACTACCAAATGTTCTTCAAATGTTTTACATGGTAAAGTAAACATACAACACTATAATTACTAATCTAATCTATGTTATTGTTCAATCAGGTGATCTTTGAGGGCCGTAGAGGAAGCTCAGCCCGGTCAGATGTTGCAATTGATGATGTCTCACTGCACAGAGGAGCCTGTAGTGGTATGTTCCTACTTCTGTGGCGGACCTTTGTAAAAAACATTCAGCTTTAAAACATGTCAACTTATTCTTTATAATTTTTTTTTTTTTTTTTTTTTTTTTTTTTAAATGGTTCTTAACTTAATGTTTTAAGAACTGTAAATATCTTTCAGATTTACCAAACCAGGTGGCTCCACCTTCAGTCCCATTGCCACAATCGTCACCCATCCAACGTAGAGAAATACCAAACCCCTCAGCGTGTAAGTTCACTATCCACCACTGCAGTGTGATCACATTCTGTTATGACTAATGGTGTCAGAAAATAACACTCCCATGATTCATTCTCTGCATCTTCCATTGTTTTCAGAAAGAAAGTAATGAAATAGTAAATAAAATTTGCTTCTTTCTTCCAGCTTGTGGCATAAACTGTGATTTTGAAAGGGACATTTGTGCTTGGACTCAGTTGGCAACTGATGTTTTTGATTGGACAAGACACAGAGGCTCCACCTCCACATCAATGACTGGTCCCTCCTCTGACCACACAACAGGAAGTAGGTTTGGTTTTCTAGGTCCTGAGGTCATTCCACCAATAAAATAACAATTAATTCACATCAATAAATAAATATTTGTGTCGCACATATTATATGACAATTTCTCTGCTCAAGAGTCTCCTGATCCCCATTTCCAGGTGGTTTTTATATGTACATCGAGGGTGACAGTGCTCAACATGGCGACACGGCCCGTCTCCTCAGTGCACAATGTGCTGACCCTCAACCTCAGTGTCTTCAGTTCTGGTACCACATGCATGGTTCCAGCTGGACCATGGGATTGAGCGTCTACTTGCTGCAATATGGCAATGTGGCCAAAGAGGTGTGGAGGAAGAGAGAAGACCAAGGAAACATGTGGCATCTTGCACAGGTGGACCTGAGACCAGATGTTCATTTTCAGGTCAGTAAAAGTAAAAACTAACTACTTTTTCTTCTTTGAATAATCCACGTTAAAGAGAACATACTGAACAAAGAAATAATATACAGTAATCTTTGTTATTGTTCAATCAGGTGATCTTTGAGGGCCGTAGAGGAAGCTCAGTCCGGTCAGATGTTGCCATTGATGACGTCTCACTGCACAGAGGAGCCTGTAGTGGTATGTTCCTACTCTCTGTGACCTAATGTGTTAAGAGTAATAAATAGATTTAGCCGGATTATGTAACTTCAGTACTTAAGCATCGCAGTGAAATCTCTTTCTGACTCTGCAGAGATCACTCTCTCTGACACGTATGGAAATGCTGACGGTAAACTCACAAATAACATGATAATGTCAAACGGGGAGGAAGTCAAAAATAAGAAAGCGTTTGGAGACAACTGGAAAGCAACAGATGACAAAAGCACAGCAAGAAGAAGGTAGAGAGCCTTTCTTAATCTTTTTTTTCTTTCACATCAGCCTTACCAAATCTGTTTTTTGCTTTTCATTATGAGGTACGGAGTGTAGTTTGATGTGAAAACATTAATTAAAAAGCATTTTAGCATAAGGCTGCAACATAACAAAATGTGAAAATGCATTTTTACGTCGCAATCTTATGTGTGAGAGTGATTAATTTAGTAACCATATTGTGCAATTTATGTAATAGGATTATTACAGGAAATTATGCAAACTGTTTTTAGAAATCAAACTAAAAATGCTTTTTGATTATAATATTGTGAGTCACCTATAATAAAAATATTAGTATGCGGGTTTTTTTTTCATCATTGTTTTACATCACATTTTAATTGGTTAAGAGAGGTTTTAGGTTAAAATAGCCTTTACTGATTTGCAATTTTAGACTGTTTATGAACCAGTGATGTTGGCCAATGTTATTGTTTTTTTGTTTTTACAAACATAATTGACACCTGTATGATTGTTCTTCTTTCATCTTTGAAATGCAGGCGGTCCTTGCTGTTAAAAAAACATTCTCAGGCTTGAGCTGAAACAGACTTACTTTATACGTGGCAAACAATCAGCTGACAGCACCTGTCGATATGGACCTCCTCCTCATCATAACTCATCAATCACTCACACTAGTTTTAGCAAGATCTTTAGGAAGCTGGGTGTGTTGGTGTTGTTTACCAAGGAAGTATCGGTTATATATAACAGTCTCTAACATAGTCATTTCATTATATGATGTACAACAAAATGCTTATCAGCTTTTTATAGATAAGGTGTTAAACCCCTAATGTCACAGTGAATTTTCTTCTCAAGTTCACAAGGTCTCCTAGTTCCTCCATTACACAACCATTACACATCCATTACACAACTATGAACATGTTCCACTAATGTTTGAACATCCACAAAATGTCCATATGCTTATTTTAATTTTCAAAAATGTATCTATTATCATTTGAAAACTAGCAAACTTATTTTTGTCAAAAGTTGTTGTGTGTTTGTGTGTGTGTTTGCACATAATATGTGAGACAAACGTGTTTTTGACTTGCATTTAATAAACATTTAAATTTCATCCAATAAAACTTTGTGATGGTCCTGTTGCTTATTTAACTTTTTTTAACTAACAAAATCACAACATAATTGTTTTCCAGCATTCCTGTCATAGTTTCAGACTATTATGCGTGATGACAAATTACACTGATATACAGCAAAACCTGCTGAGCAAGATGCAATCTGTATGTAGCCTCAAGAAAACAAAGCAGGTCAAGTAGAAAACACAGTTAAATGACAAACGTCAGTTGAATTGGACACGCGTACCTGAAGAGAATGAAGGTTTTAGTTGTCCACTTCTGGCTTCTCTTTCTACTCCTGTACCAAAGAAACATGAACCTGGCATCAGGTAAGTCAGATGACACTGTACAGGTAACCTGCCATGTGTGTACACATGTTCTGTGAGAAACTACATGTAAAAAGAAACTTTCACGTATTGGTCAATTTAGAGATTTTGGCCTATTTTGCTTTCTTAACTAGTGGAAAGAAAACATTCAAAGTATAGCCTACATTTAACTGTTTCTTTTATAACACTTTATCTATTTGCGTCTGTAGATTTCAGTTGCATATCTTTAAAAGGCATTTTCTCTCCACTTCAGAAGCACTTACATACACCAGACTTACCAGTTTTATTCTATGCTTCTGAAAGTTTCGTATATCATTCACCTGATTTATAAAACATTTTACTTTGATTTATGGAGTGATAAAAGAGAATCCAAAACTCCACTCTGTAAAAACTTTAACTGGAATATGTCAACAAATATTTTACATATTTGATTTGATAAAAAAAAAACTAAGAAAAACAGTAATATTGTGAAATATTACTACAATTTAAAACAGCTGTTTTCTATGTGAATATATAGTAAAGTGTAATTTATTCCTGGGATCAAAGCTGAATTTTCAGCATCATTACTCCAGTCTTCAGTGTCGCGTGGTTCTTCAGAAATCATTCTAATAGATTCTTTGATGCTCAAGAAACATTTCTCATTATTATCAATGTTCAAAACAGTTATTTACATTTACATATTTTAGGATTCTTTGATGAATAGAAAGTTCAAAAGAACAGCATTTATCTGAAATAGAAAGCTTTTGTAACATTAAACACTACTGTTCAAAAGTTTGGGGTAAGTAAGATTTTTTTATATATATACATATATATATATATATATAATTAATTAATACATACAGTGAGGAAAATAAGTATTTGAACACCCTGCTATTTTGCAAGTTCTCCGTCATCGTCATCGTAGGTGCATGTCCACTGTGAGAGACATAATCTAAAAAAAAAATCCAGAAATCACAATATATCACTGTCTATCAGCTAGAATTCTGACCCTCAAAGACCTGCTAGTCTGCCTTTAAAAGAGCTGGGACCACCGTTTCCAAGGTTACTGTTGGTAATACACTAAGACGTCATGGTTTGAAATCGTGCATGGCACGGAAGGTTCCCCTGCTTAAACCAGCACATGTCAAGGCCCGTCTTAAGTTTGCCAATGACCATTTGGATGATCCAAAGGAGTCATGGGAGAAAGTCATGTGGTCAGATGAGACCAAAATAGAACTTTTTGGTCATAATTCCACTAAACGTGTTTGGAGGAAGAAGAATGATGAGTACCATCCCAAGAACACCATCCCTACTGTGAAGCATGGGGGTGGTAGCATCATGCTTTGGGGGGGGGGGGGGTTCTGCACATGGGACAGGGCGACTGCACTGTATTGAGGAGAGGATGACCGGGGCCATGTATTGCGAGATTTTGGGGAACAACCTCCTTCCCTCAGTTAGAGCATTGAAGATGGGTCGAGGCTGGGTCTTCCAACATGACAATGACCCGAAGCACACAGCCAGGATAACCAAGGAGTGGCTCTGTAAGAAGCATATCAAGGTTCTGGCGTGGCCTAGCCAGTCTCCAGACCGAAACCCAATAGAGAATCTTTGGAGGGAGCTCAAACTCCGTGTTTCTCAGCGACAGCCCAGAAACCTGACTGATCTAGAGAAGATCTGTGTGGAGGAGTGGGCCAAAATCCCTCCTGCAGTGTGTGCAAACCTGGTGAAAAACTACAGGAAACGTTTGACCTCTGTAATTGCAAACAAAGGCTACTGTACCAAATATTAACATTGATTTTCTCAGGTGTTCAAATACTTATTTGCAGCTGTATCATACAAATAAATAGTTAAAAAATCATACATTGTGATTTCTGGATTTTTTTATTTTTTATTATGTCTCTCACAGTGGACATGCACCTACGATGACAATTTCAGACCCCTCCATGATTTCTAAGTGGGAGAACTTGCAAAATAGCAAGGTGTTCAAATACTTATTTTCCTCACTGTATATAATGTAAATATGAATAGATTTTTAAGCACCAGAAACTTTAAAAGAGAGCCACTAATTTGAATTCTTTCTTCGCTGCATGAGAAGATATTTTGGTATAATTTCAGATAGCCCAAAAGCTGCAATGTGCACCACAAGGGGAAGGAATTGGGGGTTAAAAACTTGCCAAAAGTGTTGATTTGAAAACTGTGAAAAGATGTTTTCTCTTGATATATCCATTAAATTTGGATCCCCAAGTATATGTTGTTGATGTTGTCATGTCTTGATAATTGTAAGAGCTGAACTCAACTCTGTCCTGTCTCGGGTCTTGTATCTTTCAGCTCTGTGTTCAGCACCCACAGTGCTCTGCTGTGCTGGCAGGAATGACAGTTGCACACAGGATTGTTACTGTGATGAGTTCTGCGTCACATTCGGAGACTGCTGTGCTGACTACATTCAAACATGCCAGCTACGTAAGACTACTCTTAACATAAAATATGCATCCACTAGAATCAGCTCAACAGTGCCTGAAAAAAGACAAATCTGCAACATTTCTTTCCACAAGTGTTTGCAAGTTAAAGAGGCCACTAGCATCTCCACATTAATCAGTAACTAGTTAATTGGAACTGATCAAATTAATCTATGAAGGCACTAGAGTCCCAGTTTAGTCCTTCTCTGAAACAAACACTAGCCAACAATTTGCTAATTAATGAATGATATAACTACAACCATGGATTTGTTTGATAAATAAATATCTAATTCTGTTTTTATCATCAACCTTAGCACCTTCTTCACCATCCTCATCTCCAACTTTTCTACCATCTTCATCATCCACACCATCATCTTCACCATCACCACCTCTACCAATCTCTGTATCACCAACCTCACCGCCTTCATCTTCTTCATCATCAACCTCACCACCATCTCCATCCTTCCAAACACCATTTCCAACCTCACCGTCATTTTCAACACAATCAACCTCACCTACAACCAACCAATCACCAACATCATTATCCTTATCACCAACCACACCACCTTCATCTTCTTCATCATCAACCTCACCTACAACCAACCAATCACCAACATCATTATCCTCATCACCAACCTCTCCACCACCATCTTCTACATCATCAACCTCACCTACAACAAACAAATTATCAACATCAGTATCCTCATCACCAACCTCACCACCTGAATCTTCTTCATCAACCTTCCCTACAAACAACCAATCACCAACATCATTATACTCATCACCAACCTCACCATCATTATCCTCATCACCAACCTCACCACCACCATCTTCTTCATCATCAACCTCACCTACAACAAACAAATTATCAACATCATTATCCTCATCACCAACCTCACCACCTTCATCTTCTTCATCAACCTCACCTATAACCAACCAATCACCAACATCAGTATCCTCATCACCAACCTCACCATCATTATCCTCATCACCAACCTCACCACCACCATCTTCTTCATCATCAACCTCACCTACAAACAACCAATCACCAACATCATTATCCTCATCACCAACCTCACCACCTTCATCTTCTTCATCAACCTCAGTATCCTCATCACCAACTTCATCTTCTTCACCATCAACCTCACCTACAACCAACCAATCACCAACATCATTATCCTCATTACCAACCTCACCAACTTCATCTTCATCATCAACCTCACCTACAACCAACCAATCACCAACATCAGTATCCTCAGCACCAACCTCACCATCAGTATCCTCATCACCAACCTCACCACCTGCATCTTCTTCATCAACCTCACCTACAAACAACCAATCACCAACATCATTATACTCATCAACAACCTCACCACCTTCATCTTCTTCATCATCAACCTCACCTACAACAAACCAATCACCAACATCATTATCCTCATCACCAACCGCACCAACTTCATCTTCTTCATCAACCTCACCTACAACCAACCAATCAACAACATCGTTATCCTCATCACCAACCTCACCACCTTCATCTTCTTCATCATCAACCTCACCTACGACCAACCAATCAGTATCCTCATCAGCAACCTCACCACCTTCATCATCAACCTCACCTACAACCAACCAATCACCAACATCAGTATCCTCATCACCAACCTCACCATCATTATCCTCATCACCAACCTCACCACCACCATCTTCTTCATCATCAACCTCCCCTACAACAAACAAATTATCAACATCATTATCCTCATCACCAACCTCACCACCTTCATCTTCTTCATCATCAACCTCACTTACAATAAACCAATCACCAACATCATTATCATCATCACCAACTTCACCACCTTCATTTTCTTCATCAACCTCACCTACAACCAACCAATCACCAACATCAGTATCCTCATCACCAACCTCACCACCACCATCTTCTTCATCATCAACCTCACCTACAACCAACCAATCACCAACATCATTATCCTCATCACCAACCTCACCACCTTCATCTTCTTCATCAACATCAGTATCCTCATCACCAACCTCACCACCTTCATCTTCTTCACCATCAACCTCACCTACAATCAACCAATCACCAACATCAGTATCCTCACCAACCTCACCACCTTCATCTTCATCATCAACCTCACCTACAACCAACCAATCACCAACATCAGTATCCTCAGCACCAACCTCACCATCATTATCCTCATCACCAACCTCACCACAACCATCTTCTTCATTATCAAACTCACCTAAAACAAACAAATTATCAACATCAGTATCCTCATCAACAACCTCACCACCTTCATCTTCTTCATCATCAACCTCACCTACAACCAACCAATCACCAACATCAGTATCCTCAGCACAAACCTCACCATCATTATCCACATCACCAATCTCACCACCACCATCTTCTTCATCATCAACCTCACCTACAACAGAAAAAATATCAACATCAGTATCCTCATCACCAACCTCCCCACCTGAATCTTCTTCATCAACCTCACCTACAAACAACCAATCACCAACATCATTATCCTCATCACCAACCTCACCACCTTCATCTTCTTCATCAACCTCACCTACGACCAACCAATCAGTATCCTCATCAGCAACTTCACCACCTTCATCTTCATCATCAACCTTACCTACAACTAACCAATCACCAACATCAGTATCCTCATCACCAACCTCACCATCATTATCCTCATCACCAACCTCACCACCACCATCTTCATCATCAACCTCACCTACAACAAACACATTATCAACATCATTATCCTCATCACCAACCTCACCACCTTCATCTTCTTCATCATCAACCTCACTTACAACAAATCAATCTACAACATCATTATCCTCATCCCCAACCTCACCACCTTCATCTTCACCATCATCCTCACCTACAACCAACCAATCACTAACATCATTATCCTCATCACCAACCTCACCACCTTCATCTTCTTCATCAACCTCACCTACAACCAACCAATCACCAACATCAGTATCCTCATCACCAACCTCACCACCACCATCTTCTTCATCATCAACCTCACCTACAATCAACCAATCACCAACATCAGTATCCTCATCACCAACCTCACCACCTTCATCTTCATCATCAACCTCACCTACAACCAACCAATCACCAACATCAGTATCCTCAGCACCAACCTCACCATCATTATCCTCATCACCAACCTCACCACCACCATCTTCTTCATTATCAACCTCACCTAAAACAAACAAATTATCAACATCACCAACCACACCACCTGAATCTTCTTCATCAACCTCACCTACAAACAACCAATCACCAACATCATTATACTCATCAACAACCTCACCACCTTCATCTTCTTCATCATCAACCTCACCTACAACCAACCAATCACCAACATCAGTATCCTCATCAACAACCTCACCACCTTCATCATCAACCTCACCTACAACAAACAAATTATCAACATCATTATCCTCATCACCAACCTCACCACCTTCATCTTCTTCATCAACCTCAACTACAACCAACCAATCACTAACATCATCTTCATCACCAACCGCACCACCTTCATCTTCTTCATCAACCTCACCTACGACCAACCAATCACCAACATCAGAATCCTCATCACCAACCTCACCACCTTCATCTTCATCATCAACCTCATCTACAACCAACCAATCACCAACATCATTATCCTCATCACCAACCTCACCACCTTCATCTTCTTCACCATCAACCTCACCTACAACCAACCAATCACCAACATCAGTATCCTCATCACCAACCTCACCAACTTCATCATCAACCTCACCTACAACCAACCAATCACCAACATCAGTATCCTCAGCACCAACCTCACCATCATTATCCTTATCACCAACCTCACCACCACCATCTTCTTCATCATCAACCTCACCTACAACAAACAAATTATCAACATCATTATCCTCATCACCAACCTCACCACCTGCATCTTCTTCATCAACCTCACCTTCAAACAACCAATCACCAACATCATTATACTCATCAACAACCTCACCACCTTCATCTTCTTCATCATCAACCTCACCTATAACAAACCAATCACCAACATCATTATCCTCATCACCAACCGCACCACCTTCATCTTCTTCATCAACCTCACCTACAATGAATCAATCAACAACATCATTATCCTCATCACCAACCTCACCACCTTCATCTTCTTTATCATCAACCTCACCTACGACCAACCAATCACCAACATCAGTATCCTCATCAGCAACCTCACCACCTTCATCTTCATCATCAACCTCACCTACAACCAACCAATCACCAACAACAGTATCTTCATCACCAACCTCACCACCATCTTCTTCATCATCAACCTCACCTACAACAAACAAATTATCAACATCATTATCCTCATCAACAACCTCACCACCTTCATCTTCTTCATCATCAACCTCACTGACAACAAACCAATCTACAACATCATTATCCTCATCCCCAACCTCACCACCTTCATCTTCACCATCATCCTCACCTACAACCAACCAATCACCAACATCAGTATCCTCATCACCAACCTCACAACCTTCATCTTCATCATCAACCTCACCTACAACCAACCAATCACCACCTTCATCTTCTTCATCATCAACCTCACCTACAACCAATCAATCACCAACATCATTATCCTCATCACCAACCTCACCACCTTCCTCTTCTTCATCAACCTCACCTACAACCAACCAATTATCAACATCATCCTCATCACCAACCTCACCAACCTCACCACCTTCATCTTCTTCATCAACCTCACCTACATCCAACCAATCACCAACATCATTATCCTCATCACCAACCTCATCACCTTCTTCTTCTTCATCATCAACCTCACCTACAACCAACCAATCACCAACATCATTATTCTCATCAACAACCTCACCACCTTCATCTTCTTCATCAACCTCTCCTACAAACAACCAATCACCAACATCATTATACTCATCACCAACCTCACCACCTTCAACCTCTGCATCCTCTTCAACACCCCAGCAAAAAGGTACATTATACTATTGTTCAACTACTGAAAATGCTCAAATGCAAATTGTGGTCAAAACCATGTTGTTTTGCTGTGCATAATTATATATCTTAGATATTTCTTACATTTTGATACTCAACTCTAATTTCAGTAGAATAGAATAGAATAGAATAGAATAGAATAGAATAGAATAGAATAGAATAGAATAGAATAGAATAGACAAAGTGATGCATAAATTCCTTGGAATAAATATATTGTGCAATGTTCCATAATTTTCAGAGAATATCAGAGCAATCACAGTCTTCCACATACGCGTTCGCTCCACAGCCAATGAGGAGGCATTGCGGAAATCTTTGCAGGCTGTAAGTGATTCTTATTTTGAGAGATTATTCATATTAATACAGCACACTCATATTAGATAACACTGTCAGTGATATCTATTTTTTCCCCTTCTGGCTTTACTAGTTCATTCTCCACCTCAGTTTGATGAGGAGACAGCGATGTGAAGACTGCAGGACACGAGTGCTAAACATCAGCAAGAAATATCACTGATCATAACATCAAATCATATTTACTATATTAGAGCAGCAAAACTTGTGTGATAATGCACTGATTTTTAGTAGTTATTCATTACTTGACCTTCAGCATCTGGTCTTCTTCCAGGTGTTTGTTTAATTATCCGCTGTGTGTAAATGATGGCACTAGATGGCACTAGAGAACCAAACATCATGGATTGCCTAACAACAAATAACTCTTAAAGTCTTAATTCAATTAAATTAAATTTAGAGTTTCTATATATCTTTGCAACAAATATCAATCAATAATCATAAGTGATTATAAACTAATTTCATCACTGTTTGCATAAATCTGGGTAATTAGTTGCCAGTGCTGGGTAAATGTCTTCAGAAAACGAAGCTGGAACAGATTATTAATATTTGTGATTCATTAGGCTACATGACTAAAAATAACATTTGTAACTAAACATGTAATAAATAGGCCTAAATTTGATTGACATCTGATCTATCTGATGCAAATATTTATAATCCATTTTATAGTTGGCATTTTTTTTTTTTTTTTACACATTTAAGACGCTATATTTTTGACAGTGGTAGCAAATAATTAATTATTTGGAAAATTACAATAAAGTGTAGTTATTGTTTTTTGATCATTGGTAGGCTATTTGAGGGAGAACTTATTTGGAGTGCTGATTAACATTAATACGTTCATAACACATGCTACAGCACAAATTAGATAATAATACTGTCAGGAATATCTATAAACCTACTTCCTTTCTTTCTGGCTTTAGTTCACTCTCCACCACGAGGGTTTGATGAGGAAACAAAACAGCAATGTGAATGCAGTACGAGCGCGAAACATTAGTAGGAAATAACTCTGACCATACCATCAGATAATTTTTACTACATTAGCAATACCTCTGTAATGTTTTAGTAGTTTATTATTACCTGACCTTCTGCATCTGCTCTTCCTCCACGTGTGGTTTGTTTGGTTAATACTCCGCGCGCGGTGTGTAAATGATGGCACTAGATGGCACTAGAGAACGAAACCTGTATTAGAACATCGTTTGGTGTGCGTCACTAAGTAGGCCTAACTCATTTTTCTTCTACAAGCATGTAATAATAATAATAATAATAATAAACTAAGTAACTCATTTGCTAAGTTTTAAGTAAAGTTTGAGTTATATATTTTTTTATATATTTTCTATTTATCTTTGCAACTAATCTTATCTTATTATCATTAGGCCTACCTAAAAGCAAAAATTTGTTAAAAGTTAAATAAAATAAGACGATATTGTCACACTATTCAATAGACTGATTGTTTTGTTTTGTAGAGTTATGGATAATGCATGTTTCTGTGAAAAATCAAATCCGTTACTTCAACATTATGCAATCATTATTTATTCTTGGAAAAGTTGTAAAATAACTCAAAGCCAAATGCACCAGAAAATACAGTGAAATGTACATTTAAAACTTTAAAAGTCCCTTTCATCAAGAAAAAAACATGGCCACATGTCCCAAAAAAGTGATACAATTTATTTATTGTAGTCTTTCTTTTTCTTTTTTTCAAAACAATAGTTTGATATTTCTGATATTTCATGTTGGTTCATTGCATTAACTAATATTAACAGATACAATGTTTTAATTCTTAAAAATGTTTTAGTAAATGTAGAAATGAACTTAATAAGATTAATAAATGCTGTAGAAGCATTGTTCTTTTTTAGTTCATGTCAACTAATGTAGTTAACTACAATGTTACCTAATGAAACCTTTTTGTAAAGTGTTACCATGAATTATTAATTATGCGAACACAATGTAAAGTGGTCATTATTATTTTCAATCTTGAAGTCAAATAAAAATGGTCACTCTGTAAAATAATCTGTTGAGTCGAGCAGTTTTTTGCGACTGAAAACATCTCTTGTTTTGATAGCTTGTCTTGGCTCTTCTCTGAAGTTGTGGAGGTATGATCAGGTCACAGAAGTGAGATGGTCAGCTCAGCTCTGCCCCCAGGCTTCAACATGTCTTCAAAGAACAGCGGGCGGATAGATTAAATTAAGACAGGTCGGGCCTTTCCTCGGGTCAGGATGCTCCTCTCTTGACCCAGGATATCAGCTGCCCTCAGAGAAACAGTTTCTGGGCTCTAGTGTATGACACACATATATATATATATATATATATATATATATATATATATATATATATATATATATATATATATATATACACATATATATTATGTTCACTGTTCACTGGGGATTTGTGATTTGTTAAGCACAGTTTTTTTTTTTTTTTAAATCTGCTTTGAAACAATATGTTTATAATGTATTAGAAAAATAAAACTTAGCATGTCTTCAATTAGATTGTTGTTGCAGGTATTTTACAATAAGCCACTCAAAGTCACTCCTTGCAGTGATTTTACTGGAACTGCATTAAACCTTTTTATGCAAGATTTTAGTCTACGTTTTTGTTAAATAATTTATACATTTTTTCATTTTCATTTGATAACTTTTTGCAGACATAGTGTGTAATTCTAATCAGTGATGAAATTAACCCACTCAATAATTCATTTATAAATTATATATATTTTTTTTATTATTAAAAAAATTCTTGCAATCTAAACTCAGTTCAAATTTATTTTCTAAGCAAATCAGACATGCTGTGATTTAACAACATTCAAACACGTCAGAGAATGAATCCCTGCGGTTACTGTGCAAAAACCTTTGCTGGCAGAGAAAGAGAGCAGTGTAAAAAAAGAAAAATCATCATTAAATTAAACTTGTCGCAATAATTCCAAAGTTTTCAGTTTCATTGAAAAATTAAATGGATATATGGTTGCAAAGAACTTGTGAAATGTGTTTTTACCTAAAAACTTAAGGCAGCATCTTATCATTTCAGTTTTAGTGGGGTAGATTTGGTATAGTGTACAAACACATATTAATATTAAGATGCTGAATGGATTATGATGGATTATAACCCGGCCAAATGAGCCTTTGCCTTGAGGCCAAACTGAGAGGCCCACTGTGACCCAACAGCTGGAAACAAGCCACTGCAGATGTGCAACTGATATAGACAGACAAACAGCACTTCCTTCAGTTTCCAGCTCAGATCGACCCTCCAAGCATACGGTCCCCTTGGCAACAACCTTTGCCGGTGCACCCGTTGTATAAATTGATTACTGTGCAAAGGAATAATAGAGGCTTGGTCCATATTATATTCTTTTATTCTGGTGATAAATGATAAACTGCCATTAGATAGGCTGTGGAGATGTGATTACCCGAATTTGAACCCAGACTTTACTTTGGAGTTTGAGTAAATATAAAGGAGGCCTCTTGTAATCCTTACCACCAACAAATACATTTTAATTGTATACATAGAACGTATTTAACCCCTCCCAAGCTTTATTTGATGAAGAGTGACCGGTCCAGCCATTGCTCTGAGGGTGCAGGTAGCGTTCTACACATGATGTTGGAGTGTCCACCAGTTGCTCAGTTTTGGACTCAGGTAGCCTCCAGATTGTCTAATTTGGTTTTGGTGCCTGTAACTGTGCCCGTCTTGTTATTAACCAAGCTGACAAGCTTGAATATTAATAATTTGCATAGGCACATTGTACTACCGGGTCTCACAGCTTCTAAAAAGATTATTGTATTAAACCCTGATCATTCACTTTCTGTTAAACACTGGATTATTATAATTCTGGATGTGATTCTTCTAGACGAGCTATCTACTGCTCGAGATAATGCTGCAAATTAGAAAACACTTTGTCATCACTGAAAGACTGGCAGAGGTGATCACTCTATCTGATTTAAATTCATTTGATCCAATTCTGTTTACTCGTTAATTTGAGCTCCTTGAGTAATTCCCCCTATTTCTGTTTTGTTTTGTAATATATGTGTATTGATTTGTTACTTAGATTCCTTGTTTTGTTTGTTGTTGGCCTTTTATTTTTGTTCAATAAACATTTGATCACATAAAAACAGCACTTGAATGGGTTGCACTTTATTTTACAGTACATGCACTTACATTAACTTTCAGTGTCCTTAGCTAAGAAAGTACTGGTTAATATAAGATAACTGCATGAGTTACGGTTAGGTTTAGGGGTAGGTTCAGGGTTAGTACCTTACTACCAGTTATAGTAATATCTATAATAACTAGTATGTGCACTATGTAAAATACATAAAAATAAATATTCCTCCTTAACACCTTCTAGTACAGGGTTTTAAAATTGGGTCCAGGGGTCCGCAAGGGAGTCACAGGGGGTTCGTGGAAAAATCTAGACAAAAACTGTAAAAAACATTATAATAATAAAATAAAATGTAAATTAATTAATAGTATAAAAATAAATAAATAAACAAATTAGATTAAAATAAATCAAATTATTAGTTATAACAATGATTAAACAAATTGAATTAGATTAGAATAGAATAAAAAAAATGTGGGTTAATATAAATAAATAAAAATGGGATTAAAATTAAATAAATACGCAAATAAATAAATAATACATTTAACAGTAAGAATATATATATACGTATATACATATAAGTAGCATATATATATATATATATATATATATATATATATATATATATATATATATATATATATATATATAATTGTTGTAACTTAATAGATAGAGTAGAATTTTAGATTTGTAATATTAATTTGTCTGTGCATTAATTGTGTGTATATCAAAGATAGAAGCCTTTTAAGTTTTAGGATGGGGACATTGGGGGTCCCTCACACGAGGATGGTCATATTTGGGGGTCCGTGACATCTAAAAGACTGAAAACCCCCTAATCTGTCTTGGTACATTCTCTCTTTGCATGTGTTTGGTCCATCTGTTATGTTGAACCTTATTTCTTGCTTTTCATCTCACAATCACGACCTTCTCATATTTGTGGTACTAATTTCTCTGTCTATCTCTCTATCAAATACTTTTTTATTTATTTATTTTTACAAAACATCCAACCCCACAACTAACCTGTCCTCGCTAATGCTAGGCTATATGTAGGTAGCCTACCCGTTTCCAGCTTCAGTGTGACGCTCAGGTCCCTCCGACATCTCCAGCTCCGACCACCATCATATGATGCGCCCTTGATTAGCTTTTGGAAACTCGAGGAAAGTATAGCAAGTTGTTGGTCCGTTACTGAAGATTACACCGCTTGCTCGCTCTCTCTCTCTCTCTCTCTCTCTCTCTCTCTCTCTCAATCTGGCTTTCATGATCTGGCCGAGAGAATGTCGTCAAAATGAAAAGCGTATGTTCTCATTAAAGGCATCCCCGCCGTCCTTGCAAGATGCAATTGACGTTAATTCACAGAACCGATAAAGTCTAAGGTTCCACGAGTCCTCGCCGCTCACTGGAAGATCACACGGGGTCAGCGGGAGGTTGAAATTAGACGAGCGCTCTCTGCGCCGCTTTCTGCACGGATCAGATCCCGTACATGACCGTCCCATGCTCCGCATCCCTGCCTCCTGCCTTCTGCTTGATTAAATCTAACCTCTCCACATCAGAAAACCTTCGAGCACACGTCGTATAACCTTACTTCCTAATACTGATTTTGTCAAAACAAATGTAATTACAGGGCTGCGTTTGTTAATTTGTAAATTCACCTTGCAATTGCTGGTAAGTTTACGCACAGGGGTCACTGAGAGAGAAACGGCTGGTCTTGCTATTAAAAATGGTCACTTCAAAATTAAGTTCACTTTTTTTCAAATTATAAACTTTTTTACATTGTCAAATAATGTGTGTTGCCAAATAACCACCAAAAAAAAACATAAATTGACTGGTTTTATTTGATTCAAACATAGCAGGGAAGACAAGATGGAAATTGCCATAGGGGTTGTATTTTTTTTTAAATGTAAATATTACCATATCACCTATTGGGTAAACAAGTGAACACAAACTAGACTAACATACATTCAGACAAGTGTCATTTAAACTTTAATGCAGGTCAGGTCCTGAAGGTGACAAACTGTCCATATTCAGTGTTTACAGTAGATTTTTAAAACATCCTATTTTTTGCATAGACACATTTATGGTTCAGTATGTTCATATTTGGATGAAGTAAAACATCTTGTTTTTCATGCATATTCTTCCATGAATTTTACAGCCAGTAAAAGTTAATGTTGTTGTTTTATATGCAAAGCTTGTTTATAGAACCTAGCTAAGATTTTGTTTGCCTTTTGATATAGACATATTCAATTGTAACTGTTAAATCGTTGTTACAGTTCAACATATATAATATATAGGCTAATAAGCTTATATGTAATAATGTGAAATATTATAATTAACTGTTTTATATTTTTATATTTTTTTTTTTAACTGTAATTTATCCCTGTGATGTCTTTCAGCATCATTACTGCAGTCTTCAGTCACATGGTCCTTCAGAAACCATCTAATATGCTGATTGGCTGCTCAAGAAACATTATTATCAGTGCGAAAAACGGTTGTGCTGCTTAATATTTTTATGGAAACCGTGATCCTTTTTTTCAGGATCTCTTTATGAATAGAAAGTTTCATACAGCATTTATTTGAAATAGATTTTTTTAACAATTTAAAAGACTTTACTGTAACTTTTGATCAATTTAATACATGCTAAATAAAATTTCTTTAAAAAAAAAAAAAATCTCACTGACTCCAAACTTTGAACGGTAGCGTTCTTGTTAGAATCTGAGCCGATGCATGAGAAATATAGATACTCAGATGCTGTTCTCCTCCTCAAAATCGATTTTGTCAGCGACTGGGCCTGCGTTGTGTTTCTGCTTTGAGGAGTCAGTGGGGGTCATAAACTCTTCGTAGGAATCCTTCTTGCCTTTATCATATTGAACAAAACCTTTAAACAGAGTCAGAGCCAGGAAAGAGTAGAAGAACATCACAAACAGGATGTAGAAGTAGGCGTTGTCATAGGAACGTCTGCTTGTTGTGACGGGAGCCGTGGATGTCGGGGCTGTTGTGTTCGCATTCTCTTGGGAAACCTGAAGATTCGTCTCCATTTCCTTCAGAATGGCTTGTCTGCACCTGTCCAGCAGAGCGAGGAGCAAAGTTTGGTTCGTTGTAGCGCCACCTAGAGGCATATTGATACTAATGATGTGGTGAGATTCAAGGTTTCAATCTCTCAAGAGGAAACAGATGCTTTAACTTCACTGAATTTCAAGAAATCATCTGTTTGTGGTTCTCCAGAAGGTCAAAAAGACTCCTTCACCTTGAGCTGTGGTAAAAACAATAGTTCAGAACATACACTGTTTGTCCATGAACATCGCTGATATTTTCACTAAGACTTGCTGATACTGATGTAAAGAGTAGATATGGAGCTGCTGGAGAAGTATGGGATAGATTATCCGTGCCGCTCTGATGGAGGCGTTTACTCCAGAATGTCAATGTGCGATTGAAGTTCTTTTTCTTCAGTAAGACATTTTTAAAAAGGCTTCTGATTTCTTTTGTCACTCAACTTCAGTCCTGGACATGCTGGAGTCACTCAATTATCGAAAGCAGCTTGTTTTGCTCCTTAAACTTCATGTCAGAGAGACTTTAATAGGATTCTGCTGAAGTTCATCCACTGGAGCTGCTCTGATGATTGTGAGGGTTTCGGTCTATTGCATGAACACCATAGCCATGACCAAAGAGAGAGAGAGAGAGAGAGAGAGAGAGAGAGAGAGAGAGAGAGAGAGAAACGATAGCGGGACACTTTTGGAAAGGAATGCTGTCTGTTCTCTCACTGCCATGATAAACCCTCTTTATCATTCATGCTGTGATAAAGGCCCTGCACCACCACTATACTGAACATACAGTAGGATACATGGTCCACATGCTCTTCTAAAGCTGACAACAGAACGTCACTATTTATTTGATTTATTATCTGACAAATACAGCTGAAAGTCATGTAGACCTACATATTGAGCAGCAATGCAATTCTAAATCAATCCTATTATAATGACCAAATATGCATAATCATCTTTGCTGATAAACCTGTTGAACACACACAATCTGCAACATGCCTTCTGTCGTCTGATTGATAGTTTATACTTTTTTATATAAAAATGTCCACCTTCAGGTCGTGATGCATGTGTTTATTTGCTGTGAAAACTTTACTAATCTTTTATAAAGTAAACATTACAATCACTTTTTATATTGTTAGTAATATTTCAAGATGAAAACTTACTGGACTGAAGCAAAATAGGTTTGCTTGATTAACCATACATCATTTCATAGAAAAACAATGTTAAAGGGATACCTCACCCAGAATAAAATTCTGTGATTATTTACTCCCCCTCATGTCTTTCCAAACCCTTAAGACTTTCGTTCATCTTCAGAACACAGATGAAGTGTCTATCCCTCCACTGACAGCCTAAGCAATTGCCACTTTCAAGGCCCAGAAAGGTATTAAAGACATTGTTAAAGTAACCCATGTGACTCCAGTGGTTTAACCTCAATTTGACCACGCATGCAAACACGTTTTTGTTATATATATATATATCCTATATATCTAGATGAATAAAATAAAATAAAAAAAAAGTTTTTTAAAATTGCTACACACTAAAAGTGGTATTTGATGCCCACTGAATCAAAACCCATCTCTCATGTACCTAACTGATATCTCAATGTTTTAAGAAAGAAATAATTTTACCCCCTTGCATTGTTTAAGTGTATAAATATACCTCAATGTTTTGAGAAACAAATAAAAGTCTCACCCTATCATTCCTGTTTATTTTGTGAATGTATTCTGAATATGCATACAAGTCATCACCTTTATTTCTATAGCACTTTATTCAATACAAATAGTTTCAAAGCGACTTCACAATAGTTACATATTCAAATTATGTTGTAAAGCAGCTCTAACACGCCAAAAGTGTCATCATACAGCTCAAGTCAGTTCAGTGTTGATTCAGTTCAGTTCAATAACTGTAAAGTTCATCAACCGTACAGTGTGCATACATACTGTATATACAGTGTATGTATTATACATGTGACAAACTCCTGTACACTCCATTGCACACTGAACAAGCAAAATACACAGATTTACACTTTTCACGTCTGTGTGTAGTTTGACGTGTATGTGGCCAATCATTTAATGCTTTGTGTATGGAGTTACAAAAACACAATTTTTAGAAGAGTTAAAATAGTTATGAATAAAGTGTTTGCTTTTGCAAGAGATGTGTGACATTTTGCATTTTGTGTGTGTGTGTTTTATGGCTTTGTGTGTAGAGTAAGAAAAGGAGCCATAGTTTGAGAAATTGTGTGTAAGCAATAAAAAAACTGTAATATTACCATGAACAATCATTTAAAAAACAATAGTATTTGAAGGTTTTTGAGCATGAGAACATGTGACGCAACTCATCTACATTGGCATCTGTCTAATTAGGCCGTATCTCTTCCAAGTGACAAATAAACACATTAGCGTTTGACTTACTGAGTTAGTTACTGAGCCTATTTATTTGCCATTGTAACTATACACAATTGTATAGTTAGTTGCATTTTATCACTTAGCATTTAGAAGCATTATCTTTTTCCAAGCTGTCCGTGACCAATCAGAACAGACATGCAAGCCGTTCTGGTCCAGTTCAGAATGACTGCTGTAAATATTTCAGTAATGATTAATTCTGTAGGACTGATGTAGCTGTTCAGGACACTGAAAAACATTCAAAAAGTTGTTGAACTCCTGAATTATTTGCTCTCACATTCTGTCCTGCATGTTTGTGCATGAACCGAAAGGTTCAACTGACCAAATTCCACGTCATTTGTTACTGCGAGAAACAGTCTCATGTCTTTCATGTTTTTTTTCCCTGTTGTTTTTTATTTTTTTTACCGTTTCTCTCCTCTTTCAGCCGTCTGTCTCAGAATGACGTGGGGGAGTGGGGAGAAACTCTTGCCCTGTCAGCTATGCTGTGATTGTCTACTGATTTCAAAGAGTGCGAGGGGTCAAAGGTTAAGTTGTCTCCAGTATATGTTATTGTGTCTGACACCAGGCTCCATGCTGGAAAAGCGAGCAAAAGAGAGGGACACTTCCATAGCCATCCAGATTTTGTGGATGTGAAAAACAAATGTAAAAAGATGTGCTACATTAAATTTAATGTCCAAAGGATGGTTTAAAGCGGCGATTCCTAACCCCAGGGGATCCTTAAACAGACAGATGGAAAGATTTGAACTGCTCTGACAAAGCCTATAAAACAAAACTGATGGAATTAAAATACAAATATGAGGGCAAAATTAAAAATTCATTCGATACATTTAGTTAATGATCTCATGATTTGATTCGACTTTTGCCTCAATAAACTCCTAATTACTGCTTATTAATAGTTAGTAAGGTTAAGTTTAGGTATTGGATAGGATTAAGGGATGTAGAATATCGTCATCCAGAATGAAGCGTTAATATGTGCTTTATAAGTACTAATAAACAGCCAATATCCTAGTAATATGCAAGCTAAGCAAGTGAGAATTGAACCCTAAACTAAAGTGTTAGCAAAAATGGGTGTGCATTTTGTGAGTTAATGTGGATGGGAACACATTTCTGATCTGGTTTCACACTTCAGACTGGCACAAGAGGAAAAACGGGTTGGGAAACACAAAATTACTTTCCTTGAGAAAAAAATAAACATTTCTTCATGCCTTAAAATAGCTTGAATGTAACTCTACACCCTTGCCTCATTTAGTATACGTGGTTCTATGAATATGCAAATTAGCCCCGCCTCCACTCACACCAGCTCAGAGATCCACTCCTTGATGTTACAAGGTAGTTTGTGACGTCAGAAACACCAGTGATTTCAAACTGCGTTTTTGAGCCTGTTTTTGATTCACTGCAGTTTTATAGAGAAAATACTCAGCAATGGTGTTGACTTATGAATTTACACATGGTTTATCTTAAAGCTTGATTTTCACCACAGGGGGACTTTAAAGGGGTGGTATAATGGGCTTTTTACAATATGTAAAATAAGTATCTGTTGTCCCCAAAATGTGTATGTGAAGTATTAGCTCAAAATACCCCACAGATAAATTTTTTACAGCATGTTAAAATTGTCCCTTTTTGAGTGTCAGTAAAAACGCATCATTTTGTGTGTGTCCCTTTAAATGCAAATGAGCTGCAGCTCCCGTCACAGAGGGCGGAGCTTCAAGAGCTCATGTGTGTTAGCAGCTCCTATTACCTCACGCAGACAAGCACTAAAATGTCAGAAACTGTTCTGCCTTTTATGTTTAACTGGAGTCGGACAATGATGGAGAGACTCAAGAAGAAGTGACAACATGTAGAATGCAACAGGACATTTCTGAATGGTTAGTTGATAAATTTATGTTGCTGATGTGGAGTTAACTATTTTTTAATTAGCATATTCTGTCATGATAATCTATAAAATCGCTCGTGTGGGAACTGTTTAAGATGCCTACAGAGTGACATGCTATTGCATTTGTGTTACGTACTGTATTTATGTGAAAAGACGGATGCGACAGCTTGAGCAGACTCACAAATGTACACAGCCTTCTCAACATAGACTGCGTGTTCTCGGGGGCGGGGTTTTTGTACCTTTTAGGGTTAGTGATGTCACTAACCCGGGAGGAATGTCCTGTAGGCCCTACCAGCCTTTTGTTGTAGTCCTGAAAAACTATTTCTTTAAAAGCAAATTCCTTCCTTTGCTTTGAACTTTGGGCATTGTAACTTTGCAGATGTTGTTTATGCTCAAACAGCATCACACACTAACTAAAGTTAGAAAAGTGAAATCATAATCAACCACCCCTTTAAAGGGTTAGTTCACCCAAAAATCCTGTCAGTAATTACTCACCCTCATGCTGTTCCAACCCCGTAAGACTTTCGTTCATCTTCGGAACACAAATTAAGATATTTTTGATGAAATCTGAGAGCTGGCTCACTCCTTCATCGGCTGCTAGGTAATCGATATGCCATCCCAGAAAAGTTAGTAAGGACATCGTTAAAATAGTCCAAGTGACTACAGTGGCTCAACCTTAAGTTTATCAAGCGACGAGAATACTTTTTGTGGGCAAAAAACAACAAAAATAACAACTTTATTCAACTATTCATTTTCTTCTGTGGGCCTCTGAGTGAGTTCACGTAGTGTAACAGCGCAGCGCGTCTGGGTTGTACGTCAGAACGTAACCCAGAAAGTGAAAGCAAAAGAAAGGAGCCAAAGAAAGAGCGAAAGAAAAAGTGAAAGAGCAAAAGAAAGAAGGAGTGAAATAGCCAAAGAAAAAAAACAAAAGAAATAGAGCGAAAGAAAAACTGAAAGAGACAAAGAAAGAGCAAAAGAAAGAATGAACTATACCACCACACTCACTATAGACACTTTGATAGAGATTTTTATTTTCTTCATTATTATTATAATTTTTTTATTATTATTGTATAGTGTTATTGATGATATTATGTAAAGATTTCTTTCACCATGCCAATAAAGGTATTTGAATCTTGAATCTTATAAGAGTGAAAGGAAAGAAAGAGTGAAAAAGAAAAAGAGCAAAAGAAAAAGTGACAGTGCAAAAGAAAGAGTGAACGAGCAAAAGAAAGAAAGAAAGAAAGAAAGAAAGAAAGAAAGAAAGAAAGAAAGAAAGAGTGAAAGAAAGATCCCTGTAGTGTTTGATGGTTTACAGCAGGCTGTGCTTCAGTCATTGACCCTTTAAGAGCTCCCTGGAGAGAAGGACTTTGTCATGAAAGAGTGTTTATGAGACTCAATATATTTCTGAATGAATAAAATTGCTCAATGAAGTTAACGGCTGAATAAACCTGATAGTTATTCTGAACCCTCATTCTAATTTTCCAAAAACAGAATTTCATACATGGTTTATTGTTTTACACAAGTGCAGAATCATTTAAAAAATGTTAGACGTGATCCAGAAAGATAATGCAATTTGTTGTTTATTTCCACACAAAAAAATAATAATGTAGAAGGACTATAAAAAAATGAAAGGGGAAAAAAAGGGAGAGCAAAAAAGATGGGAAAGATAAAGATGAACAAGAAAGATCCCATTTTTTGTTTTTGTTTTTTAAAGGTAAAAAAATCAATAATTTCAAAACAACAAGCTTGAATGCAATTTATTTATTTTTTCTTATAAATAGTAAATAGTGCTGCATTTGACACATTCTCCATCAACAATTATATGCAGTCGAGAACCAAAAAAAACATAAAGTATAAAAAACAAACAAGGTAAAAAAAATTTTTTTCCAATTCTTAAGATGTGAAGGCAGATGAACATTGTGTTACAGAGACAGAACAAAGTACTCAGTTATGCAAACTGCAGTGTAAAAATATTATGAAACATTATGAACCGCTGCGTCATCTGGAATCTTTTCTTGCACGAAAAACAATCGGAACACACAGAGTTGAAGAACAGATGATCTTCTTGAGCGAGTGAGAACAGACGAGTGTTTATGAGGTATTGAGTGTGTATTGCACTTTCATTGGGTTCGTTTTGTGGCGTGTGTCTCTCTCTGAATGTTCAGAATAGCGTACTACCATACGACTCATGCTAATTCTGCAGTATGCAATATGTGTATTATGTGAATTTTCTGCAAGCAAAACTAACTAGATGACCTTCTACATTTGCCATTGCACTGTGAAATACGTAATGCCACAATGCAATAGATTCAACTTGACCTTCCTATTCCATTGTGACCAATGAACTCTTTGGGCCCTATCTTAACAATCTAAGCGCATGGTCTAAAGCGCACGGAGCAAGTGCACTTAGGTCGTGTCCGAATCGGCTTTTGTTAGTTTAACGACGGGAAAAATGGTCGGCGCGCTCGGCGCATGGTCTAAAAGGGTTGTCCCTATTCTCTTAAAGAGTAATAAGTGTGTTTTGGGCGTAACGTGCAATAAACCAATCAGAGTCTCATCTCCCATTCCCTTTAAAAGCCAGTTGTGCTCACACCTTGGCGGATTCGCTATATACATGACGGAATTTGCAAGCGGAAAAACTGACCACTTCTCTAGCGAGGAAACTATAGGCGCATATTAATAACGCACTCTTTAAATAACAAAAAGACCGTTTTTGTTTTGTTACTTTAGACCAGGTTTCAGTTGGTCAATGGCACAGTCTATTTCAATTGCCTCATAGCAATGCGCCATCAATGCGCCCGAACACACATCGTTTTCAGACCAGCAGCCCATGGGCGAACAGATGGGCGCAAATGCATTTGCTATTTAAACAACGTGGCGCAGGACGAGAAAATGATAACTGCGTCGGGCTGAAACTAGCAAAACACACTTGCGTCGCGCCTGGCGCTGCATTGCGCCAGATGTATGACAGATGTATGATAGTAATCCGAATTTCTTGATTCATACAAAAGATGTTTTACACTAAATTACATTAAAATGCAACAGGTTGCATACTACAATTGACAGTATTTATCATTGCATATGTTCTGTTTCTCAAACAATTTTAGTATATACTGTAGTATACAGTATGCAATAAGCGATACGATAGTATTCCATTCTGAACATCACTTCTGTCTCATACTACGGTATTTTGTGTGTGCTCAGATGAACTGGTAGTAAAGGGATCACACTTTGTTTAGTCCATCTATCTCTCTGACACAACTGAAATGCCATCGGACACTTGAGTGCATTCCTTCAAGGTCAACCTCTTTCTCTCTTTGAAGAGGACCTGAGAGCGTTGACTTGCGAACATGTCATTATTGTCTATTTATGGATGAAAAACAAGGAAAGTTGGCACACTTTTCCGAGCCCTTATTTCCTAAATATATCAATAAAAATGTCTCAACCAAAGAGTCACCGTCACTAAAGTGCGTCCGTCAGTGGACAGCTGATATCAGAGTATATCTTCCCTGCCATTCCATGCTGTTTATAAGCACAGTCTCAGTCTTTGAGTTGTTTATTTGTCCTTTCCCTTTGTCCTCCGTGTGTCCCATGTCGCTCTTCAGGAAGGAGGCAGTAAGTGTCGTGAGAACGTGTGATGCAGTGGCCTGCTCCAAAACGGGATGGATATACGGAGAGGCTGTTTCCTCCAGGACTAAACTGTCAAACTAAGCCTTCCACCACTCACCTCGATCCTGGTCCTAAACCCAACCCAACCCTACCCACAATATCCCCCTCATAAAAACAACTCAGTCGCACTTTGGACCCACGTGCGTTGGGGAGGACCGCCGTCACCCCTGGCTACTCCACAACGCTCCTCGCTCAGAGACCCAGTGAGGAGCGGGAGTTTGAGGATGGATGGTCATTTTGGTCAAACATTCAAGGAGAGCTCAAGTGCAAGAGTTTATGGTCAGGCCATCCATAGATCTCTTCATCTCCTTCCTGTCTGTCTTCATTCAGTCAATGCTGGGTTTCAGATAATGAAAGGCACCTGAAAGAGACAAAGACATACATTAAAAATATGACAAATTAAACATTTTACTTTAGCTAGTTCACTTATTTCATTTCTCATTTTCAAATAGTTTAGCTTGAAATGCTAAAATAACTACAAATAAAAATAAAACTTAATAAAAACTATAAAAAAAAAATTTAAATAACAAAATGACACACAACAAAAATAGTAAAACTTTAACTAAAATGAAAATGAAAACATCAGAAGAAATTTAAACTATTGCCAAAAACAATGATAGAATATCAATGATACTAAAATAATACTGATTAAATTCAATTAAAATGAATGATACATTTTTTTTATTGAATATACAGTACACAAATTTAAACATCTATGTTTAAAAAAAATTAAATACATATTTAAATGTATATAATTGCATATAAATTAATGTAAATTTCAACCTGCTTCTACAATATTTTATATTACTTTGTTTCTGTGGACAAATTTAACATCAGTAAATATCTCTGGAGAGTAAATAAACTTAATAAAATAACAAAATACAATACAATAAATATCACATCATTTTTGCTAATTAACCTTTGCTAATTGTTTTGGGGACTAATTAAAATTTGACCGTTTTGTTTATATGTTGCAGAATTTAATATTTTTAGTAGCCTTTAGAATTTTTTTTATTGTTTTATAGGCCTGAAATATTTACATGAATAAAATTATTTTAAACATTGGGAAGTTTACTGATGCCTCCTGGTGGGCCCTGGGACAATGGCTGAGAAACACTGACCCTGTTTACACCTGGTATTAAGATGTGTTTTGCGGTGTAAGCGGGGTCTAAAACATTTTGAGCTTGTCCACTTTCAACCACTTCCAGAGGTAGTCGAAAACTCATTGACCAGATTGCTTTTGTAGTGTAAACGCTCATGTGGTCGAATGTGTTTGAACAGCCACAAAAGACCGTCTACTCTCCGCCTACTGACTTAATGAGTAAACATTACGGGAAACACACTAGCCAGACGGGATTTAAACTTTGTCGCCTGAAGACCCAAATTTGGTTTGAAGACGAAAAATGTACCAAGCGCAATGTTCGCTCACCATTCCTGATTTCTAACACACACACACACAGTGTTTGTCGTTGTTTTGCGGCTATAAGAGCAGAAACGAAAGCTGCTGCTCTCCATGTTTTTCTGTCGTCTCTGGTCGAGTCCATGAAAAAAATGTTGTCCATTAGATCGATAGATCTGAACAAACAAAAAAACATACATTTACCCACCCATAGCCCTCCTGGGGTGCGTTTCCCAAAAGCATCGTTAGCCAACTACTGTATTTTGGCAAGTTCCGTCGTTATCAGCATAGTTCAACGAGTCTGTGTTTCCCGAAACCATCGTTCAAATGAACATTCACAAACAGCATCGCAGAGTTGTGTAGTTGAAACGATAGCTCTCGACCTGTGGTTAGAAGCATAGTTTCTAGTTTGCATGACATGTGGACTTAATAAATCCTTATCTTGAGCAAAATAAGCAAGCTGACATTCAGTACAACCCGTGTATTTTATTTAGAATACATAAAAATGTCATTTATGACTTTTAGTTTGTCAAGAGATTTAAAGCGTAGTTTTTGAAGAGTGCGCATGTGTGAACGTGCTCTACTATGTAAGAACGAGCCTAAGACTGAATCTGGAAATAAAGCAAAATAACTGAGAAATAGTCCTCAGATGTCATGTCTGTAATTTATAGCAAAACATCTAGCGTTAATTCGATCTCAAACAGATTCATTAAAAGAAGTTATAACTCCACCACGTGGGTGACGTCATAAACCAAGGTGGTTGAACGACCACTTTGCGACAATACGGTTTCGGGAAACAGTCGTGACTAGCTAGTTGATTTCTCCAACGATGCATCGTACTATGGTAGTTAAGCAGTGAGTAACGTCGTTGTTCGGGAAACGCACCCCTGGTCGAAAAAGGGCAACAGAGACGGATTAAAACACCAGGTGTAAAAAGGAATGTGTCTCCCTCGTCTACTTCTGATCCGATCAACCAAAACGCATCTTAATACCAGTTGTAAACAGGGCCACTGACATCAGTATATGATTATCTCAACATAGCCTTTGCCAATAGAAAGACAAATTGAAATATGCAAAAGATCCAGCAAAATAAAGCACATGATTGAGAGAGCCAGTGCGTGCCAATTCCTCTAAGAATACAGACAGACAGAGCAAAAAAATTGATTTTTGGAGGGTGAAAAGAGAGCTGTCCTATATTCAGCTCTGTATGGATCAGAGTCAATGATCAACAGCAACTACAGATCTGACCCGTCTGAAACACATGGTTCTAATATCTGCCTGCCACGGGCCATTCTACTCCAACACGAGACCCCCGCTAACTCCTCCACGGACCCCCAGCTCTGTGCTTACGGGGTGCGGACCCCAGCAAATTAACGATATCAAGATGCAGTCCTGGATTGGGCACCCGACATGCAGGCCTGGTGTGTAAGGCCTCCCCCCCTCCGATTCTGTCAAACAAGCTCTGAGATGGCTGCTCCTCTCATTTCACTGTTTGAGTGGATCATGAACGATATCTTTGTTACCCAGAGCTCATTACATGGCTGGCTGACGGATGCCTGGAGCTGATGAGATATAGCTCATCTCACAGGGTCGTGAAAGGTTACGGGTTAAGCATCATAAACCATGACAGCGCTAACCTGTGCGGCGGCCCAGCGGATTACAACTAACTAACTAACGTAAACTGATGATTACGTCTCAGATTAGAAGACGAATACTCCACTGGAAATAATCTCAGTTGACGTTCAGATGATCGTGTTTCTCTATAGAATCAATGACCTTTTTTTAAGTTCTCTGGAAGGACTGTAGCTTAGCACTTTTACTCTAAAAAGTGGAGCTGTGGTGATGCAATTTATCAAAATCATCAAATCATTGATGCACTTATCAAAAAAAGCAATTTTTCAAAAGTTTGAAAAGACTAAAGTCTTCATCCGTAGAATGAATCACTCTTCAGTAAAGAGATGATTTAAAGTCGTCATGAAATGGAAATTCATCCTATTTTCATATTGTGAATGATTAGTCCATGCATATAATTAAATTTTTATTTTATTTTGATCATTTTTGTATAATTTAATTAAAATATCTTCTTCCTGCCACTACTTCTGTTACATCGCAACTTTAAAAAGCTAAACCAAGTTAACCAAGAAAAAAAAATCTTTCCAAAATGTCATATGCTAAGCAGAAGGGAAAAAACAGTTGGCTAAAGTATTTTGTTTCTTTGGTTAATGTTATGTGAACGTGTAAATATTAGGAAGGGTCTTAAAGTCACCATGAAATCAAAATGGTAAAATCCTATTTTTTATGGAATATTGCAGCATTATAAATTATTTTTCTGTGCAGATCATCATTATTTGTTAAATTTGTGTGCCCTCGTAATCTTTAATCAAAATAACTTCTCCCTCTTGCAGCGACATCTCCTCTTTGATGACATGAATACTGGCATGAGCGCGGGACAAACGCACATGAGATCGACCAATAGCAAACCACAACCATCCAACCATCCAATCAATTTCCAATGGACAAAATCAAATCCCACCCTACATTGTTTCTTGTTCAAGAAGCCGTTTCACTCGGATATACGTCACATTAAGGAAGAAAAGAAAACTTCTGACAAAATCACAACTATTGTTTCATGCCAACCTTAATGGTACATGCATATGATGTTAGGAATATTTGCTAATATTTTTTTTTTCTAATATAGTATTTGTTTGCATAATAAATAAATGTAAAAAAAATATATATATATTTGCTAAAACTTTTCACAATGTTAGAAGAACATTGGTGGATTTTTTCTTAAACATTTAAATTGTGTTCTCACATACTACAAAGCAACTCCAAAATAGAACATTAAATGTTTTTAAATGTTTTAGAATAGAAATATGTGGGTCACTCTCACTACAGTACAAACAGTGCTGGTATTCACCTTACTCTGCCCATACTGGCTGTACTGGTAAGATGCCACATGGTCCACGCTGTACCCAGGTGAGCTGTAGCTGGAGGGGCAGTAGGACTGGGAGCTGGGCAGAGTCGGCATGCTGGCCAGGCCTGGCAGAGCCTCCAGTCTCTGAGAAGAGTGGCAGCTGGCAGCCATGCCCGCGCTGGGCTCCAAACCGCCCGTCAACGGAGAGAGGGCAAAATCACTCTGCGGCTGGTGGGGAACTCCACCTGGATTCAACAGCCCCATCACCTGAGAGAAAGGAAGAAGAAGAGAACATTATGTTGAGTTCCTTTTTTTAACAAGCAAGTTGCTGAAAAGACTAGCCTGGACCAGTATAGATTTCTGTGCTGTTCAGGCTGGTTTATTCTCATTGGCTGATACATGACCACATTTTGGTACAAGCATCACTTTTACTATTGCTCATACTTTCGGTTTAAGTTTTAAACAAGCCGCTAACCATACTTAGTAAACTTAAAGGGATAGTTCACCCAAAAACGAAAATTCTGTCATCATTTACTCACATTCAAGTTGTTCCAAACCTGTATGAGTTTCTTTATTTGCTTCACACAAAGGAAGATATTTTGAAGAATGTTGGTAACCAAATATTTGACAGTAGCCACTGACTTCCATAGTAAGGAGAAAAAAAAATACCATGGAAGTCAATGGCTACCGATGAAATACTCAACAACTTGAGGGTGAGTAAATAGTGACTGAATTTTCGTTTTTTGGTGAACAATCCCTTTAATATGAAATGGCACATAATTTGTCCCACATTTGTGCTCAAACTGTTTGGTACCTCAAATCCTGCAGGTAAGCTATTATTTTCCCAAGTGATCAGACTTCAAATTTTCACCTGGCAGATGATAAAATGGGTGAAAAATCCCACTGACTTACATTGAAGCACCTAGCAATACCCTGGCGACCATTTCAGAAAATGTAAGTAATCATTTTTGAATTGTGTATGTAAATACATAGTAGCCTATTTACATTTAGCTCTTAGTAAGAGCTAAGAAAATAATTTTTTTCCATTTTTAATACACCTGGAATAACTAAAGTTCCCAGATCCATGAGAATGCTGCATTTTCAACCAAATAAAACCATGAGCATTTGCTTTTAATTTGAATTCAGCATACCAAACTAAACATAATGACAACGGTAAAGTTTTTAATTCAAAAAACCCTCCTTTCTATCAAACACCATCTGAAATGATTCGGTGACAGCGAGTAAAGATCTCTCCAGCTCACACACAGCGCCTCTGGCCGCCCGTGTCTAATTGACACCAGTGACAGACAGATGGAAGTGGGACGTGAGTGTGCCATCAGTGTCTGTGAGCTCTCGACCGCTCCTTGATGGGCCAAGTACATATCAGTTCCCTCCTGCTAATCATTAATCAAAACCAGCCCGGCCCAGAAAAAATCTCCAGCACACCGCCTGAACAACCGGCCCACTGACTCCGTCCAGAGTCCATGAGAGTCAAATTATTCCCCATCCTGCAGGACACATGGTTCCTTTTAAACAGTTACCCGGTGCAACCAAAGAGGGGGCGGAGTCAGACGAGAGGGGCTGTGTTTCCTTCCCCGTTCCTGAAAAACTGTAGAGTTGTGTGTTTGGGTAAAGAGCATAACCAGATGAGAAAACAAGAAGAGTAAGAAAACTTTCTTCTTTTTTCTATCAAGAAATCCAATAGAACAAGAAAAGCAGAGGGAATGCCTGTGCCACATGCTGTGGGAAGAGGAATAACAGTCGCAGAGAAAGTATTGCACATTAAATACGTGGGTGGGTTTGCTTAGATATACTTTAGGGACAGATTTGTCCTCAGATGTGAGCTAAATCTTACAAAAACCTCCCTTTGGGGACATCTGGAAATGTCCTCAATTGAAAAAACAATTCATAAATCATGTTTTTATTTATTTAAAACCAAAAATCTCGGTTGCAGTGATGCACTTACCAAGGTTATTACAGTTAACTAAAACTAAAACTATACAATATATTTTAAAAGAAAATAAACGTTAATTAACAAAGAAAATATAAAAAAAATATTTCGGCTAGATGCCAAGGCAATATTTTTTATTTTCGTATAGTTTATCTTGACATACTAAAATAACTAAAATAAAAATATTTAGACATTTAAAAAAAAAAAAAACATTTAAAATGACAAAAAAAATTACCAAACCTTTATCTAAAATTAAAATTAAAATTAAAACGGACAATATAAAAATAAAACTAATTAAAAATATTAATAAAAACTATAAAAGCATCCCAATGATACTAAAATTGAATATGATGAGCATGAAAAAATGCTTGACTTTTCTGTGTAAATTTCCATTCATTTTTCTGACAATGCAATGCCTAAAATTACTATAAAAATGAATACAAATGAAAGTTCTAATAGAAGAGTTAATCCTTCAAAATTTGGCCTCATTCACTTCCATTCTAATGCCACACTGTAACCTAGTTTTTTTGTTTTAAAAAATAAAATAATGATGGACAATCGAAATAATTTTTTTGTGGTAATCAGAATTATGCCACAAATGCAGTGCAATGAGCTTGTTTTAAACCCAGGATATTAATTCAAAACAATAGGCATCTATGGTGCTCAGCTAGGAAACCATGTGTGTTTGTGCGGTTAACACTTTTACAAGCTGTGTGAAGGGTCATGAAATTCCTCTCGGGGTTCATCTTCAACAGCTGTTCAGGACAGAAACGGGCTCAAAGCTCTAAGCGCTCACAGATTTTCAGGTGCTTTCCCCACCTTGCAGATAACTCAACGGTCACACGAGCTGACAGCGTATATCATGTACAGCAGCGCATGTGTGAGTCACACGGTGATGTGTGATGCTTAACAAATGAAAAGCACATGGAGGTTAAACTCTCTCGTTCACCTCCCCATGGGGGGCCCGGGCCCAGGCTACATGTGAGGTGAAAGAGAAAATCTTCCTTCCATGTCGAGACCACAGACAGGAGTTGTTGACAAAAAGCTTCCTCATAAAACATTTTCCCAGCCAGTGTGATGCATGTACGCAGCTGTCCAGAGGAACCTGTGGGATAAAGCATCCCACCACAGCTAGAGCTCAAACAGCAAATCCATATAAAGTGCCATTTTGATGGAATATTGTAGATTAAATACAAGTTAAGCGATTTTTGTAATTACTAATTCTTTTTTGTTGTTGTTTTTACAAACTGATGCATAAATTGAAATTATTTTTTATATTTAATTTGATTTAAACTCTGTGTTTCAACAATAACACCATGCAAAACACAACACACATTTTCTTTTCACAAAAGTGCCTTTTTTAGCACTATTTACGGAGTTTTACTACGAATTTGGTAACAAAGCCTTTATATATAATGTATTATAAAAGTATTTTTAATGCATTAATTATGCCTTTTAATGGACATTATAATGCGTTGTATGATCTCGAAAATAATTGCATCCTTATTATGATACTCATCTATTCATTGAACACATTTTTAGAAAGTATAATGCATTAAAACATGACAAACAACTCACTTCAGGTATATCAAGGAATCTGCTAATATTATAATGTATTTTAACTTTGCTTACAATTATTTAGGAAAAGATATAATGCCATATAACATACACTATGTATACCTTTATAATGCATTATAAAGTGTTACCACAATGTTTTATTTTTTACTAAAAAGTACACTTGAGACAATGGACAGGAATTTAAGGGATAAAAAAAGAGTGAATAGGATCAGAAAACCATGTGTGTGTGTGTACTGTGTATATATATATAGTATCTGTTCATGTTGTGTACCATGGCAATCATTCAGTACCGTGGTATTTATCAAAGTATCTCCATCTAAAACATATCTGTACAATCATAATTTTTGTTAAATTAATAGATAATAAATATAATAATATATAATTCTAAATAATCACAGTTTCGTTTGCTAATAAATTACAAACCAATCTGCAGGGACAACCCTCCTCAACACACCCTGAATCCCAAGCTTATTTCAGCATACATTAAACCACAGATAAATACATAATTCAAACAATTAGCCAACAAAGTGGCTCATTTGCATAAATTACACAGCGCATTATGGAGGGTAAATTCTCCCATTCCAATCAATTAAGAGTCTGGAGGATCTCATAATTAGAATCCCAGACGCTGAGAGTTCTAACATCGTCATGACGACGAGAATCCCTGCCCTTCAACAACACAACGGCACTGGCCGACCCTGTGCCAGGTTACAAACACACACACACACACACACTAATGGCAATAACAGACTGAGTGTGAGTGTGAGAGTTACCTGACCTCTAAGTCATTCCTGACGGAGGAATGCTGGCTTAATGACTAGGAATTGGTTCTGATTACAAACCCTGCTGCTGGGGGCGCTGCAATTAGACACACTTCAATTAATACGTCATGTTAAATAACTTTGTGCAGTTCAATTACTGTACACGAGGCGATAGTCACAATCCACGGAGTGGAGTCGCTTTTTCATAAGGTTTACGCTTTTTAAAATCATGAAGTGAACTTTTGCATATTTAGAAAAATAAAGACATTTTGTCTTTATTTTGTCTTTTGACTTTACAATAAGGTCCCATTAGTTAACATTAGATATCAAACATTAACTAACAATGAGCAATGCATTTGTTACAGTATTTATTCATTATATAAATATACAATTGTTCATTGTTAGTTCATGTTAGCTCAGGTTCATTAAATAATATGGTAACACTTTATTTTACAGTGTCCTTGTTACATGTTACGTGTACTTACCATCGTAATAACAGTAAATTATGCATAATTACATGCAACTAACACTCAACCAAACCCTAATCCTACCCTAACCCTATAGTAAGTACATTAATTACACTGTAACAATGACACCTTGAAATAAAGTGTAACCAATAATATTAAGAGATACAGATACAATTTGTATTTGAATAATGTAATAGTAAAGATTGAAATGAACATAACAATAATATAATCTTTAGAAGTATTTTTCATTGTTAGGTCATGGTAACAAATGGAACCTTATTGTAAAGCATTTCCAAACTTTTCATACGAAATGTTGACATTCTGTCATTATTTACTCATCATGTCATTCCATTTTTTCCATGAAACGCAAAAGTCAAATTGTCAAGCAGATTTTTCCATGCGACTGTCAAGTCTCAAAAGTGAAAGCATAAAAGTGGTCTTCTGGAGCCATGAATATTATAGACTTATGAGGAACACACCCAAATTTAAGTTGTATGGACTCATGATAATTTTATGGTGCTTTTTTTGTGTTTTATTTTTTGGAGACATGGAAACAGTGAGCTGTTGTTTTATTCCTCAAAATGTTCTCTAGAAGAAAGAATGCCATTCAAGTTTGAAACAACATGAGGGTGAGTAAATAAAGACCGGATTTTTATTTTTGGGTGAACTACCCCTTTAACAAAAACGTTATTGTGACATATCATATCTGATCAATGGCGATATGTGTTTAGACAGCAGTGTTGCTTGTTTTCCATAAATCTTCCCGGCATTTTCAGGCTTTTGTCTCTTTTATGTGTGTGTGTTTTGAGAAAGAACCTCATTCTCAACACCATCTTCTGTTTCATAGCCTCAGGGCCGCTCTCTATCTAAACTAATTCTTCTTCCGTGTCCATTTCTTTCTCTCTCTGTCCATATCTCTCATTCTATTTATCTGTATCACGCAGCACTCAGAGGGGTTTGAGCTTGAGGACAGTACCCAGAATGCCGCTCCTGTCTAATACCGGATGCTTTGAGGCAGTTAGGAGCTCATTTTCTGGTTGTTAGCACGTTGTGCGCAGCAGGCGAGCCGACAGATAACAGCTGATGAGTGTGTAATCACAAATAATTGTCTTTCACTTCTCGTTTCCATCATCATCCTATCGGTCATGTCCTACCCCTTCTCACACCTTCATTCTCACATTCACTCACATTGCCAATCCGCTCGGTGTAAAAACAGAGACCTTCAGAAAGCAACATCACAATAAATAAAGCATGTATGGACTATTCAAAAGTTTGGGGTCAGAAAGATTATTTTTATTATTATTTAATTTTTTTAAGAAATCAATACTTTTATTCAGCAAGGATGCATTAGATTGATTAAAGTGAAGTGACCATAAAGACGTTTATAATGAAGATTTCAAATATAAGTTACTGTCTATTCATCAAAGAATCCTGTAAAAATGTATCACGGTTTCTAAAGAAATATTAAGCAGTCCAACTGGTTTCAACATTGATAATAATAATAATATTTAATGTTTCTTAAACACCAAATTAGCATATTAGAATGATTTCTGAAGGATCATGTGACACTGAAGACTGGAGTAATGATGCTGAAAATTCAGCTTTGACATCACAGGAATAAATTACATTTTAAAACATATTAAAATAGGAAACAGTTATTTTAAATTGTAACAATATTTCACAATATTACTGTGTTTTTAATTAAATAAATGCACCCTTAGTGATTATAAGATGCTTCTTACAAATTTTTTTTTTTAAATGTTGACCCCAAACTGTATCTGTACTAACCTTGATAATGACTACAGTCCAGCGGTCAACACTTTCTAGTAAGACTCGTTGAATTAAACAGCTGTATTTTGTTACTGTACCTTTAAGAGTTCCTTATGACCCTGTATGATTGCCTAAAGAATTGAGTAACGACAATGTCCCAACCATAACACAAGATTGTGTGGTGGAAACCTCTGGCAACTGGTCAATATATACAGCCATATACTATATATCCAGAACCGTATATGTCACATGAGATGATACTGACCTGTGATGGGAGGCTGTTGGGGTTCACTGGGTTTGCATGGCCTGGCGCAGCCACATAGCCATCCGAGTAACCAGAGAATCCATGACGTCCAGAGGAGAGGCAGTAGGCCGAACTCCCCTCCTGGGCCCCCGGTCCGCTGCCAAGCCCAGACTGATGCACTGAGGTGGGGGGAAGAGGCTGAGGCCTGTGCACAGTGCTGGGCTGATCTGACACTGGTGGGAGAGAGAGAAAGAGAAAGAGAAAAAGGGAAGACAGAGGCAAGAAGATATTAATGAAAAATCTTTGTTAAAGTTATATACCGTTTTATTATTAAAAGTTGATCTTTGTAAAAACTAGGACTTTTTGAATGATAATTGTTGTAAAGAATCAGACACAGCTTCTTTAAAAAAACATCAAGGTGCTGTGCTGATGTAAATACCATCCAAATTCATATCTTTGAGCTTCCAAGGACTAAATGAACCAAAAATAGTTTCAGAAACTGTTTCGAAAGTGCCATAGGGCTACTATTTAACCATTTACATGATTGTTTAAAAAATGAAGTACACTTCCATTCAAAAAAAGTTTGGGGTCTGTAAGATTTCTGTAAGTCTCTTCTGCTGACCAAGGCTGCATTTATTTGATCAAAAATATGCTGAAACAGAAACATTGTTTTTGTAATATTGTTGTAATATTTGTTTTCAATTTGAAAATATTTTAAAATGTAATTTATTCCTGTGATGGTAAAACTGAATTTTCAGCATCATTACTCCAGTCTTCAGAGTCACATGATCTTTCAGAAATCATTATAATATGCTGATTTGGTGATCAGGCAAGATTTCTTGTTATTTTCAATATTTTTGTGTAGACCATGATGCATTTTTTGTCAGGATTCTTTTTTCATTGTTTATTTGAAATAGAAATCATTTGTAACATTGTAAATGTCTTTATTGTCACTTTTGTTCAAGTTCATGCATTCTTGCTGAATAAAAATATATATATATTTTTTTTGGTTACACTTTATTTTAAGGTGTCATTGTTACAGTGTAATTATATATTTAAGTACTGAGTAAGATTAAGCAACTACTTGTACTTACTATTGGGTTAGGGTAGGATTAGGATTTGGTTGAGGGTTAGTTACATGTAATTATGCATAATTTACTGTAATTACTATGGTAAGTACATGTAACATAATGTAACAAGGACACTAAAATAAAGTGTTACCATTTATTTTTTTCTTACTGCCCAAACATTTGACAAGTAGTGTATTACAATGCTTTACAGTTCTCACCTTGTGAGATAGATGAGGGAGGGTAAGGGCTGTCCGCCAGCTGATAGGGCTGAAGACTCGACATCGCAGAGGGTGGGAAACCACCAGGTATCAGGTGATTAAACGCCATCAGCTGATTGGCTCCTGCCTGCTTCCTCCAGCGAGCTCTTCGATTACTGAACCAAACCTGTAGGACAGAAAAAAAAAGAAGAAAAAAAAACTTATATTGAACATTCAGACACTCGAAAGATTGTTTTTATACTCAAACTGGTACTAAACTTAAAACATGACACATTTCAGCATGGACTTCCTATAACACCCCTTCTTATTCAGGAATATGATATTCAACCATGTTATTCCTATAAGAATGTGTTTGTGTGTGTCATGTATCTGAGTTTACACAGGCACTCTTTGTGTGTTCAGTAGCTCGAAGCTTGTTTGGTCTGATTTCAATCGAAACATCTGTGCTCATTAAAAAGCGATGACATCACGTCACGGGTTCTAGTTTAATTGGGTTAGAAGGACTTAATAATAGAGTTTATTAAAAGATTCTGTTTTGGGGGTTTTGGGCGACAGAATACTAGGGTAAAAACAAGAGGTCAGACGTGGCACAAAGAAGCCTGTGTTTATGCGAGTGTGTCATGTGACTTCGGGGCAGGGGTGCAGGGCTAAATGCTGGTAAATTTAGTCTCCCAGTGTAAACCACATTAACGTTTTTTTAGCGGCAATGCAACTTACGAGAAAGTGTGTGTAGAGTGATCACCGGCACACACAAAAAAGAGCCAAATATGTTATGGTCACATCATTAACAAAACTTCTACAGGAAGAAAAAGAGTTGGATATTACAAGTCTGTGCATGAATGTACCTGTACTCGTGCCTCTGTGAGTTTGGCTCTCTGAGCGAGCTCTTCTCTGGTGTATATATCAGGGTAATGTGTGCGTTCGAAAGCTCTCTCCAGCTCCTCCAGTTGCTCAGCCGTAAACGTGGTCCGACTGCGCCGCTGTTTCCTCTTTAGTGGCAAACCCGGTTCTGAGTCCACGTCTGAGCCCTCATCTGAGTGGCTTGCTACAAAGTAAACATTAAAATTAGATTATTATTACATAAAGAATAAAACCAGCACTCTGTTATCAGCTGTGAGAGATTTTCATTTATTTCAGCAGAGCACACATTTTTAAATGAGAAGTTATTGTCTAGAATTTAGATCAGTTCCTTGTACAAAGCATGGCTTCAAATGAGTTGGAATATATAGCTAAAAAGACTCTTTTATGATACATTTTTATGATACCCCAGTCCTTAATGGGTTTCATGATATAGAAAAGAGTGACCAAAATATTTGTATTCCACAGCATAAAGAAAGTCATAGGTTTGGAATAAAAAAAATAAAAATAAAATAAAATAAAATAAAATAAAATAAAATAAAATAAAATAAAATAAAATAAAATAAAATAAAATAAAATAAAATAAAATAAAATAAAATAAAATAAAATAAAATAAAATAAAATAAAAGCCATTTCCCCCTAAGTCTTGACTTTTTCAAGGAGACATTAGATAATATATAACATAAAATAAAATATAAAATAAAATAAAAAGTAAGTAAATATATACATTAAAATGTAATTAAATAAAATATAATTTCAAGTCCGCTAGTCCTTGAGCAGCAATACTCTAGAAATTATGTTGTAGTTCATGTCTTGATGCACAAGGGATCACTAATATTTAAATTAAACAAATTCTACATCCTGAATACACAAACATACACATTTAATGTAAAGAATGTACAAGATACCATAAGGAAAAAAGTTACAGCATACAGAATTCACAGCATGACAATTCTATAAATCACCTGCAAACCAATATCTGAACATTTATATTTAAAAACTTTACATGGGGCTAGATAAATTGACTGCAATATTGTTGTGAGTTATTTTGTTTCCACCTGCTTAATATTGAAGGCGAGTATCTGTAAGATTTACTCTCACCCAATACACACGTCACACATCACTCGCTCATATGCAGGTATTATTTGGGGTGAAGTTGGACCGGGTGAGAGGTTCTTTCGTAGCTAATTCAGCAGAAGAGAATGTTAGTGTGAGTGGACTAAAGCTCGGGGAATCTGTACCCAGAGGAGGGGGGCCCTATCAAATGATTAGGCTCCTCAAACTAGCGTGACAGCCAGCTATTGTCCAGTAATACGCCTCGAAAGCCCCCGTCCAGAACTCGCCAACGCCACATCTGCTTCGTCTGACACTAGCCATCTCCTTTCTCTTGTTCGCTCTCTCTTCGATTTTCACCCCCATATGGTTGAAAACACAAAACGTAAAAAGACGCCCAGACTTCGCCAAGCCACACCGCATCCGCAGACCCTAAAATTAAAACTGCAATTAAAAACGTCCATTAAACTTACTTTTCATTAAGCTTGAGTCCACATTCACCAAGTATAATAACCAAAAAAGTAAAGGATATGCAAAAAGTAGGATCCGCAATGTGTCAATCGCATGAATTTTCCTTTAGTAATCTATGTGAACTCATCTACTACATTTTTACAGTAGAGATGTCAAATCTTTTTGACTTTTTTAGTTGGAAAAAGTAATGCAGATGCCATAAATATACCAGGTAATGCTTCTATTTCACAAACAAAAACTCATCTGGACTTCCCAACAAATATACAGGTGTATTTCTCCTTCGGAGTGAAGAAGAAAGAGAAGAGAGAATTCAAGGTTTAATTGAAAATGATTAGTGAGAGTCACGCAAAGCAAACCCTTCGGTCTCCACCCTGGAGCCACACAGGAAATGCTACTGCATCTCTCCAGCATCTCACAGGAATTGGAATGGAAAGAGAGACAGGGATGGCTGTCCTTTACCACTTTTCCACCCTCTAACACTAGTGAAAAGTCTATTTTTTCATGCCATTTTTCCCAAAAGTCTGGACTATTTTCAGTAGACTGGAATGAATGAACGGACAGTTTTTGAGGACATGGTATACATCATATCCTTCATACAGAAAGCCCTCAGAGAACTGACTCACAAATTAAAAAAGCACATAAAAACATGTTATTCTCCCAAAACTAACATCCAGAAATCAAATCAAGTTTATAGGGGCAAGAGAAGAAGAAAAAAAAGAGCAAGAGAGCTTTCAAATCACTTTAGAAGCAAAACATCTCAGTTTTCGGTTTCTTTTTCTTTGTCTTCCAATTTACTTGGAGTTTCTATCATTACAGCTGCAAAAAAGTAAAGTACAAAAAAATAATTTGGGGAAAAATTGAAAAAATAAAACAAAAAAATAAACATCCCTTAATTCTCTTGAATTTTTATTATTGCCACTGCAAACATAAAATTAAAAATTAAATAAATAAAATGAAATAATAGGTGAATAAGCAAGTCGGTCTTCCCATAATTCCCTTGAGTTTCTAATATTACTGCTGCAAAAAGTCAAACGCTGCAAATAAATAAAGTAATATAAAATAAAAAATAACCCAAAATAAAAAGTAAATAAATCAAATAAAACCTAATTCTCTTGAGTTTCTATCATTACTGCAGCAAAAAAAAGTCAAACGCTATAGACTGTAATCTGTAAATTACACTGTTTCATGTGGCTCTTTCTCTCTTGCGCGCTTCCCTCTCTCTCTCTCTCTCTCTCTCTCTCTCTCTCTCTCTCACTCCATCTCTTTTGGGGAGTTATTTGGCAGTCTTTTGTTGGCCTGTTTAGTGAGAATGGTGACTGAGCTCTTTGGAGTCTGATTTCCACGCTCCATCTGTAGGTTCCATGAGCTGGGTCCGGGCAGCATTGAGGCCCCTGTCACCTGCCTGGCAGGGGGCGGGGGGGGAGGTGGGCACAATGAGGGCTGGACGCAGGGCAATGGGGGCTCCGCAGGGGAACAGCGGGGGGCCGCCCCCGAACCCTTCCTCCTCCACGGCCAGGGGGTTACGGAGGTGGAGGTGGCGGGGGGGTGACGGGGAAAGAGCGATATGGAGAGAGTTAAGGAGAAAAAAAGAAGATGAAGAAGAGGGGGCTGATCGCTCAATGGCACCTGGGGGACTAGTTTAGTGACTAGAGAGGGTGTGTGGGAATAGCGATTCTAGTTTAAGATGATTGTCAGCCCCGGTCTCGTCCATCATGTCCATTTACAGCACTGACGTACGCTAAACAGGCACTTCTCGGAAAAAAAATTATCATTCCATGATTTTACATGGATATTTAACTTCACCGGCAAAGCAGCCATACAGCCATAGATCAGATTAGAGATTCATTTAACATCATAAACCAGATTTGGTTACACTTTATTTGAAAGTGTCTTTGTTACACTGTAAGTATACATATAAGTACTGAGTAATATTAATTAACTACATGTACTTTCTATAGGGTTAGAATTAGGTTTTAATTTAGTTTATGGTTAGTTACATGTAATTTATAGTTATTACCATAGTAACTACATGTAACAATGTAACAATGACACTGTAAAATAAAGTGTTACCCCAGATTTACTCTGAGAATCAGATCAATACAGACAGAAATTTCTCCCATAATTCCCCTTTAAAAAGAAACAGGATTTTAACAACCTTTAAATATCAACACTTTTTTTTAAATGACAAAGTAAAAATGCATCGAATTTTCACAGAAATACCAAAAGCTTCCCATATGGAGAGTAGCGTATGTCAACAAATCATCTTAGGCGCCGTTTACACACCATTTTCAACTAAAAAAGGGAAACTTTTTATACATTTTGGCAGTTCATTTACACGACAACAGTGTTTTGGTGGCCTGAAATACACAAACTTTTGAAAACGGGTTTCAAAGTTCAAGCGTTACTGTAAAAGATAGCGTTATCGTCTCCCTGTAAACTACAAAAATGAGAATTTGTGAAAACAGTGACTTCATGCACGTGCTTGTTCAGTCTATACTTGTTCAGTGTATAGGCGCGTACTGGCCTGGCATGAATGATACAGCGTTTGTAGTCGGTTTCGCGGATCCGTGTGAACGGGGATCCTTTTGACAATGTTGTCGTCTCTACGCGAAAGACGCAAAGGAAAAACTTTTCTTGTTTCTTGCGTAAACATACCATTAGTCTGTAATTGTGTGAAAACACTTGTTAAGCTGCTGAAAATGGCACTGAAAATGTTTGAATTCTTAATAAATCAAGGGTCTTATGACTTGAAAACATCTCGGCAACACTGACAAACTCACAGATTCAGTCACTGTCCTTCAGAATTTCAGCAGGACAGGAAACTCACACTGTGTCCACTTCCCACAGCATACCTGTCCCAATACACCACCGACAGCTCAGCCCATCTATCTTCTCACGCTCATCTACTCTGCATCTCTTTGACTTTTGACAGAGGTTTTGTCTTTCATCTGCAAAAAATCCATTAAAGCAGACAACTGAATGTCTCGCTACAATGAGTGATATGATGCACCAAGAAAAGGAGAAAAAGACTGAGGAGGCAAGACAGGTAGCTTGTGGACCACTTAAAAGTAAAAGTAAAGTAAAAGTAAAGACATTATTCAACCAAATTAAATTATGAAACAACATACATAAGAACTAGGGGAGTAAACATTTGCTTTGAAAAACTAAATTATGCAATGTGTCACAAAATTTGGAATTTTTGTCATGATTTGGTTTGGCTTCGTTTGGTATGACTATATTATTTTCAAATATAAAGTGTAACTGGAAGGACAATCTACACCTACGAGTTGATATGATCTGGATATGGAGGAATTTTCCTGTAAATAGGACAACATTTTTATTTTTATATAGAAAATGAACACATTACATTGGGTTTTATTGTATTAATTCAAATAAATTATTTTGGTTACTAATTACATTCAAAATAAAATTCTGTAATCAAAACATCGCACTTGTCAGATTTTTACACCTATAGACACTTTAATATGTCTGAAATTATCAAAACGTATTAAAATGACTGCTTAACTTCACAGTAGTTATATATAATAGTAATTCTGCAGTCATTGCTTAAATATCCCATTAGCTGGAGGATGTGTGGAAGTTTTGGAGCTTCTAACCACAGGAAGAGTCATCAGAAGGTCTATTGTTATTTAGTGAGCGTTAATTCACGATACCAGCACATGGTGCCTCTCGCTCACACATCAGATTTATATTCCTCTCACACACAGGACAAACCCCACAAACCTGCAGCCTGCCAGCTACACACAGCATTTATCAGTGCACTCGAGAAAAGAGAGAGAGATAGAGAGAGAGAGAGAGAGAGAGAGAGAGAGAGAGAGAGAGAGAGAGAGAGAGAGAGAGAGAGAGAGAGAGAGAGAGAGAGAGAGAGAGAGAGAGAGAGAAATGAGTGCTCTGAATGAACTCCGTAGCATTTGGATGGACGTTAAAGTGGATGTGGTGAATTCCAGGCATAATCACAGAGAAACAAGAGAAGACTGCAAAACAGAAGCCAAAATGACGCAAAGCAAACGCAGCTTTATGCAAAACTCGAAGAGAGTTTGCTGACTTTAAAATGATGGATTTGAAAACCCAGAGGAAAACTATTGCTCGAAGGTTGCTAATTTCATAGCTCAGCATGTCATCAAACTTACTTCTCAAAATATCTTATTTTATGCTCCACGGAAGAAAGAAAGTTAAAACAAAATGAGGATGAGTAAATGATGACAATTTCTATTTAAAGCGATAGTTCACCCAAAAATGAAAATTTTACCCTCAAGTTGTTCCAAACTTGTATGAGTTTCTTTCTTCTGTTGAACACAAAAGAAGATATTTTGAAGAATGTTGGTAATCAAACAGTTGATGGATCCCATTAACTTCCATAGTAGGGGAAAAGAAATACTATGGAAGTCAATGGCTACCGTCAACTCTCTGGTTACCGACATTCTTTAAAATATCGTCTTTTGTGTTCAACAGAAGAAAGAAACTCATACAGGTTTGGAACAACTTGAGGGTGAGTAAATGATGACCTTTTTTGGGGGGAGGAGGGATGGTGAACTATCCTTTAATGATCAACTTTGTCTCAGATGCTTCTCCCAATGTTTCTTAAAACACAAAAACTGTGTTCATTATTAACATACAATAAAATGAATCCGAATTTAGTCTTGGAAGAATCTGAGGAGAAACATTTGAGTTCTTTTAACCTGACATCATATCTGAGCGCAGTCTGAGGCGTTTTAAGGGTCTTATCTGCAACATGTGAGATAACTGGAGTGGTTTTCCTCAGAGGAAACAGACTCGATTTGCTGAAGAAATTGAGATTTGGAAAAGATCTCCTTTGTGATTTTCCTACAGGAAAGTCAGGTTGGCAACTCTAACGCTACACGCACTTTGACACGCAAACAAAGCCGCAAAAACAAAGAGATAAAGTGAAAGTAAACACAGGGATGTTGGAGCGAGAGCATCAGAGTCCACAGACGACCATCTGGGCAGTTTATAGCTCCTGGTAGGGGAGAGTCTTCTCCTCCTCAGGGGCTGTTAAATGGTTGGGTAATTGAGCTCCTGACATGTGTTCCCCAAACAAAACAAAAGAGAGAAGAGACAAATGAAGCATTTATTTGCAGCGTGGAGGAGTGCTGGCCCTTTCAGCCCGCGCCCCAGCCAGCCACTGGTGAGTGAATTAAAGAGTATATAGAATCCCAGCAGATGTAGGGAGAAGAATGGTTAACGGAACGATCACGACTCCATCTGGGGTTGGCATTTTGTTAAGAGGGAGGAGCAGGGAGTCACTCAACTCGCTAAAGAGCCACGACCCCAGCAGCTGCCCCGAGAGAAACCGAGCGAGAGAGAAAGAGAGGAAGACGGAGGAAGAGAGACAAAGAGGAGAAGAGCGCGTTTGAAAGATCATTTTTAACCTTGCAGGTGGACTAAAACAAGATCGGACACTTTTGGACAGTATCATCCTTCACTGTAAAAAATGTCTAACCTCTCCAAGTCAAAATTTTCTAGTGACTGGTCACATCTAAATTTTTAAATTGGCCCAAGTGCAATTCTTGTTGCAATAGTCTGTTAACATTGACTCGATGAGAAATAATACGTCAGACTAATTGAAAAATTTAGATGTTATCAGTCACTAGAAATTTTTGACTTGGGGATGTAATTTTTTTTTACAGTGTTGAAATAGGCCTACTTTCTGGATGACTAACTGTGCTTACTGTTAAAAATACTATGGTATCAGGGGTCGAGTTTGCCTGTTGCCTATATGGGTGCAAAATATGCATGATCCAAAAGTTATTAAACATAAATTTAAAATGGCCTGGAAATGCTCATATGATATTTATTTACTACATCATTATATAATGTCAATTTATCAATATGCACTATTGTTCAAAAGTTTGGGGATAGTAAGATTTTTTTTAATGTTGAAATATGCTCACCATGGCTGTATTTATTTGATAAAAAAATTCAGTAAAAACTGAAATATTATTACAATTTAAAAATAACTGTTTTCTATTGTATTATATTTTAAAATGTAATTTGTTCCTGTGATGCAAAGCTGTATTTTCAGCATCATTACTCCAGTCTTCAGTGTCACATGATCCTTCAGAAATCATTCTAATATGCCGATTTTCTGGTAAAGACATTATTTTAAGTTCTTTGTGAAAACCCTAATATTATTTCTTTTTTTCTATCAGGATTCTTTGATGAATAGAAATGTCAAAAGAACAGCATTCATTTGAAATAGAAATATTTATTAATTACTTTCTTTTTGTTCAATCTAATGCATCCTTGCTGAGTAAAAGTATTCATTTTGTTTAAAAAAAAAAAAAACCTTACTGACCCAAAACTTTTGATTGCTAATGTAATAAATAAATTCATATATAATCACACAAAGTGAATTATGGTTTAAAAAAAGCCCGTGAGTTTTTAAATCGTTGTTCTGTGTATTAAAAAGAAATACGTTAAGGTCCAATTTAAGAGAAGGACACAAGGAACATAAAGGTGGGATGCTGAGGCATTTTGGGTTCCCAGCATGCTTTGCTCATTATGATGTCAGAACAGGACAGAGGTGCCTGTTGCAGCATGGAATCGCTCCCAACAACGGGACAAAGCCAAAACGCAGCACCCACGCAGCGACTGCACCGCAGGAACACACACCACATGCTCCTAAATATACGCGCTCATTACATTGACATCACGTTATATTTATGCATGCTTTTGTACCAAACATGCACATATTGAGTAAGCCATTACTGGGACAGGTGGGTCAAATGCTAATATGACAAAATGACACAAAACATCACTGCAGATACAATCCACATGTGGAGCAAAATGTAGACCGCACCTCTCAACATACAAAACACATTATCTTTGATATTCACTTCTACTTCTACAAAAGAACTAAAACTTATTACACAGCATTAAAACATTTTGAAATAAACTGTAGAATTAATTGAATCATTTATGCTTAAAAATTAAATAAAAATTTAATACAAATATTTTGTTTATCTTTAATATAATATTTAAAAATAATTATATGAATTATATTTAAAATATTATTTTTATTTTTTTTAAGACTAAATATATTTTTATTTAACAAGAATGCTCTGAAAATCTGATATATTATGCAACATTTCTCTTGTTTTAGGGATATTTAGATGTTTTTTGCAACAACAAAAAAATAAATACAAATATAGTGATTAAGAATTTGATTTTTTACATTGTTTCTGAATCATATATTAAAATTTTCTGTGGAAAAAGATGCTAAATAGCACATTCAAAACACAGTATAATGCAACCATTTAATGCAAATCAGTTCTCCTTTGTGTTCTTTAGTTTCAAAGCATTTATTGGCCATCATAGAGTGTCTGTTACCTGTCACACTGAACAAACACATTATCTTAACCCGCACTTCCAACAGAGAGGGAGTTTGCACAGCCACTGACCCAGGACTCCCCCTTGACCCTGCCCAGCCACATCTCACCCTCTCTGGGGTACAAATAAGAGACTGAAAGTCCTATGCAATGCCCTGCGGCCCTGATTCAAATACACACAAACGTTTGGATTCAGCAGGAACTTGGTAACCACACTAAGTAGGTAAAACGTCTTGTGTTTCTTTAAACAACAGCTAATATGCACCACATTTTTTAAAAAAGAATCAAAAAGGGGTTTACAGTCTAATGCCAAAAGGAACCTATTTAAAATATCAAATCGATGTATATATGCAACATCAAGTTTTTACACCAACAAAATACCACTGAGTGAACTTAACCTAATTCTTTATATGAATACAGGTATTTGTTGAACCTAGAAACACTGTAAAAAAAAAAAAAAGAAAAAAAAAGTATTGCTGTGATTATTTATCACAATTTAAAAATAAAAAATTTGAATAATAAATAATGTGTTGTTTCAACTTAAAAAAAAAAGGTATGTGTTTGTACTTGACTTAAAATATTAAGTTTAGTTAACTTTAGTTAGGTTTAGGTAAGGTTGATATTTAAGTTATCTCAACAAATTTTAAGTTGTTAAGTAACTGCAACAATATTTTTTTTACAGCGTTGAAGAATCGTAATTGTTAATGTTCAAAGGCTATGATGCAATGATGAAACATGAAGTTCAAAAACCTACACAACAAAGCGTGTAATGCATAAGAAACACTAAACAAAGCATATTTGAGACTTGGTTTTGTAAAATGACAGCGTTTCCCCTGAAAATTGTACTCATTAAACTCACTTTTTAAAATGATGTAAACAGGCAAAAACAACAGTTGGAACATGTTTGAAGTTTCAATTGACAGTCTTCTGTAAATTCTCCAAAACCAAATGAATTCTGTCTGAAACAAATCAGAAATTGCACGTTTGAGTTGGAAACGATGATTTCTGCTCGTCTAAGTTACATAGAGTAAATAAAGTCAGCTAACAATGGTCCACTGTAGAAGCTTGAAGTCATAAGGCTGGAGCTTCATGCAGCCACTAAACCTTCCAGAACAACGAGAAAACTCCGCTCATTCAAGCTTTTAGCCATCTTAACGTGATTCTGCCGTCATCTCTAAAAGATTCCCTCTCTCTCCGGGTCTCTCCCTCTCTCACCAGCAGCACTTGGCAGTTAAGTAGTGAATTTCCTCAAGTTAAGTGATTGACAACGGCGTCTAGCTCTTCTCAATTAACTGCCTCATTGTGAGTCTTTATGGCAAGGCCCCTGAAACCCTCGACCTCTCCTTTCTCCTCCTTTTCATCGCTCCTTTGCCAGAGTTTCACTCACACAAACACTTGCAAGAAAACAGAGCGCTCTATTCGGCGAGGAGCCCCTATTCTCATTGACCTTCTATTGCTCACTTTTTCTTTTGGACACTTCAAACCGTCTTTGAGAAGAGAGGAGTGGAAGAGGAGTCCATCAGTCGCTAGGGGCTGGTCCGGGTTTGACCCCGCACCCCCACTTCAAAGATGCTTCGCATTCATTAATTGTTCTTTGAATTAATATTTGAGGATCACAATGCTGGTGCCAGCGTATAAAGCGGACCTAATGAAGCATACAGGCAGCATTCACTTGGAGATAAGCTTGGTGCGACCGCGTGCATGCATGTTTTCTTCCTTTGCGTGCCACTTTGAAATCAAATGGAATGACATCATGTGGAAATGATGCACGGTCTACGTCGTTTCTGAGAACGCCACGCAAACGTGCGAATGGGACAACAACGACTCTACACATTGTCTCTCGGTCAAAAGACGTTTAATCTTTATTGCCGCCTAAAAACCTCGATTGATGTTCGGATAACTTTGCGATCCGTAACCTCGATGAACTCGGAGAGAGAAGGGCGAAGCTTGTTAGGTTTCAAGGAACTGCTGAATAAAAGGCAGATGATTGCTCATCTCCATTCCCGCAGGGCCCCGGAATCATGACTGAGGAACATTCCAGCAGAGAGAGAAGAACCCTTGTTTATTGATCGAAGAGGCAGATCTCAAAAGAATGTATAAAATTAGACCCCAACGAGCTAGATATGGCTATAGTTGCCCATCTGTGGTCCAGTTTTGGACAAATACATCTGGCTTTACAGCTCCGAGTACAATTGTGGCTGCGAAAAAAAGAAATCGGCCCAAAAATATCTGTTTGTTATTGTGTGACACAGCTGTCTTTTTTTGCCGTGCATCTTTTGCTCTCCCTCCTCGATCTCCCCCCTTTTCTATTGAGCAAGTATCCAGTCAGCAAAGCAGGCAAAAGCCCTATTTTATTTACACAAACAAAGTCCTCCTTGCTTTCTGGGACAAAGGCAGCTGAATCTTTCATGTGTTGTCATTGCTTGATTCTCTCTGTCCTCCTGGCTATTGGCCTGCTGGGAGACAATGAGCCCAGGAGAAAAGCAGCAGATTGTTGGAATGCAGCTCAATGAAACTAATTATTACATGTTGACTGCGTTCACCATGGCACGTCTGAAAGCACTAAGCTCATTCAATTGGCCTCCACGGGACTCCCTTTCAAAAAAACTTGATCCCTTTGACTGTTTGTATTTCTGAGTTTTCTTTTTCGCCTGCCGTGAATGAGAATCTGTGAGAGAGGGGCCGTGGCTCTTTGATGACTTTAGTTACTTTTAATTAGCTAAATGAGGCTCGAGGATTGTCAGTTTTCCCAAAGTTAATGGTATAGGAAAAAGGAGGGGATGTGCTCAGGCAAACACAGCATTGTGGGAGAAGTTTTATCGATTAACTTATGACGCCAGGCACTAGAACCGTCCCTTGACGTTCTTAAAAACTGTCTTGAACGTATTAGCTTTCATTTTGTTAACTGAAGTCATTATAATATTTTTAACCTAAACAAGAGAGGAGGCCAGACTGATCCAATAATTTTAAGGGTGGAAATCCAACTTATGAAAAACATGATTTTTTTTCTCCCTCTCTCTCTCTCTCTCTATATATATATATATATATTTTTTTTTTATATTTTTTTTATATAAATAGAATCATTTCTAAATGATCATGTGACTTAAGACTAGAGTAAAGATGCTGAAAATGCAGCTTTGCATCACAGGAATAAATTACATTTTAAAATATAATTAAATAGAAAAAAGTTATTTAAAATTGTAATAATATTTCTGTTTTTACTGAATTTTTTATCAAATAAAAGCAGACATGCTGAGCATAAGAGACTTATTTCAACATTAAAAAAAGTGTAAAGAATGTTAAATAATTTAAAAATCACAAATTATTACAGGATAAAAAAATCTAAATGTTTGCTCTGAGCCTCCTGATCAAACAACTTTCAAGAAACATATTTTAAAGCGTATGCTCAATCCATGTATTAGTAAGCAATGGTCCTCTACTCTGCCTTTTCCCAGACAAATAAATCTGAAGGGGACTTTGCTTTGATCTCAAGCCTTTAAGGGGCCCAACAATAGGTTTTGAAGGAGCAGGGGCCCAGATCCAACACACCCCTCTTACCCGACAACTATAGACTCAGCAAACATGTACTTAATCAATATTTGGCTAGAGAACACCCTCTTGATTCTGAAAACACCCTTTTGAGATTTTAACTGAGTACCGAATAGGAAAAAACAACAACTCCCACAAGCAGGGAGGAGAGAGTGAAATACAGCCAGCGCAGAATCAGCCCACTGCAAACAAACGGACGAGAGTGAATGGAGAGAGGAGAAGTTTACAGTGTGTCAATGGAGATCAGGACTCATTGAGTTTTATGATGTAGACACATCTACATGTGAATAAAAGCCAGAGGTGATTGATCCTTCTAGGAAAACAAAAACATTAACGGGGCTTTGAAAAGGCTGTTTTCCTTTCTCCTTTCCCCTTGCGCTTCCTTTCTTTCATTCACTGTTTTGTTCTTTCTTTCTTTCTTTCTTTTTTCCAATGCAGATATAGACATCTAACTAACTGTGTTGCAAGTCCAGGTTTAAATGCATGCAAATACAACACAAAAAGCTTCTAAAGCTTTAGCCCTAAAAAGTTTCATGAAAACTAGCTCTGCTACATTGTTAAAAAAAAAAAGTTCTATGTTTTGACTTATCACAATCATTTCTGGCAAGTACATCACAAATAAATTCAGAGTGGTTGGATTAAGTGTAATTAAACATACGGAAAGAGTCTGCAAACAGCAAAACATACTGTAACAATCACATTCATACTTAAAAATGCCTGTTGGGAGCTGGCAACAAACTCTTATCAAATCAGCAACATTTCTCATATCTGATTAAAAAACACTCCATATACCTGAGAGCACTTTTTTTTTTTTTTGTAGAAGTTTGTTTAACTGGATTAAGTCACTGAAACAATAAAGCAGGTCAAATGAACAGTGCATGTTGTTTAATATACACATTTCAACGTTTAAAAAGCAAAATAAAATGCCTATATCAACTGAGGCAATGCACAATCTAAAGTTAGTCAAGATACAATACAATAACAATTTGGAGTTGAACTAATGACTAAAACAACTTTGAGTTTACTTCACTAGTTTTTCTTAACGCAGCAAGGTTTTTAACAGTGCATTAGCAAAGTTGTGCGTTTCAAAAGTTCATATCAATCATCAATCTCCAAACAACAACAACATATCGACAGTCGTTTGTTAAACTAATTACCAACTGATCTGTATTCGTGATGGCGGTGCTGGAAAAGAGAGAAGGGAAAGGCCAGTGAGGAATGAATGCGCGCCCCGGGCGGAGAGGAAGGGGGCGGGTTTTTGTCCTGAGATGAAAGTGGGGAGGAATAAAGGGCTCGATTTAATCTACTAGAAAAGGTTTTCATTGCAATGACTGAGTATAATGTGCGCCAATTGTAGCGCGGCCCATGACGCGGGGTGAATCCGGCTATAGCGCGCACAGAGCTCAGTTTCTCTCTCCACTTGACATCTAGAACAAACTCCACTGCGCAAGAATTTCAGGCCTGTGGGGGTTAGAAAAACGCGCTGCCTGTATCAATTTCCAAGTTAATACATACAATTTCTTCTTCAACTGGGGAAATGGGTTTTGCCTCGAGGCTATCGCCTGTGTGAATGTTAAAGATTTTTATGATATTCTGATACGTTGTTTTGACATTTGAGTGTCACTAATTAAATTTCCATGAAAAAAATGCAGTTTGATTGGCTAATTAAGCCTATTTAATGAATTACTATCTGTGCGAATTTTTCAGCGATTTTCGTTATTGTGTCTCGCAACACTTAGCAATGTTAGCCGTGGGAACTGTGAACTAGGCCTAGGAGTAAAGGATTTTAAACAAGCAAAATTTGAAGCACAAAAACGTTTTTATGATAATGTTTGAGTTACTAATTAAGATTCAATGAAAAAAGTGCAGTTTAAATTCGCTAATTAGGCATATCTAACGAATTACTATATCTATTCGAACTTTTCAGCGATTTTCGCGGCGTTATCGTGTATCCCAAACTAATGTTAGCAATCAACTATCAGTAAAGCATTTTAAACAAGCAACATTTTAAGCACAACATTTTTTTTTTGTTTAATGATATATGTGATGTGTGCATTTTTAACAAATGATCTGAGAGTAGGCCACTTCTGATTTGTCGATATACCGTTTGATACAGGAAAGCGTAGAGCGGCGAACTGATATGAATAGGCCTACCTTATGTGAACTCGTAATTTTGATTTTATGGTTACTGAAACGATTGTTAAACAGCATATGCAAAAAGAATCAATTTCAGACATCAACCTATATTTGTTTTGACATCCTTGGGAAAGTTCATCATGGGGGCCAGATGATCAAACTTTCAATAGCCTATTATTTACTTGTTTTAAAAAAAAATAGGCTATATTATGTAAAAAAAAAATTATTTTTATTAAGCCTATTAATCACTTTTAATTTAAACAATCGAACAAGGAATTACATTTAAATCCAAGTATTTAAATGTGAAACGTTATTTTTAATGGCCTCGATCTTAAAATTCTTAGCCTACCTACATGCTGATCAACAAGTGTTAAGTTTATGCTTAAATGTAGGTAAATATTAAAACATCCTAAAAATTAAGCATAACCTCTTAATGTTATTGACGTCGTTTTTTAGGGTGAAAGAGAAAGTTCCAAGACATGATCTAGCTAGAAATGGACACATTATTCAGGCCTCGAAGTCTAAAACACTTCTGAGTCGGGACTACGGTCATTCGTGAATAATTCATCTCTCATTGCCCGTCCATAATGTCCTCTCTGCACCTTTTGTTGGACCGTTTTTTCTTCCTTTCTTTCCAAATTTTGAAAAGCTTGGAGTCTTTTGTCAGGACCAAGCTACTGCTAGGCCGAGCTTTGTCCTGGGGAAACTGAAGCGTGAGTCTCATGGACTCTTTCGCTTTTGTTTCCCAAGTTCATCCTCAAGTGTCCGATTGTGCACCGCAGGAGCGTCTTTTAGTGAACGCTATTCTTGGACAAATGTTTGATTTACTGATTCGGCCAGTTTCACTCCAGGAACGTCTCGTTTTAGGAGGTTAATCTCCGATGCTCCTCAATTCAGTTTCAATGAGTTTAAGGAAAGACAACAACAACAACAAAAAACGTTAAAAATATAGGCCTAGCCTACTGCATTTTGGTGCCAAAAGATTCAAACTGAAACATTAAAAGCGATATTCATTCGGGGAAAAATAAATCCATAAAAAACAACCTTAATGTGCTTATGACATTCACGCACTTCCAAACCCCTCCGCTTTCTTTTCTTTTTAAATAGGCTACTGTCTTAACAGAAAATATGTATATTAGCATCTAATAATAATAATAATAATATGCATGATTGTATTGTTATTATTAGTATTATTATTATTGTTGTTGTTGGTATTAAGTAAAAGATGTTAAAGGCTGTAATAAAACTAAACGCATTGTGCTTATCTCAAATCCGCAAGGAAAAAAATAAAACTCGTCAGAACTTACATCTGTCGCCGAGAATCCCGTCGATGCTGTGTTTGGCTCGTCTTTCGTTTTCCTCGATCTCCCTTTTTTCCACTTCATCATCATCCTCATCTTCATCTCCGTTTCCACCAAATTTACAGCGCAGCATGCGGCTGATGGAACTCACTGCGGAGAGACATGGAAAGCTTCATGAAATCACATCACACAATTGCACTTGTTGAATGTTTAAACGCCTGAAAATGCGCTAGTATAACATTTAAATCCTTAACACGAGGCATTTAAATCTTAATATATAAGATTAGGGCTGTTTTAAAGTCACACGTGTTTTTTTTTTGTTTTTTTTAAGCAACAGGTGTGGTAAAACAATATCTTAAAAACATGAACTAAACTGCAGAGATTGCCAGATAAAGTTCAGTACCTGAGGGCACGTTATTTCGGTCGCAGATTCCATCTTTCAGAAGTTTATCCCGAATCTCCCAGCTGAACATCCCTGGATTCTCTCTCTTGTATTCTTCGATTTTCTTTTCCACATCGGGAGTTGTGCTCTGCTTTTATTACAAAGGTAACACGATAATTTATTAAATTGTTATATCCTTATATAGTTTTCTAAAACACTTTTAAAATATCTAGCAACAATTAGAACAAGGATGTATGGGTAAAATAATCGGTTTGTATTTAGTTTTTTGAAGTTCATAACATAATATAATGTTTATTTCATTGTTTGGCAGTCATTAAACGAGGGGAAAATATATTGTGGGTTGTAAAACAATTTACAGTAAATTCGCATTGCACTTAAACAATTAGTTTGACAAACTCATGCCATGGAATACCTTTTTATTTTCTAATTCTTTAAAGAAAAAATCAATGCACTGGTGCTTCAAAAGACTCACAGACAAATTAACTGATATAAAGACATTTTTGGCTAATTAGAACCATACAAAATGACTTATTTGTTGCTGAACCTATAGGTGGGAACCATTAAAAATATTAGCCTTTATTCTGTCTACTGAAAAAAAACAACTATGGGCACAACCATAAAAATACCAAACATTTGGTAGTTCTGAAGTCAATCAAAACTCTTTATTTGCAAAACTCCAAAGTTAAATGTAAAACTGATACAAACTGTATAATAAAGTCAATAATACAATGCAGCCCTATACATATGTCCTACCTTGGGTTTACTGCCACCAATAGCACCGGGCCGAATGGATCCGGTCTCCTGGTACCTGCATAAAATTTTGGACACACATCCGTGCGAGACGCGCAGCTGTCGGGAGATGACGCACGGTCGTATCCCGTGATGGGCCATCTCTACTATCTTGTGGCGGATGTGATTGGGCAGAGGCCGTCCGTTTATGAAGACTCCACCGAGCTGGTTCACGCGGCCCTGACCTAACGGCGTGGAGACTGCAGCAAGAGGAGGAAAAGTCAGTGACTGACACTGTATTCAACCATTTCCTTGTGCTAAAAGTCAAAATATATTCAGCATGACAGCGGTAAGTTCTTTCCTATGATCAGCGAGCCTCCAAAACAACTACACAACAACAATAAAACTAATTGCGTAATACTAATAACAAATGCTAATTATTTATAAATACTACAACTAAAAAAAAAAAAAATTGTTGGCCATCTGACAAAAAAAAAGAATAACAATAATTAGCAAATGCTACTACACTTAAAGTATTTAAAAAGTAGCTATATAAAACCTGTAAAGTTTATATATATATATATATATATATATATATATATATATATATATAATATTTTATATAGGCTAAAACAAAGTTTGGAAACACTAATTTTAGTGTCATTGTTACATATGTAACATGTAATTACTATAGTAATAACTATAAATTATGCATATTTACAAGCAACTAACCCTCAACCAAACCCTAACCCTATAGTAAGTACATGTTACTTAATATTACTCAGTACTTAAATGTATTATTACAGTGTAACAAAGACACCTTAAAATAAAGTGTAACCCAAAGTTTTTATAGAACATGGTAGCTAAGTAGGCTATTAAATACATTTCATTTCATTACTCTACTAAATTTATATCACTGTACAAAATGTTCGCTATTATGTTGTTTGTTCTTTGTTTTGTTGCAGCTTGAACGTGGTTGAAAAACTACAATTTTGTAACCTTGACACCACAAAAGAATTAGACCCAAGTTTTCAATGTTAGTGAGTTGAAATTTTTACACTGTAATTTCCAATATTAAGGTCTATAATGTCCCTTTTCTTTCTCCAATCAGAACATTGAAGTGCATCAGATCAAATCTGCTTTATGAAGAATCAAGTCTGTGAATGCATCTAAGCCCAGGCTGTGTAGTATAGCTAACACCTTACCCTCCAAGGAATAGCCTCCTCTCGGGTAGTTTTGGGGTGGCGTGGGGCGCATCATCCTGGAAATGCCCCCCGCTAATGCGGTCATATCTCCTCTGCGCGGAAATAAACGGGTTCACGAGCACTTGATAGAAGAAGGGGATTTATCCAAAGGAGAAGCACTTATCGTCAAGTGTCAGTGGACTGTTGAAGTACAGCTAGTCTTCAGTTAAAAACGAAAAGTCAACTTCAAAAGTCAAAACGTCGCTGTCAATCCTCTGAAGTTAATCACGGATATCCAGGTTTTCTCAAAGCGGTTTGGAAGATACAATTCTCAGAGCTTCAGTTCCGTTGTTGTTGACACACTTGTTGTTGTGAATTGAAATGGTGATCAGTGGCGAAACATTTTATCAGTTGTTGAGTTGTTGGCTCCTTCTACCCATCGAGGACTGTGATTGGTCAAGGAGGGAGGGTCCAAAGATCTGGGAAAGCCTTCTGATTGGTCCAAATCTCGAAACTTTCTTGTGCCATGACCTCGGGAGTTCAAGGGGATGTGTCACTGATAACACCCTCAGACATAAACTGTGATGCTGAGAGCAATCTGGAAGATAACACTGACGCACTGACGAAAATGATTTCATTTCAATAACATTTCAGTTTCTTTAATGCAGTGGTTTGGATCAGTGGTTCTCGACCGTTCCCAAAAGCCCTCCAAATTTAAACAATTTTGATGCCTTCCTTATCAAACTTATCGTTAATAGAGGCCACAAGACCTGCAATGGAAGAGTCAGCTAAGAAGGATATACAAAATGTAGTGGGACGAGTAGGGAAGCTTTCAGGAACAAAGTTGGGAAGCACTTCAGAGTTGCTCCATGCATTTTGCGTTCTTCTGTCACAACCGTGTTTATCTATTGAACATGAATCCTTTTCAAACCCCAACTTTTAAGTAAAAAACCCCAAAGCTGCACAGCACAGAGGTATTTATTGTATGCTTGTGGACAGTAGAGTCTCTGCAGAATGAAAGGAGCAGCTTGCGGGGGTCTCAGCAGGGTATGACGCCGAGAGTGCCGTAAAATGTGTCTGTGGAGACGAGTACAATTGTGAAGAAGCGTTATTTATAACGCAGAGACATTCAATATAGCCATCCATCCCACTCATTCTCTTGCATTACTCTGCATTTCTCTCTCTCACACACACACACACACACACACACACACACTCTCTCACTCTCTCCATCTCACATTCAGATGCTCCCCCTCTGTTCCCCGCAGTCACTGAAGTTCCTTTTCTTTGCAGGAGCTCATTGAGAACCTCACGTCAGTCAAACGGGCCCGTTCATTCAGAGTGACCCCTTATCAATCAAACAGAAAAACTATCACACTTTCAACTGTTCAAACAGAAGAACCCACTCCGAGTAAAAAAAAAAAAAAAAAAAAAACTTAGTTCTGTTGCTATTACAATACTGAGAGAGGGGGCATAAAGTCCTGAATCCGATTTCCATCAGACTAATGTGACAAATACGCTGGCTGTCATCTCAGAGACGTCGACAGTTCAATCAGAGGGTATAAAGTGCCCCTCTGGTCCTCTGGGATGTAGGCATTATCGCATGTTTCGCGGCGGCGGCGGATAAGCGCATGTTATTGCGGTCCCAGGTGCTTCATAAACGGATTAGCGCAGCGGCGTGGAGAGTGGAGCCCGGAGCCCGAGCGGTGCGCCACAGGCCAGGCTGCCCTCAGAACAAGAGAAGCCCACAGACGCACAACTGACTTTAATTGACATCTGACCGTTTCTGCCGGATTGGCCTGAGGGACAAAACATCAAAAGTGAAGTGAAATCATTGCAATTAATATCGGACATTTCTCATCTATCTATCTATCTATCTATCTATCTATCTATCTATCTATCTATCTATCTATCTATCTATCTATCTATCGAAAACCCCATAAAATCCCATATTAATATTAGTAATAGCATATTTAATAGTATTTGTATTATATTTTATTTTAAAAAATGTAACAACAAGAAGTGGAGGAAGAAGAAAAAGGTTGTTTATTGTTGGCGTTCATTTAAACTTTGTAGCCTAAACAAACAAAAAAACTAACATGTTTTAAACTAACATCGTTGTTTTTCTTAATTTTTCAAAAAAAAGTAGCCTGAGCAATAATAATAATAATAATAGTAATAATTAATAATTAATAATAATAGATAAAAAAGAATACTTTAAACTTCGACAACAGATGGAGGAAATCGCGTTCATTTACGCACTATTAACACTTCTCTCATTTTTAAAACTAAGTTGTAAGGTGAACTCATTTAAGTCACACAATAATAAAGGAAAAGTGATGTTGTGTTAAAGTTGAGTCTATTAACTAGTAGGCTGGAATTTGTCTCAGGGAAAGTCAACTAGCGAAAATGTCGCAGTAGTTATTTAATATAGGATAGGCCTGCATTAAATACAACGTAAAAGTCAAAATGTAGGTAGCCCACTATCAGAAGAAAATACTACAAAATACCCCTAATAACTCGTTGTTGCCCTAGCCAGGTCTGTTAAAAGTTAAATAAATCATATTCATGACTTGCTTTCATGACATAAAGCAGTTCATTTAAGAGTAGAATTACATAAATAACCTAACCACATAAAGCACATTTTCGGTTTCCTGACAAAACACGTTGACAGTAATTTCATTATTATTTTGCATGCTTTGCGTAGTATGAATGCGATGTTATCATGTGTGCTGTAAAATGTTAGTATAATATGGCTGTTTTTCAGATTTAAGAAAATCATCCTGTTTACCTTTATGCATTTTCCTTAAGTTTTGCATTTCGGTAGGCTACTTTTGGCTCAACTGACTGTTTACTAATTGTTTCTTTGTACTTTGGCCTGTGGTTGCTCGTGCATTTCAGGCTGCGTGCTTGTGTGTGTGTGTATGTGTGTGTGTGTGTGGGGGGGGGGGGGGTGTAATTCAACTTTATTTTAATTAATTCTTTGCATTGCATATCTCAAAAAATCCTGCTATGAACAAATGTTTAGGACAAACATGAGCTATTTTCCCCGCTTACAGTGCAATAAACACTATAATAATGTTTTCAGATTGAAGAATTTCTATTGCACACAACAGGCTCGCGGTAACTCGATATGGTCATAAAGTGAGTGGGGATATATGCGGAATGAGGAGAGACTCAGTTTGATTATCTTTAAAGGGATACTGGATATCCGTGTCAAATCAATTTTGGAGTGAAAAATCCAAGTCAGAAATTTTCTACATCGGTGGAAGAAAAGACATCATAAATAAAGAGGCAAACGCCACACTGGAGAAATGTAAGCGCCCCTGGTTTAGTTTAGACTCTAAAACCAAATAACCCCGGGATGTGTTTCATAGAACTATGGAGAAAAAAAAATGCCATTATGATTAAACTCAAGAACAATGTTTCAGCTCTGAGGAGAGACTGCAAGGAAGTGATGGACTGAAACAGAAGCGAAGTGACTGAAGATATGGTTTGATGTACACGCTCAGCAGTAGGTCATTTCTGTTCATAATTTATAATTTTCATAATTTATAACTCTCTTTCTCGTTTTCAGACTTCAGATGTAATAGGGCCCCTCGCTCCGATCTTAAGAGGGGTTACAGGTTTCCGTGTTATATCAACCAACTAAAATTGAAGTTTAAGTATTGACGTTTTAAATGTAAAACAAAAGTGGTGCAAATTAAAGTTACAAAGTAGCCTACAGTAAGTTCATTGCACGTTTTTCATGTCCGCTTTTTAAAATCAAGTAATTCAAAACAATAATATAAATAGGCTACAGGCTATAAGAGGTGTAATCGTATAACGATGAAACATTTGTACAAAATACAGCAACAGGGATACATGAAATCCACAGGTATACAGCATGCTGATCTAAAACTTTTTTAAATGCTATATAATATTGGTAACACTTTACAATAAGGTTCATTAGTTAACATTAGTTAATGTATTAACTAACATGAACAATGAGCAATACTTTTGTTACAGTATTTATTAATCTTTGTTAATGTTGAAAATCCAGCTGTTCATTGTTTGTTCATGTTAGTTCGCGAATGTTAACAAATACAAACTTTTATTTTGATAATGTATTACTAAATGTTTAAATGAACTAAGATTAATTAATGCTGTATAAGTATTGTTCATTTTTAGTTCATGTTATCTAACTAATGAACCTTATTGTAAAGTGTCACCATAATGATTATAGTTTGTATGACCTCAAAAATTGGAAGGCTGGCTACATGGACATTTTTATTATATTTCTTTCATTTCTTTCCTGACTTTATATTTTGTTATAGCTATTTTGATTTAAAATCATGTTTATTGAATTCTTCAACTACAGATTGCGTCTTCAAAATCCATAGGCTTGGTGTAGTACCTCACCGCCAGATGAGGGGAGATATGAATATTAATAACACACAGGACACGGAGCTGCTGCTGCTTTACCATCAGAGTCTGTGTATTGTTTGTATACTGTAACAGCTCAAACCTTTTCATTAAATTTCAGATTACAGGCTTCAGAACAAATCAAATTTTTTTGTTTGTGTGTGCCATATATAATTTCATTTATTTATATAAATATGAAATAACAAACACAGCTTATGGAAACAGCTCGGACGTATTTAACTCCCACTGTCGAATGCTTAAGTAAATATTTACAGCTAGAGCTGCTGTGGGAAACACATCGCTCTTACAGTAAAGTGACAAACTACTCAATAATACTTCTCTTCACAATGGACTCTTGCTGTTGTGATGACTTTATTTACCCTGCTCATTAGAATAACTATAAAGGGATGAGTTGTTAGCGGTTTCCTTCTCATGTTAAATGCTTTTGCTCTGGCAGGGTTCAACACTAACAAAAATTGGCAACAATTTTGAGATGAGATTTTTGATTAGTTATTTATTCACTCATTTAGCCGATCACTGAGGCCTTTGTCACTAAATTATGAGGATAACATTGTTTTCAAAGTACGGACAAATTCATAAAAATAATAATAATAAGCGTTATAATTATTATTATTATTAATAGTATTATTTACGTCATCATTTCAAGTTAAAATTAAAAACATTTGCTTTAAAATATATAGGCTATTTAAAAATGACTAGCCTGCTGGTTTGGTTGTAGGCCTATCGATTTCGCAGTTGAAAATGGCAACTATCTCACCTTTACCCCTTATCAGAGTTTGCTAATGAGTTTAACAGTCTCGACTAATGTCACATTGAGCCACTGTAAACCACGAAGTGTTTGATGGCACTAATTAAACGGTGGTAATGAATGTAAGTTACTCAAGGGCAAGGCAATACAGTAGCACTGGGATTCAAAGGAAATTAAGAATTTTGCATGACACAGGGTAAATAAAGTGGCCCAGTAAGAGCCAGAGAGCCTTTGGAAATGAAGCGTTTGTTGTGAGGGCCGCGGGGCACAGTAATGTCTTTACATGATGGCAGGGGGACAGGGAGTTTATTGCCCCCGCGGTGAACCTTGGCCCCGGGGCCAGTGCTTCGGCATTATCGCTCTCAGGTGATCACGGCAACCAGTAGCGCTCCTCTCAACAGGTGGTAAGCCTGAGAGATATGAAGATACAAGCGCTCTGAAAGCCTCTTAGCATGTAAAATACTTGCGTCCACCGGAGGGCGCATGACACAAATAAGAAACGCTCTACAGTGGCAATGTATTTGGCGCTCTATAGCTATAAATGTAATAAGCAAGCAAGAAAAATAAATAAATAAATCTAGTGGCATTATACTCACCAAGACCGACTATGTTTATTCAAAAATACAGTAAAACAGTCATTTAAAATAAATGTTTTCTATTTTAACTTTCTTTTAAACTATTTATTTTTCCTGTGATGCAAAGCTGAATTTTCAGCATTATTACTCCAGTCTTCTGTGTAACATGATCCTTCAGAAATCATTCTAATATGCCGAGTTGCTGCTAATTTCTTGACTGCCTTGACGGATCTAAAACTAAGTCAATTGAGACCAGTTGGTTTAAACTAATTGCAAACTATGTGAAGGTAAGCGTTGGTGTGTTGGGGTCTATATGTCTTAGCGACCTGTGTGTGATTTCAGCACCTCTGCTGCCGGACAGCTCCAGCGCTCTCGACACGGGAGATTCACACCTCCTGACTGCCACCCTGCAGTCACGTGACCGAAGAGGAGCTCGCTCCGTCCTTTCATTTCATCACACTAGTCTGAGACCAAGCGAGTGAAGCGACGAATTCCATTCAGTAACACTGTATTGTATTTAAAGTTAAAGAAAACAGAATACAGGCAAAGAAATTATAATATGTATAATTTAACACACTTATGTCTAACGCTGTCAACACACACGAAAGCCGTTTTCTAGAACTATTTTAGTTAACAGTACAAAGTCAACATCGCCACCTTGAGGTATAATAAAGTAACAACGAGTAGGTTATGTTACCGCTTCACAAATGGCAATGGGCCATAGATCTTAAAACGAATAAAATAAAATGTGTGTTATATTTTTATGAGACATTTTGGATATATTTGCAGAATATATGAACGGTCTCTGTGATTTACACTGTTTTACACCCTTTAGCTGCACTAGCCATGAAGCTGAACCTGCATAATGATAGTAATCTCTTTTTTTTGTCTTTCAAGATATGGGTAACAAAGACTGCACAATGACACTGTGGGTCTCACCCTAGCTGAACTTGCTCCTGCATAATAATAGTTATGGCCAAGTAAACCCTACATTATTGGAACAAAATGTCCTCACAAAGTTGGCAATATCGGAAATTCTTGTCCTTGTGGGGACATTTTTTTTAGTCCCTATGAGGAAAACAGCTAATAAATCATCCTAAGTGATGTTTTGTTTTGTTTTTTGTAAAAATGCAGAAATTTTTCTGCGATGGATAGGTTTAGGGGTAGTGTTAGAGTAAGGGGACAGAATATAAAGATGTACAGTATAAACATCATTATGTCTGTGGAATGTCCCCATAAAACATGAAAACAATGTGTGTGTGTGTGTGTGTGTGTGTGTGTGTGTGTGTGTGTGTGTGTGTGTGTGTGTGTGTGTGTGTGTGTGTGTGTGTGTGTGTGTGTGTGTAACTATAGCCAATAAAAACTCATGCTAAGTATTTACTTATTTTCTAAATGACACTACAGAAAAAAAAAGACTCATCTGTCTAAATACATTTGTCTTTTCCAGACCAAAACATTCCAGTCAACATTCCCCTCAGTAAGCGCAAATGCATCAGTTTTGTGTCTAAATGTCTGGATCATATTAGATTCTCATTCTCTGTGTCCTGTGTTTTACCCCAGCAGAGCTCCTTCACAAGGGCAGAGAATGGCGTTGTTTGGGACGATCTGTGTTTTAGAGAGCCTCAGGCTGGGATGATCTCTCACTGCAAACGTCTCACAAACCCCCAGCTAAACAATGCTTGTCTTTAAACATCTTCTAGAACATATCACAGTTAATTGTAAACACTGTGCCATACAACTTCACGTGCCAGAGGTTAACATCTGATACAGAACAAAATATGCATGTCCAGTTTTTGTCGTTCTACCAGTAATCATCAAATTTGACATGCGAAAAGAAGAGTTGATCTCTGCAATCTTCTGTCAGCCTGTTTTCTACACACTCACACAGTCCATTAAGCAGCTCTTGTTCTGAGGTCCTCGCAAGGTCAATGGTAGGGGGCCGTTCCTGTCAATATCACAAGTTGTTGTGTGCTTTTCAAATGTCTAATGGATTATATTGATTTAAGCTTACATTTTGCATGGGGATATACAGCACTTTAACGTGAAATCCGTTTTCAGTGATGATGCATGCAAGTCATTTCCCCATCAGCCATTAGCATGTACTTGATAGAGATAATACACAAAATGACAACAACAACAAAATAAGTTGTCTTTATACTGTACACCTCAAAAGGTGCAGACAATGTTTAAAGAAAGTAGCCACTTAGCAGAAGCTTTTCTTTCAAGCAGATCAGTACTATATAGACACAATCCCCATGGAGCAACCTGGGGTTAAGTGTCTTGCTCAAGGGCGCAGTGCTGATGGGCCGTGACCAGCAACCATCCCACTACAAGCCCTGAGTGTTGGCTGAATGCCACAACAACTGTTTCCTAATGGTGTATCCCAACTCACAGGAAAACGTACATTTTACGAGGTGGCAATTTCACATAAATTGGTATGATATAAATCATACGAAAATGTATGATTTTTAAAAAAAAACTTTAAGCATGAAGCAGGTCCTCCCCTAACACCACCCCTAAACCTAAACCTATACAAAAACACACAAATAAGATCGTACCAATTAACACAAATTAGCCACAAACTTGCCAAAATGTAAAATAGTAACAAAGTAAGAAAATGAGAAAATAAATTGTCATTTAAAAGTTAGAGGCCAGTACGTTTTTTTCTTCTTTTTGAAAAAAAATAAGTTTGATTCAGCAAGGATGCATTAAATTGATCAAAAGTGAGAGTAAAGACATTTATAATGTTACAAAAGATTTTAATTTCATATAAATGCTGTTCTTTTTTTACTTCAAAATTCATTTCAAAGAATGCTAAAATAAATAAATCTTGAACTCTGAAAATTTAATCCACAAAAATATTAATCAGCACAACTGCTTTAAACATTGATAAGAAATGGGTAACACTTTACAATAAGGTTTATTAGTTAACTACCTTAGTTAACATGAACTAAGAATGAACAATACTTCTACAGCATGTATTAATCTTAGTTAATATTCATTTCAACATTTACTAATCCATTATGAAAATCAAAAGTTGCATTTGTTAATATTAGTTAATGCACTGTGAAGTAGCATGAACAAACAATGAACAGATGGATTTTTATTAACATTAACAAAGATTAGTAAAAACTGTAACAAATGTTTTGCTCATTGTTAGTTCATGTTAGTTAATACATTAACTAATGTTAACTAATGAACCTTATTGTAAAGTGTTACCAAGACATGTTTATTGAGCAGCAAATCAGCATAGAATTATTTATGAAGGATCATGTGACACTGAGGACTGGAGTAATGATGCTTTGCATCACAGGAGTAAATTACATTTTAAAATAGAAAACTAATTTTAAATTGTAATAATATTACACAATATTCGGCTACTTTTTTTTACTGTATTTTGATCAAATAAATGCAGTCTTGGTGAGTATAAGATACTTTCAAAAACATTTTTTTTAAATGGTTTTGAAAGATGGTATATGTGTACTAAAAATCAAAACATGTACAGTGGCTATATATGGTATAGTGATGGTATCAGACACCATATCACTGCATGATTACCTTATTGATTTATCATCGTATTTCCAATGGTAAAAGGCCAAAAAATATTCTAAATCATATTTGTTGATTTAATTGTTCGACTGGTAGACCATGGCGCTAGTAACACCAAGGTCATTCGTTTTATACCAAGGGAAGGCACATACTGATATAATGTAATTATCCATTTGATCAATATCTACAATCAAACCCATGACCTTGGTGTTGATACCAGTTGAACAAATAAATGCAAAAGTTTCGTGGTGTCTGTCAAACGCATAAATAAATGTCCTGTCTATACAGAGACAAAAAAAAAAAATATTAAAGAAAAGCTGTTTATAGGCCAGCAGAGATCACTGAATCAAGCAAACATAACAGGCTATTCTTCATGCATGTGCTAAACTAAACTAATCTAAACTATAAAACCCTTGGTAATGCTTCTGAATCTTTTACAAAAGCTAACGATCAACAATCCAGGCTTCAAAAGACATTGTCCCATGTCGTCTGAGGGAGTTTAATCAAACAAAGTGTGCTCCTCATGTGTGGACTTTCAGAGAAGGTCATCTACATACGCCAACACAAGCCATATCTGTTCTGGGATCATGTCGGTTGACCACAGCGGCCGCTCTCTCCTGGACTGCCCTCTTTTTGTGTTAATAGCCTGCACGCCGCGGCCCTGAAAGAGCCGCCGGAACAAAGCAGGTATTTGTTTCAAGGGAGTGTTGTTTTAGGAAGAGACTTAGCGGTCTCGAGTTAAAGTCGCCCCCTTTCGAGGTCATGCAAAATCCTCCTCTCTCCTCGGCCCGGCCCGGTCATGAATACAGCCACTTCAGTGCCCTCGAAACAAAAGGGCAGGAAGAATGCAGGCGACTAGTGGAGCGGCGAGCCCAATGGGAGGGATGGACAACATGCTGGCTCAGACTGGGAGGAGGGAGTGTTTCAGCCAGTCTGCCAGGCTTAGAGTTAAAGATTACCTTTGAAATGTGCACCCCTCCTCTCCCTCTTCCACTCCTTCCCTCTCGCCATCGCTCAGACCTGTGGGGTAGGCATGGAGAGCAGTTAGATGAGTCCTGGAGAAGATCCTCTTTGATGACAGAGAAGGATCTTTTTGTTCTCTAATCCTTCGCTGGTCTTAAACATTTTAAGCCCAACTGGACCTCAAAGAGAGGCCGTGCTGAAGCTCGGGGTCTCAATGGAGGCATTCTTCCCCACCCGCACCCGTCCCGAACGCTGAGGAATCTGCCCTTGCGCGTTTCAAACCGCTTGTTCGGTTACAAAGTTCAGAGTTCCTCACAAGCTGGACATCAACACGCTTGACTTTCACTGCAGGTTACCTCCAACAATAAGAAACAAGTTAAGGCAAGACACCACAGGTGAATGGCGTCACATTTTTAACTAGTAGACATCACCATACTTTCTCTGCTGATTAAACACTGTACATTAAGACAATGGTTTTGTTTTTACACATTTCATGTTTAAATATGAAAATGTATGGAGCCCCTAAAGGGACTTGGTGAAGGAAAAAAATATGAGATGGGAGGAAAAATAATAAGTCAATGCTTTTGTGTTCTCTCGCAAATGTTTTACCTTTCCCCAAGAATATTTGCGTTCGCTCGCAAAATGTTTGTGTTCCCTCGCAAAAACCTTTGGATTCACTCGCAAAACTTTTGTGTTCTTCGGGAGCGGACGCAAAGTTTCTCGGGGGAACGCAAAACATTTGCAGGAGAATGCAAAAGCATTGCCAAATAATTTTTCCTCTCATCTTTTATTAGGGGCTCCATACTACGAAGCCCCTAAAGTTTGCGTTCCCCCGAGAAAAAGAACACAAAAGTTTTGAGAGCAAATGGAAACGTTTTTGAGAGGGAACACAAAGGTGAGACGCAAAGTTTCTCAGCGCAAATTATTTGGCAATACTTATGTGTTCTCAGACAAATCTTTTGCGTTCCCCCGAGAATCTTTGCGTTCGCTCTCAAAGAATTATATACGCAGAAGATTATCGGGGAAACGCAAAACATTTGTGAGATTACGCAAAAGCATTGACTTATTATTTGTTTGCGTTACCTTAAGAAACATTGCATTCTCTCACAAAATGTTTGCGTTCCCCCAAGATACATTTCATTTGCTCGCAAAGATCACAAAAGTTTTCGCGAAGGAACGCAAAGTTTCTTAGGGGAAAGCAAACATTTTGTGAGCGAACGCAAAGTTTCTCCGGGAAACGCAAATTATTTGTCAATGCTTTTGCGTTCCCTCGCAAAATGTCTTGCGTTCCCCCGAGAAACTTTGCGTTCGCTCGCAAAGAAAAGTTTTCTGAGCAAACAAGAGCGAACACAAAGTTCGCACAAAGTTTTTTTTTCTTTAACATGTCCCTTTAGTTAATCTAATGAAATATTTGCATATAATTTTACAGAACATAAATATGAACACTGGATAAAGCCAAGTTCAAAATTCTTGTTTCATTTTGGTGGTTTTTAAAGAGGGGGTTTTGTATATCTCTTTTTATCAGCCAGAAAAACAACAACAAACATTTTCACCATGTTTTTAGGAGAGAAAAAAAATATTTAAATCAGGCAAATTCTAAATGAACAAACTGGAACGTTTGATGTATGTGAGTGCTACTGAATTGTAACTGAAATCAGATGCACATATAAAGCGTAATAAAATAAACACTTGTCTTAGATGTTTATTCTGGAGGTTTTCTTTCTAGTCTGAAAAAAATACATGTTATGGAAAGGCAAAATAACCCCAAATCTCAAAATTTACCAGTGCATGAAAAAAAATGGTTTCATTCCTTAATGAGTGAGTGGAGTAACAAGATCTGGGCTTAGGAATGACTCTTTAATGTGGTTTGCCTCATCATAACTGTATGACTCAACTAATATGTCAAGCGGTGATTGTTTTGGCTATTATTTTAAGGCCAGAATATACAGTGGGTACGGAAAGTATTCAGACCACCTTAAATTTTTCACTCTTTGTTATATTGCAGCCATTTGCTAAAATCATTTAAGTTCTTTTTTTTCCTCATTATTGCACACACAACACCCCATATTGACAGAAAAACACCGATGTGTTGACATTTTTGCACATTTATTAAAAAAGAAAAACTAAAATATCACATGGTCCTAAGTATTCAGACCCTTTGCTGTGACACTCATATATTTAACTCCGGTGCTGTCCATTTCTTCTGATCATCCTTGAGATGGTTCTACACCTTCATTTGAGTCCAGCTGTGTTTGATTATACTAATTGGAGTTGATTAGGAAAGCCACACACCTGTCTATACAAGACCTTACAGCTCACAGTGCATGTCAGAGCAAATGAGAATCATGAGGTCAAAGGAACTGCCTGAAGAGCTCAGAGACAGAATTGTGGCAAGGCACAGATCTGGCCAAGGTTACAAAAAAATGTCTGCTGCACTTAAGGTTCCTAAGAGCATAGTGGCCTCCATAATCCTTAAATGGAAGACGTTTGGGACGACCAGAACCCTTTCTAGAGCTGGCCATCCGGCCAAACTGAGCTATCGGGGAGAAGAGCCTTGGTGAGAGAGGTAAAGAAGAACCCAAAGATCACTATGGCTGAGCTCCAGAGATGCAGTCGGGAGATGGGAGAAAGTTGTAGTAAGTCAACCATCACTGCAGCCATCCACCAGTCGGGGCTTTATGGCAGAGTGGCCCGATGGAAGCCTCTCTTCAGTGCAAGACACATGAAAGCACACCTGAAGGACTCCAAGATGGTGATAAATAAGATTCTCTGGTCTGATGAGACCAAGATAGAACTTTTTGGCCTTAATTCTAAGCGGTATGTGTGGAGAAAACCAGGCACTGCTCATCACCTGTCCAATACAGTCTCAACAGTGAAGCATGGTGGTGGCAGCATCATGCTGTGGGGGTGTTTTTCAGCTGCAGGGACAGGACGACTGGTTGCAGTCGAGGGAAAGATGAATGCGGCCAAGTACAGGGATATCCTGGACCAAAACCTTCTCCAGAGTGCTCTGGACCTCAGACTGGGCCGAAGGTTCACCTTCCAACAAGACAATGACCCTAAGCACACAGCTAAAATAATGAAGGAGTGGCTTCACAACAACTCCGTGACTGTTCTTGAATGGCCCAGCCAGAGCCCTGACTTAAACCCAATTGAGCATCTCTGGAGAGACCTGAAAATGGCTGTCCACCGACGTTTACCATCCAACCTGACAGAACTGGAGAGGATCTGCAAGGAGAAATGGCAGAGGATACCCAAATCCAGGTGTGAAAAACTTGTTGCATCTTTCCCCAAAAGACTCATGGCTGTATTAGATCAAAAGGGTGCTTCTACTAAATACTGAGCAAAGGGTCTGAATACTTAGGACCATATGATATTTCAGTTTTTCTTTTTTAATAAATGTGCAAAAATGTAAATAATTCTGTGTTTTTCAGTCAATATGGGGTGCTGTGTGTACAATAATGAGGGAAAAAAAATGAACTTAAATGATTTTAGCAAATGGCTGCAATATAACAAAGAGTGAAAAATGTAAGGGGGTCTGAATACTTTCCGTACCCACTGTATACTTGGACCAGTAAGTAACATCCTACCAACGCCTTAGCAACCACGCACAACAGCCTAGCAACACGTTTTGCACATAGACTCTCAAATGTTCTTCAAAAATGTACAAATACAACAATTTGCATAATCTAATCAACACTACTAAATCAAATTCTAAGTATGAGGTAGTGCTGTCAAACCGATTAATCGCATCTAACATAAAAGTTTATTAATATTTAATATATGTGTACACATACAGTTGTGGTCAGAAGTAATGGCAACCCTGGTAAATATGATAAAAAATGGCTGTAAAAAATAAATCTGCATTGTTTATCCTTTTGATCTTTCATTCAAAAAAATTACCAAAATCTAACCTTTCATTGAAGTAAAAGAATTGATAGTTTTGGGGGGAATCACATTATGAAATAAATGTTTTTCTCCAAAACACGTTGGCCACAATTATTGGCACCCCTGGAATTTTTTACGGATAAAATATCTCTGAAGTATATTCCCATTAATATTTACCTTTTTTTTTAGCACACCAGGGTGACTAGGAACATGAAATTGTCCAGCTGACTTCTTGTTTCACAAGAAGAATTGCAGAGATTAGTTGAGGCTTGGGGTCAGAAGCCTACCAAAGTAAAAAAATCAAACAACCCATCACCACATGTTGTTTGGGAGATTTTCAAGAAAAATCCTCCTCGCTCATCCAAAAACAAACTCCAGCAAACTCAGTTTCCAGACACGACTGGAACTTCAAACGGCACAGGATTCTGTGGTCAGATGAAACTAAACAAAACACGCTAGATGGGTTTGGTGCACACAAGGATAAAAAGTACCCCATGTGTACAATTTAATATACCATTGTATCTTTAATGTTGTGGGCATATTTTTCTGCTGGAGGTCCTGCACATCTTGTTCAGATACATGGCATCATGGATTCTATCAAATATCAACAGATAAAAAATCAAAACCTGACGCCTTCTGCTAGAAATCTTATAATATGCCGTGGTTGGATCTTCCAACAGGACAACAATCAAAACAAACATCAAAATCAACACAAAAATGTGTTACGGAGAATAAAATGAAGCTTCTGCCATGACCGTCCCAGTTCCCTGACCTGATGAGTGGGGTGAACTGAAGAGAGGAAGCACCAACATGGATCTGGGAATCTGAAGGATCAGGAGAGATTCTGTATGGAGGAATGGTCTCTGATCTCTTGTCAGGTGTTCTCCAAACTCATCAGGCATTATAGGAGAAAACTCAGAGCTGTTATCTTGGAAAAAGGAGATTGCAAAAAGTATTTAATAAAAGGGTGCCAATAATTGTGGCCAACACGTTTCAGAGAAAAACATTTATTCACTTTCAATTCTTTTACTTCAATGAAAGGTTAGATTTTGGCACATTTTTTGAATGAAAGATCAAAAGGATAAACAATGCAGATACATTTTTTACAGCCATTTTTTACCATATTTACCAGGGGTGAAATTAATTCTGACCACAACTGTACATACAAGAGCTTATTGGCTGCTTTTCCTTTACTATCCATTTAAAAAAATTAAATTATAGTTTTGTAAAGAAATTCATATCCAAGTTATTTATACAGAAATTAATTTCAATCAGACATTTATAGAACACAAGGTTTTTACAAATATTTAGAGCATAAACTCAGCCAAGCGTGTCTAAACTTTTGGTACAGTGCACATACCTGACCAATCTAAAAACATACACGCACAAACACCTTTGCAAGCGAAAAGGATGCCAAATTATGGGACCAGAAATGTAAACATGATTTCACCAAGTACAACATGTTCCTGGATCAACATCTTTGTTGATCCTGGAACAACATTCCAATTAACCAATCAGATTTGAGTTTACAGTTTATGTCAAGTTTAGTCTTACAACCAGGGTTAGGTGCTTCTACATCAGTGTTTTTACATCAGTGATTTTAGGGATAAGTAATGGGTAGGGTTAGGTATTAGGGGTAGGGATAGGACTACATTTTTGGACAAGAATGTTGTTCCAGGATCAACAAAATATGCTAAATCGTGGTGATCTCGAGAAGAACACGCACATGACTGTGGTACAAATTGATAGACACACACCAAAACAAATACAGCTTCAGGCCACAGACGGAGAACAGAAGGTTTGTTCCCGTGTGTCGTCCAGCCAGTAATCGGCACATTTGACACACACATGACATGACAAGATGAAAAGAAAAGATGAAAGAGTTTTTAAATGATTTAATCTGCCCTCTAGCATCACACACACTGATCGTCTCAAACTGATGACCTTAAAGAGACCGGTAAGAGAAAGATATGCACAATACGTGTTGTACAATACAGCTTTTTTGTATTCTTTGATGAATAGAAAGTTCAAAAGAAAAGCTTTTTGTAATATAAATGACTTTACTGTCACTTTTAATCCATTTAATGCACCCTTGATTAATAAAAATATTAATTTCTGACTGACCCTAAACTTTTGAACAAAAAATAAATAAATATTTAGCATTTTAATTGTAAAATTATTTAAATGTAATGTAACTGTAAAAGTAACTTAATTAAAACTCTTACTGCAGCAGCCTAGTGGACTGCCAAACATATTGAGTTGACAAACATGGAGCCACAGGAAGACACAAGAAATGGCATGTGCAAAGCGGAAAGGTCCACTTACATGTGTTCAGCTCCAGTGTGTGTAATCAGACACCACTGAACATACGGTGAGAGCACTCAAGGTTAAGTGGCCATGAGAGGTGAAGTGGCTCAGAATACACACAAACATGTACACATACTAGTGAGTCCTCCCATGGACTTCAGTTGTTCTTAAATTAAACAAATTACCACACATCCATCACCTATTAGCATCACATCCTATGTTCTTTTTATAGCCTATAATATATGTATTGGTGCTGTCAAATCGATTAATCACATCTAACATAAAAGTTTGTGTTTACATAACATGTGTGTGTATAAATTATTAAATGTATCAAATTTGCGCACACTACTCATTTTATGTCACATAACATTAAAAAAAAATTTCTGCTCCTCTTATGCATAAAAAGTAAATGCTTATTATGATTATGTGCATTCTGATAATAAAAAATAGGCATATTTTAAGCTTTAATGCAATAGGGCTACAACTGCTTTAGCATTCATCTTAAATATAATTGAAGAACAGAAAAAACAAATAGGCCAACCAATTGTATTGGCCTCGTGTTTCATTGCTCAAAAATATTTTTTTTTTGGTCAATATAGCCTATTTCTGGTTCTCCCAAGCTCGTCTGTAATGAAAAAACAACCCGCTTTCCACGTGACACTTAAATAACACAGTGACACAGTATATAAATATACAGGACAAATATCTGCATGTCATCATATCATCTCTTATCCACTGATCAAAACAGCTCGAGGTGTTTATATCATATCATTACAATTCTATGCAACAACACTTTGTCAAGAACCTGAAGCAGGCCTAAATTAGGCAACTTCACTGATAACCTGAAGTCCAGTCCAGTGAGTCGGATGATTGATTCATTAACCGCTCTGACAGATTCCCGGAGTTCATTTTCCTCAGACCTATTTCAGATGGAAACTACATTGTTCAAAAGTCGCTAATAAGAGTCTGTCATAAGAATGACTCACTCATAAGAGCTCGTGAATCCGACACACGTGTCTCGCGGTATGGCTGTTTGTTTTTTCCGCGGAACTCACGAGAACAACTCAATAGAAAGACGTTTCTTGGCGTTATTTAACCAAACATAGTATTTTTATCTCATCATAATCAAATCAGACTGCAAACTCACTTCCACAACTAGTGAAATATAGGCTAGACTATGTTCTTTGGCCTTTCCTCAGAAGTGGCGTAGAACCATCGATGAGGTAAACAGTGTTATGCAAACTAATATATATGCACAACTATTTTCCAATGCTGTAGGCTAAATGTAAACGAACACACCTTAAGTTTGTGGATCATGCGCGCCAACAGGTGCTTTCCAAACCATGACCAGAAAGTGAGCGAGAGCGACCTCTACTGGCCTCAAATCAAACAGGGGTTTGCAATCTTTCAGATGCATGAACCATCAAATACGATCATCTCGGTTCGAGGGTCCCCTATCCTAAATTAAAAAAAAAAGACAGCAATATATTTTCATGTATAAAGACTAAATTTATACATAAAAATTATATTATAAATATTTATAAAATTCTATTTAGAATTTTTTTTCTACTCACTACAGCCTGTGCTGTACTGTAGATGTATTATTTATTTAATTTATTTTAATCCGTTTTATTTTATTTAATCAATATTTTATTTGAATCATTTTATTTAGTTAGTTTAATCTTATATTTGATTATTTATTCATTTTGTACATATTTACCCTGTTTTTCTTTAGACTTTTTCACTGACCCCCAGCACTCCCTTGCGTCCCCCTGCGGGTCCCCGGACCCCAGTCTGAAAACCCCATGGCCTAAAAGACTTGTCCAAATGATGGTGCTGTGTGCCAGAGGATCTAATAAGGAGACAATGCTTTACTACTGTTCCTTTACAAACTCACAACTTAGGACATTTTTGGCCCTGTTTGTTTTGAATATGGGGGTGTAGTGGGCCATCGAGGTTAAGAACAAGCTTTGTCTACATATTGTGATTTGTCTAAAACTATTTCACATTTCACAATCAGTGGTGATCCTTAGCTAAACCGTAAGAGTGTGGGGGAACTCTAATTTATACAAACACATATAAGTAAGCAACTGTGCTTGCAAAATCCTTTGTGATTTCTCACATCAGCAATGTTTAAGATTTTATAATAATATCTGATGGAGAGAGGACATCAATTGCTTTTTGCAAGCTAGGCCTGAATCTGCACAACCTGTTATATAAATGGGAGCCAAAATCGTGAGACCACATTGAAAAGATGTGATTTAAACCTATTCTAACCTAGAATTTTAAGATGTAAATTTAAAAAAAAATAAAAGTTACAACAAATACATATGTAATGTAAAATTAAATATATTTTTAAAAATGCAATACAGAAGCATTTGTACTGGTGGCATCAGAGATTTGGACCCCACGGTGTACAATTTAAAATATATTTGCAAAACAAACACTTTAATAAATCGATTTTCTGTATTAGGCCACATGAATATACTGGGATTTTTTATATAATGCAATGTATGTTACTGTTCTGTATGTTACTGTTCTGTATGTTACAACCCACACTGTTCTGGGTTGATTATGTCTGACAGCCAAACCACCGAAATCCCACACATACACTTAAAAACAATATGCATATTTCACTGTCATCATCAGTAGGCTATTGCTGTTCTGTTTTTGCATATTTGAAAACTAAAAAAAACTTAACTTCGGATTCTGCAAGAAAATACAGTAGTTGATATTAAATCATTTTTGTTGACATGTCTTGTGTTGTGATGTAGGCTACCATACTACTAGATGGGTTCTAGATGTGTAGCTATAGTATAGTAGTGTACTATAGGCTACTATAGCTACACATCTGAACCCATCTAAAACATTTAACTAGTTAATTATTATGCATGCAGATTTTATGGCCTGAACTGAAGTTAATCAATAGACTCCATGGAATATGTTTAGCTAATGAATAGCTAATAATTTATAGCTATAACCAAATGAAGACACACAATGGTTGAATGTGTTGTGTGTGTGATTGTGGATCCAAACCGAGTCAACTACCTTTCTTCAAAAGGAAGTGCGCCGCCCGGGAATCGAACCCGGGTCGCAAGAATGGGAATCTTGCATGATACCACTACACCAGCGGCGCCTGTGTAAAGATGGGGGAAATCCCAACCCATCCCAATTTCCTCATTTGTACCTGAATGATGTGAAAATATCGTTTCACAACCTTTCGCCTTTGTAACATATAGGATATCTTTTAATTTGCATGAGGGAATAATTGAAACTTACATTCCCAGAATAGGTAAATGGGAATCGGCTGTAGGATTTCACTTTTGTGAACGACTCGTTCTTTTGAGTCGGATCTTTTCAATGAAAACCAGTCTGAACAATTCGTTCACGTGTCGGACTGAATCGGTCCGTGCGGTTCTCGAGTGAACAACTCACTGATCCATTAAACCGAGATCCGTCTATATCAAGCATGTCAGATGAAAGCGAAACAGAGTTGATTTTAATAAACAGCGTTTGTTAAAACATGCTAAATCTTTTTAAGCAATGATTTTATTATGACTTATAGCCCAAAAATGAAAAATCATTGACTCACTCTCATGTCCTTCCAAACCTGTATGAGTTTTTTTATTCTGTTGAACACAAAAAAATATATATATTTTGAAAAAATTAATCTGGTAACTAACCAGACAGTTGACTTTCATTGTATTTCCCCCTATACTACGGAATGTGGAAATCAATGGGGCCCATCAGCTGTTTGTTTACTGACATTCTTAAAAATATCTTCTTTTGTGTTCAACAGAATAAAAAAACTCATATTTGGAAAAACTTGAGGGTGAGTAAATGACAACATTTTTATTTTTAGGTGAACTATCCCTTTAATTGAACTTTTTAGAGCATGCCACGCTGGGATGTCAGATGACGTAGTGACGTAATGAGTAACTGAATCACTTTTTGAACCAGTTATTTGAACTGCTCGAAAGAATCGATTCTCGGAAATGAGTCGAACTTCTCATAGCTAGCCGCCTGCCAGCTGTTCGGGGCGCTGCAACACTGCACTATCGTCGAGCTGACAAAATAATCAACAACACTATCCACTTAAAAAAGAAGACATTGCCTACAAAATACAAACATCTAAAAAAAACGATGCAAATTGACAAATGAATCAATCAAATCGATAATGACCGCTGGTAACCCGAGTGTGACGTCACATTAGCCTCCAACACGCGCCACCTGCCTTCAGCCAATCAGAGCGGCAAGAAGCCGGCCCCTGCCATGACAACGCTTCCATCACTTCCGGGCTGAGAGCTACGGCGGCGCGAGACAGCGACCGCAACCGCAACATACAACGACATAGAAGAATAAACAATCATCGCAGTATATTTGCCGCGTCTAGCTCTTCTAAAAAAAATTTGTTTTCGCCATTTTAAATGGGATGTTGCGAGTCTGACTGAAGCAGCTGCGTCAGCGTGGAAGCATACGGTGAGTGTTTATTGTGTCTACGTATGGAGAAGATGCGCGCGGAGAAGGTTGATTTACATATTGAAGACTCGCATGCATATAGTAAAGCATCAGATGCGCGGTATAACTTTGGTATGAAGAGGGTTTGCATGCTCTGACAGCTGAGGAATGTAGGATATTGATGGTATCGCATTCCACTCTTGATACTGATGATCATCTCAGGCCTCTGGATGCAATGACACATACATTCATCTACATACATATACAAACATGTCTGTGCTTTATAGCCGTGATCGTGCACATCTCTCATTCGTTATACACTTGCATGCACACTAAACACATTAGTGCTCAGGTGATGACCACACACTAATCTCTCTCACACACAAACAAACACGATCTTGCATTAGCCAACATGACATTTACACATTCACACGCCATCAGATTCTCTGTGTGATGGCAAGGCAGACGAGCAGATTTAGTCAAGAATAAGATGTTTTGCCTGAATTAGGGCACAGGTAAGTGTGCTGGTGACATGGGACTGCAGTTTGTTATGGGTGATTGGGAAGATAGTGGGTTGACATGCTTTGAGATAATCCTGTGGATTATGTGCTATCAGTTGAAGGCCAGCACTAAGAATAAGCAATGCGTTTGAATGGTGACCATGCAGGTTAGTTTACTAGACGACTGGACTTGAAGTTGGTTGTAGAAATTGTTTGATAATAAGGATATTTTTTATAGTTTTAGGGCACTAGGCTGTGTGTGTTTGTTTGTGGTTTACGAATAGCCTACATTAGATAAAATGTCCCCACAAGGATGGCAATATCCAAAATCCTTGTCCTTGTGAAGACATGTTTTGGCTCCCATGAGGAAAACTTATAAATCATACTAGGTGATGTTTTTTTGAAAATGTAAAAATGCAGAAAGTTTTCTGTGAGTGTTGTGTTTAGGGGCAAGTCCAAAACACACTTGTGCTTAATAACAGGGTCACACACAGCTCACAATACATGGTATTTAAATGAATGCTTCACCCAAAAATGTAAATTCAAGATCATTTTTGTAATGTCATTCCAAACACGTTAGACTTCAGTTAATCTTTATAACACAAATGGAATTAAGATTTTTTTTAATGAAACCAGAGAGGTTTCTGTTCCTCCATTAAAAGTCCAGGTAACCAAAACTTAAAAGACCAAAAAAGGCACTGCAAAATGAATCCATATCAACATATTTAATTTAGGCTCTCTTAGGTTTCACTAAAATTAATTTAATTTAACAGATCTTAATTCGTGCTTCAAAGTCTTATGAGTTTGGAATGACATGAGGTGAGTTAATCATGACAGAATTTTCATTTTTGGGTGAACTATCCCTTTAACACTATAAATAGTCCTAAGCAAGATGCTGCAGAGCATCTACAGAGCGATCAGCGCTGTGGGGCATAGTCAATGACATTTATTTCAAAAACTCATTTAAGCCCCTTTTACACAGAGATTCCAGAAAATACACGGATAATGTGTTGTTTTATTTTGGTTCATTCACACTGCCAGTGAATTTCTGGAATATGTTCACACACATCCCGTAAAGATCCCGTAAAGACACGTGACGTCAGGATGTGATAACTCGTGTCAGATGTCAGTTCTGCTGATAACTCCTCTTCGTCATTTCTACACGAAGACGAGTCCATGCTCCCCAGTAGCGCCACTGGATTTGCCGAATGGCTCGTTCCCCATATACTGTAGCATAGGTTGTAGAAAGGCCCGTGGGATGGCACGTGCGTCATCACTACGACACACCCCTTACGGCATTGGTCCTGGCTTTTGTTCACATAGGGCACGATCCCGGCAATGTTACTGGGTCCCCATCCCGGCATCAATCCCGGGACGTGTTTGCGTTACAGAATGCACTCTAGAAATGTTACTGCAATTTCCCAGGATCAACGCGCTGTGTGAAAGGGGCTTTAGAGGAAAGTGAAGATGCACCAAGCAAGATTAAAACATCAATACAATGTGATTTTGATTTTATTCTGGCTTGTAGAGTATGCAATGATGGTTTGTATTGTACCGCCACTGGACACATAAACTACACCATATAGATTGTGACAAAATATCATAGGATTGGATGTTTAGCAGTTCAGTCAGAGTGTGAATTGATTTCCAACTTCCCTGTGGGCTTGATTCTTCACGATTGTCCCACTACAGGAGTGTATGACTCATGTCTCTATTCCCACACCTTGAGCACGAGGTGATGGACCAGCCAAACAAGTCTGATCACACCCAAGCTCTTCAAGTAATGTATAATGGGGATTATGGGTGGTAAATGATGGGGCTCTGTTCAGTAATCTTGGTAGGTGTGTCTAAAATGTGCCTGTTCCTTCACTTCTGCAAGCACCGTCTGCATTTTTGTGCGGTGGAGTTTGATCACAAGCGGAAAAGGGAAGAGAGCACTTTCCAAACTTGTTTTGTTTTTGGTTTAAGTGTCTGATGTTAGTAGTTAATTACTGGTTCCTCCTTTCCATGTTAAAGCTTTGTCACTTGCCTTTAGTGTTTTCTCAGATTTTCACACACAAGCCATGTTGGTGCTTGCCCGTGCAAATCTCAACACAATGCTAGTGTGTTGAGAGAGGTTACCTGAACGTTGCTGCTATGTAGCATGTTCCGGCTGGTTGATATTTCTCGGTTTCATCCTTCAATGTAAAGCCAGGTTCACATTGTATGATTTGGCCATCTGAGACAAATGTTGAGAATCCTTAAAGATTCCTCTAATCCTAAAATCTGAAGTCTTTGATCGCTAGTCTGACATGTTCGCCGACAGCCGATTAATGACCATTGTGATGAAATTTTACCTCCGATGAAATTCTGACAGTGTCAGAAGATTTGAGGCACAGTCCCTTCGCCTACGACGACCGTCAGAGGAAAAACCAATAGGAGCGCAGAACCTGATGACGCAATTAGTGAGACAACAACAAACCACCACTTGCTCCACACACATTGTCTTAGTTTTTTTCCATTTTTCATTTCAAGAAAAGCTGTAATCAAAATCAACAGTAGAGATTATTTTTGTTTACTAGCCACCATTTCTATCCCTCATATAAATGCAGCTCACGTCACTGAACGTGTCATGGATTGATGATGTAAAATTCCGTACGAATCTTCTTGTGTGCGTCCGTTTTTAATGCGCCTTGACTTCCGTACAGTCTAGCATTAATGACAACTGAGATCCTACAGTATGGCTTACAGCTGGGATCATGTTCGTACAGTCTGACAAGCAACAATCGTAAAAGACTATTTTATAAATCATACAGTGTGCACCTGGCTTAAGTCAATGGGATTTCTTTCCACTTGTTCAATCATGAATATTAATCCTATGCAAATGCAAGGCCCTGTTTACACAAGTGCGACGGCATTTTAAAATGAAAACGATCCTCGTCCATACTGGCATTTCCACTGCGTTTCAGAAAAGATCTCAGTCCACATTACACGACCGAAAACGTATGTCACATGACCATTCGTGCACACTGGACATGCGTACAACTGTAAACAGCTCTATTGCTCTAATAATAGCTTGCCTCTTGGGCATGTAGGCAGCTGCAGTATTATAAAATGCAGTTTAACTGCACAATGGCTAAAAAGGACAACAAAGCATGCAGTTCCATCTGTTTTTGTTTACAAGGTCTGTAGCGTAATGGTCATATGACAGGGGCTTAGCGAATCAGGGGAGGATACACAATGGTCCAGAAGACCCAATCAGGGAGCAAATGTAGGCAGCCACGCCTTCCTTTTTATGGTTTCCACCTGGTTATGCCCCATCTAGCATTTTTGAATTGTAAATTTGGAGTTAACCTAAATATTCGACATTTATGAAGGGGTGATTGATTGTTAAATGTTTACTGATAAAGAAAGAGAATGTTTATCTTTTCTTGGCTTTAGTGTTCACTGTCCAAATCTTTTAAGACGTATATAAGTATATTTTAAAAGCTGTATAACTGGTCCCTCCCAGTCCCATTATAGTAAGCAATTATAATAATAAATAACTAGACAGCTAGAGGCCTTAAGTTAATAGACACCCATACTGTTCAAGACACCATCCTTCCCTTTTCCCCCATTCACCTGTAAAGGATTTTATTAAGAAATATTGTTTTTGTGATTTAATAGCTATTTTGAGAGTGGATATTCTGGCCTACCAATTGAAACAATGTTGTTAAAATTACTGTTATAAAGTTTGAGGTCAGTAAGAAGTTAAAGAAATCAATACTTTTATTTAACAAGGACACATTAAATTAATCAGTAAAGACATTTTATAATGTTACATGTAAGAAATGTTGCTTAAGCAGCAAATCATCAAATTAGAATGATTTCTGAAGGATCATGTGACACTGAAGACTGGAGTAATGATGTTGAAATTACAGCTTTGCATCACTGTAATAAATTATATTTTAAAATATGTAAAAATGGAAAACATTTATTTTAATTTGTAATTATATTTCACAATATTTAAATTTGGATCCATACTTTTTCACCCTTTTTTGCAGTGCCATTGGATTCCCCACCCTTCCTTAACAGCATTAGTTTGAAACGGGGTGTTTTTGCAGTTCTTTGGGTATGTAAATGACCTCTGTTATGATTGGCTAACCTCATTCTTCATATTCCACACTGTTGTATGTCAGAATATATCAGTTTGCTGAATAGTGAAAAGGCCTTAATAAAGTAGTCAAACTTGTCATGTTAATGTGCTCTTGGTTATGACATTACTGATTTCAGGACGACCTAGTTTTTGCAGCTTAGTTTCTATAAATGGTCTGTGTGGACTAGAGAGGGAGATTTGAACATAACACGTCTCCCTAGTCTGTGACATTCCTCTTGAAGGAAAGGTTTTCACGCCCATGTGCTGCCGGTCTCTAGGTGATCATGTCTGGGATTTCACGGGAGTCGTGGAATGTTCTGTCCGTTAATGCTGCACGATACTCAACCCTCTCACAGTGCTTGAGGGCAACGACTTTACCACATGATGTTTATCACAGCAACATTGCAATCCACTATCCACAAGTAGTTTGAGAAGTCTATTTTTCCTCACATGATAGAGCAGGTGTCTCCAACCCTGCTCCTGGAGGGCTACCATCCTGCAGACTTCAGTTCCAACCCTGCTCCAACACACCTTTTTTTCAGCTAACCCTGAATACCTTGATTATCTGCTTCAGGTGGGTTTGATAAGGGTTAGAGCTGAACTCGGAATGTCTGTTTTTGTTTTGGTCTGTGTGATACCGCACGTTGCCAATTTACCCAATAGTATTTCACCACCACAGGTTGCCAGTTGGTGGAAAACACAGCATATTGCAGCCATGGAAGCCAGCGAACAAGCTGGGTGAGAGATTGCAGATTCTACCTGACCTAAAAAGCCTTCGCACCCATCTAAAAATCTCTATGAACGGGAGCATATTAAAATGTGATATCAACTCATCGTAAATCAGTAAACTCATCAACTTATCTAATTCTCCTCGTCTTCCTTTGTCAATTGCGCTCATTCTTGTTGCATGTCCTCAATCTGGCAACCCGCGTTTTCATGCCCCCAAAACGCTGTTATCGTGTAAATGAACGGTCAAAATGCATAATTTTTTTCTGTTTTTAGTTCGGCCCCCAAGGCAGTAGAGTTCATGTCGCAATATTTGAAATTCAATAAGAGTTGTTCCAAACCTATGATCTTTCTTCTGTAGAACACAAAAGATGATATTTTAACAAATGTCTCTTTGCTTTTTTTTTGTCCAAACAATGAAAGTCAATGGTCTCCAGTGTTGTTTGGTTCCCAAAGTTCTTCAAAATATCTACTTTAGTGCACATTTCCCCCCTCAAAAATGATAGGTTAACCTTGAGAAAATGTTCTGTAAAGTGTGCATTTAATAATTGTAGGGTCTCTTTAAGTGTTCAGTCTATGACTGGATCATTATTGCAGTGATTATTATGTTTCTAGCCTGTTATATGTTTGGCAACACTTCTTCTAACCCTAATTGATGGAGTGTGTGTTGCTTTTCATTTCTTAAACAACCATGTAGGATGACATAGCCAAGATCCATCAGGCTCAAATTGTGAAAGAATGGTTGGGAGGGAGCATGAAGAATCATTTACACACATGAATTGGCACCTCTGAGTCCAGAACCTAAATTCATTAAAAGTGAGGGGATGTGCTGGAGGAGACTTTACAGAGTGATGGACTCTTGCATTATCAATACAAGATCTTGACCAAAAATGTATGCACCTCTTGATGGAAATAACATCACAACATTTATTTCCATCAAGAGGTGCATCAATTTCTATATTGTATATTGGCATTTTATAGGCCACCTGACTGATAGATATACATAGTGACATTGGCTGACCACAAATCCTGACCACCTCCAAACCTCTCTGGTGAGTCCACGATTGAAGCCACAAGGAGAGAATGCATTTCTGTTGTATAGCTGATATTTGAGAGCATCTCTATCCTGGATTGTATTTTTGACCTTCCTCTAAAAGTATCAAAACCAAAGAAAGAAGTCAGCCGTTTGTTTTTCCCAGAGAGAAAATGGGAAAGAGGCGGTTTCCTTCTTTGTTTTGCTATTGTGCACAAGTGTTGTGTTTATCTCTGGCTGAAAAACATGCATCTTCCCAGAGTGTTTTTTTTGGGGGGGGGGGGGGCTGTTTTCACTTAAAAATTAGGTTTGAATTAGGTCAATGATTTTTAAGTTCAGCACTGCTCATTTCTTCTGAGCTGCTGGATTATCAGGTCAATCTTTATTTGGTATTTCAGAATTTGGCCAAATTTGTATTTCATGTTCTGGATATGCTCATCCACCCCCCCCCTCTCTTCCCCTCAACACACACATGCATTCATGAACATCCTCCTCTCGAACAGAACACTTGTTTTAGTGTGAGCTTCATCCTTCCAGAGCGACAAAGCCTGTCTTGTTTGTCCTCTGAGCTCAGAGCGTACACTGTTTACCAGCCGTCCCTAGTTAAATCACAGTGGTCCTGTCACAGTTTTGGCATAGTGGCTAACACACATGCTCATACGGTAGAGTAAGGCTGTGTCCGAAAATCAACCTGTAGACCCTCTTTCACTATTCCCTACATTAGTCCACTAATATAGTTCACTTGAAGGAGTGAACGAAAACGAGTAAGCGAATTCGGACACTGAGTGCCCCGAAAGGCCTTCCCCTTTTGCATAGTTTGTGTTTGCCGTTTAATAATTATTTGAAACTGAGCAGCTCCAGTAGTAATGAAAAGATTTATCTTGAACTTGGTCATGGAAACTGTGTATAAACCTTAATTAAACAATTTAATAATCAATTAAAAAGGAATTTGTACCTATATGATATTATGCTGGAGCCACATTGGACCAGCGGTTTGGAAAGTGAATGGATGGATGGATGATTCAGCAGTGGGCGCCATAATCTGGTCAGATGCAAGAATTCATTCAGCACGAGACTCTCACAGTGCATTATGGGGATTCTCTAGCCATTGAGTGTACAACGGTTGCACACTCGTTATTGCGGTACATTGTGGAATTGACTAAGTGCACTCGATAACGTCCACTATGGTTTTGGACACCACTACAAATGCCTGTCCCCTCAAATAGTGCCTTATTTAAGGGTATAGGGGGCGATTTAGGACACAGCCTAAGTTTAAGTCCAGCTAGCATCATTTATAAAGTTTATAATGTTGTGATTCACCTTGTAGCTGGTTGATTTGTTTCATGGCTTATAACTCTTTAACAAAGACTTTTCAAATTCTAAATTGTGTTTTTTTAAAAGCATATTGACAAAACACACTTTGCTTGTTGTATTTCCCCACAGGGAGAGCTCATCTTTAAACCCAGGAGGCTTTGCACGCCGTCAGAGCAGGAAGCTGGAGTGGGAAAAGGAAATGGAACAGGAAATTGCCGTCTCAGCCAGCAGGTTTGACAAAAGGCAGTAGAAACGTCAAGAAGTAGCATCTATACCATAAAGCACTTCAAGAACCAGAAGAAGCCGGCAAGACCTTCAGAAAAAGAGGAATACTATCACGTACTTGGAGGAAAGTAAAGAACAACACAAAGTAAGTGGAGGACAGAAATCAAAGGTAAAGCTGGTGTGGTTTGAGGGCATTAATCACTAACTTCTTTCTTGTCCTCTGATTGTTTTTGTTCCTCAGGATGAAGTTGAAGGAGGACATGTCTCCTCTCCTGCTGCAGGTCTTTCGATCGGTCGCCTGGGTTTATTCCGTCATCACATTTCTGCCCTGGTACCTGCTCTCCGGAGCCAGCGGGAACCAGGCCCGTGCTAAAAGGATCAAAGCGCGCACAGTAAGTACAGCATAGGATGAATAGGCCCAAAACATCAGCACAGATTCATTCAAACCCTGGGTCCTGTTCAAAAGATTTTTTAATGTTTGTGAAATCTCTTCTGCTCACCAAGGCTGCAATTATATAATCAAAAATACAGTAAAACAGTAGTATTGTAAAATATTAAAGGAACTGTTTTCCATATTGATGTATTTTAAAATGTAATTCCTGTGATAGAAATCTGGAGGAATTTTCAGGATTTTTTGATGAATAGAAAGTTCAAAAGAACAGCATTTATTTGAAATTGAAATCTCACAATGAAAAATGTCTTTATTGTCACTTTTGATCAATTTAATGCATCCTTGCTGAATAAAATATAATTTAATTAAAAAAAATCTTACTGTCCCCAAACTTCTAAACGTAGTGTACCTATTATAAATAGAGATTATCGCAATTTATCTTAGATTAGCGGAGGGATTTGAGTCACTTTCATTACTGAATAACGTCACATAATTAAATTGCTGGTTTAAAAAAAATACTAATATTTTAGAGAAACTAAAATATGATGAATTAGGCGACAAGTGGTTTGTGATTATAATTTTTTTGACTGCCTGTGCTTGTCCTACATTTCCCCCATGACCTCATACTAATTTCCTGTCCCATCAGGTAAGCGGGACCCCGGCAGGGCCGTACCGGGCCGTGAACAGCCAGCAGAGGTTGGCGTCCCTGCTGCACGAGGGTGTGGATACTTTGGATAAAGTTTTTGAATATGCTGTAGTACACTTTCCTGAAAGAGACTGCCTCGGCACAAGAGAGCTGCTGAGCGAGGAGGATGAGATACAGCCTAACGGCAAGATCTTTAAGAAGGTAAGACACACACTCACTCATTTTGACTCATACTGTACGGCCACACACTCTCAATGGCTGTGGAACTTTAGCCGCTTTTCCACCATCGGGCCAAACGTTTCAGTTGTATAAGCATAAGAGAAAATACATTTTTGTTTTTCAAAAATATCTAGACCACTAAACACACTAAACGCATTATGGAGTTTCTGTCTACTGAATTTATTATTATTATTATTTTGGAAAGATGTTTCATCAGCTAAACAGCCAGTATTTAGTTAAACAACAGTACAAACCATTAAACACACTAATTCTATCCCTTACAGCCTTGTTTTCATTCCTGTCAAAAAATAAATATGACTACAGTCTATTATTATCAATGTTAAAAAGTTGTGCTGCTTAATGTTTGTGGAATCCATAAAATACAATAAATATATATATATAAATGACTATTATAAAGAATAAAATTATACTGACCCCAAACTTTTGAAAGATGGTGTGTGACTAAAATCAGATTTAGGCTGTCAGTGTGAACATAGCCCTTTCCAATAGAAATGCTTTAAATACTCGTCTAAACATACTTACACAATATTCAAGTAGATATAGAGTATGTCTAAGGTTAAGTGGACAGATCCCGAGAGAACTCTCTCGAGCTCCACAGGAAGAAGTTCAGTGGCCGTTTCTCTCTGTAAACAGAGATGAGTTGATCTCTGGCCTGTTGTTGTCCAGAACTGTTTACATGAAATTGAAAAGAAGTCTCATGCTGCTGTGAAAGCCACTGAGAATTTCAAAACAATGCAACCCTGACTCCTCTCTGCTTCTCTAGGTGATTTTGGGTGATTATAACTGGTTGTCGTATGAAGAAACGTTCCATCTGTCTCAGAGGTTTGGTAGCGGGCTGGCCGCTCTGGGTCAGAAGCCTCTTTGTAACATCGCCATTTTCTGCGAGACTCGTGCTGAATGGATCGTAGCAGCGCAAGCATGCTTCATGTACAACTTCCCCTGTGAGTATTCAAATCACGCACACACAGTGTTGTCTCCAATATCGGCTGTATTGTGCTGACTAGGACAAAATATCAGGTCAAAAATAGCAGAACTGCTGTGGTACCAGATGCAAGACATCACACTGAAAACAGAACTGTTATTCACTTTTCAAGCACACACACGCATGCATTCTGCAGCAAATCTGATTCTCATTAATCAGATCTGGTTTCATTCCAATTCACATGCTAAACCATACTATGCATACGTAAAGTATGCAAGATGTGAATTAGTGCATCTCAAATTTCAAAAAAAAAATGTAGATGCACTATGCCAAAGGTGTATGGATGGATTCTCAAAATGTTCATCTGTGCATGCTTCTTTTTTATTTAAATTTTTTAATTTTTTTATATTACCCACAACCCTTGTCCCTTGGATGTTTCGAGTTTCATTCAAAACATTGCAGAAATAGAAAAGCTCAATAGAGTGGTGCAGGGATGACGTCAAAACCCGGAAGACTAATTCGCCACTGATTCCTTCGAGATTTTCCTATGGGGTTTTATAATATTTAATACATTTTTTTTTTTGTAAAATAAAGCCTGTGGTAAACATAACTTTACAATATAAATGGATTTAAGTGTATAAATTAAATTAATATAAAAAAAAATCGGATTTCTCTACTGACATCTTAGTCCGAAATGAACATTCGCCATGTGCCAAATATAAAAATTATTGTTGGTATTTTATTGTTATTTTTGAACTTATTATTATTATTATTATTATTACTACTACTACTATTTTTATTTACATGCAATGCAATTTTATTGCAATTGTAATAATCCAGTCTTTATTGATTTAATACATATAAAAAAAAAATTTTATGATAACAACAGTACTAACTATAATAATATTTAATTATAAATGATCATTAAATAATAAATCAATAATTATTAATAAATAATATTAATAATCTCACTATTTTAAACTCATTATCTAAATGATGTTCTTTCTCTCCGTGTCAGTGGTGACCCTGTACTCCACATTGGGAGGAGCAGCTATAGCTCATGGTCTAAACGAGACTGAGGTCACGCACATCATCACAAGCAAAGACCTGCTGCAGAGCCGCCTGAAGGTGAGACCCAGACCGACGTCACACCAGTGAGCTCATGAAGTGTCAAAGCTGCTGTCGATTATTGCTCTGAATGATTCTCTCTCTCTCTCTCTCAGGCCATTCTGATGGAAGTCCCCAGACTGAAGCACATTATATTGGTTGATATAAAGACCACCAGTTGGCCTGATCTCCCCAGAGGCATCATGGTCCACAACATGGGTGCAGTGCAAGAACTGGGGGGCAAAACTGAAAATGGTAAGTGCCTAAACTCTCAAGTAGCATGCTACGTTGTTTAAAATTATACAGGTGTTATTTACCATCTTTAATATTCTATAGACCTTATGCACCAGAGAAATGAGGGTGCCGCCATCTTTAGAATATTGTCTTTGAACTTCCGTTTTTGCGGTCGCTCTGTATATTTCTATGGCATTGCTGTCCAGGAGTAATTCGCTTTTACAGTGGATTTACTTCATGTAAAGTTAACGGAAGTTATCATGAGGATTGTAATGTTTAAAGCAGATGTCTTAATAAATGTCAGTGGACCGGAAAGATTTTAAAACAACTGTTCATTCATAAATGCGCAAGATTGCAGTGAAAATACAGACCGGAAGTCAAAAGACAACGTGCGCAGCGCTGAAAAGGGGCGGGGCTACATAAGGTCTATAGCGGCTTTATATCGGCCACCCTGCTCAAGATAACAGCATCGGCCAACACAAATCCATATCAGTCGAACACTAGTTTATATGCATACCGCATATTTATATTTGCATGCCACATATGGTTTCATATACTACTTGTAGTATATAGTATACTAAAAAGTTTAAATATAGCCAAGGGATTCCTAATACAGGATAAGCATGAGATAAATTCACAGTAGCCCTTGCTTGCTGATGATAGAAACACCACCCTTTGTCATGTTTTGAACTGTACTGACACAATAAACAGACTAAGGACCAAAAGAGCTGTAAACATAGATTTTGTTCGGGGAAGAAAGACAGCAGGATCTTCCTGTCAGATGAAAAGAAGACTTGAGGGCATGCGAACCGGTGTTGAGAGCCAACACACTCAGCCTTTGTGTCAGATAAGAGCAACTGTTTAGGAAACCCCTCAGGAGATAAGAGAGGGAGATGTTATCTTTATTAGAGCAGGGTTTCTTCTGTTCAGAAAGACTGAGATAAAAGGTTTAGACATTTCACTGCAGTATTAGACCTGTTTTTTATGAGAGCCTGTCTAACTAGTCTTAACAGGTGTCAGTTGTGGCCGCTGAACATCAGTTGTGCCTACATTTTGCCTCTCAAAAAACTTTTTTACATTTTAAAATTGCTTCATATAAAAAAAAAAGCATATGTATATAAGCTGCTGTCTATAAGCATATATCTATGCTTTTTTTTTTCTTTTTTTTATACATGTAATACTTTATTTTACATTGCCATTTTCTCACGCACACACACACACAAAATGTTTCTTGAGCAGCGAATCAGCATATTAGAATGATTCCGGAAGGATCATGTGACACTGAAGACTGGAGTAATGACGCTGAAAACTCAGCTTTCCCATCACAGGAATCAATTACATTTTAAAATATATAAAATGGAAAACAGTTGTTTTTACATTGTAAGTATACTCACAATATTACTGTTTCAAATGCAGCCATGGTCAGCCTATATTTATATATAAATAAAAAAAATATATATATTTGACTAATATTAATATTATGTGAAATATTAATTTCCATTTATTTCAATGTATATACAAAATATATACAAATTGTGGATTTAAACAAAAAGGTTTTTAGTAACTCGGCAGAGGTGAAGGGTTTAACAGCTTTTTGTTTATTAAACTAGAGCACATTTCCTGGTGCCCGTGGTTTAATCTACATATAATTTGCATATTTATGCATTGCATATTTATGACATCGGTTTTGGACGGAGAGATTCTGATGATGTGCAAGAAATCTTGGCAGCCACCAGTTTCCCATTTAAAAAATGTTTTTTTTTTACTCCTTCAAGGTAGTTCTTTTAGAGCTCTTCTGTCTTTAATGGCACTACAACATGGCTGCCACTAATGAAGGAATGTGAATGTGTCTTTCTCTGTGTGCAGTAATGGTGTCCCGCAGGCAGCCTGTCCCGTCTGATATCGCAGTGATCATGTACACCAGCGGCTCCACAGGCATTCCTAAAGGAGTCATGATCTCCCATAGCAACATCATCGCTGGCATCACCGGCATGGCTGAACGCATTCCTAACCTGAAGTATGTTTCTCCGACGCCTCTGTCTAATGATTCTGTCTGTCCATTGATTTTTAGCTGTTAAAAAGCTATTCTCCATTGCTTTATTCATTGGAGGTGCTTCATTTTATGTCTGTATAATAAATTAGCATTTTAATGTCTCATTAATTAAGGTGTTAAAGAAAAATGCTGATCACAGCGATATGATTAAAGACACCGATGTTCAAAAATGGTTACCTGGGAAGCAAATCCATGATGTTGGCGGTACTAGTTAATTTACCCATGATCCTGACCTTATGGTTAATGTACACTGCCATTCACTAATGTTCACTATAGTTTGGGGTCAGTAAAAAATATATATTTTTGAAAGAAATTAATACTTTTATTCAGCAAGGACGCATTAAATTGATCAAAAGTGACATGTGACAAGTGACATGTATAATGTTACAAAATATTTCTATTTCAAATAACACTGTTTTTCTATTCTTCAAAGCATCCATAAAAAAATTAAGCAGCACAAATGTTTTCAGCATAATAATAAAATCAGCGTATTAGAATGATTTCTGAAGGATCATGTGACACGGAAGAATGGAGTAATGATGCTGAAAATTCAGCTTTGTCATCACAGGAAAAAAATACTTTTTAATACATGTTAAAAATAAAAATACAAATATTTTTGATTTATATAATTGTTTAACATTATTATTGTTTTTACTGTATTTTTTTTATCAAATAAATGCAGCCTTGATGAGCATAACATTTACATTTATTCATTTAGCTGACGCTTTTATCCGAAGCGACTTACAATTGCTATATATGTCAGAGGTCGCACGCCTCTGGAGCAACTAGGGGTTAAGTGTCTTGCTCAGGGACACATTGGTGTTTCACAGTGGATTCGAACCCGGGTCTCTCACACCAAAGGCATGTGTCTTATCCATTGCGCCACCGCCGCCCCCACCATAAGAGAGTTCTTTCAAAAACATTAACTAATCTTACCAATCCCAAACTTTTGAACAATATTGTATATTCAAATCTAATGAAAGTTTGATTCCTATGTATTTATACTTTAATGTTTTTCTGGACGGTTCATGTGACTTTGTTTACTGTTCCAAAATGTGACGCTTGACAGTGTGTGAATATTTTGTGAAATTAAGTTGTTTTCACATTTAGAATCAGAATCACAAGTACAGTGGCTTTTGTATGTACAAGGAATCTGTCTTGGTGTACTAGTGCTTAGAAAAAGTAAAAAACAAGGGGGGGAAATTATATTAATAATAAGATAGACATCTATAAGGTAAGATGGGAAAGTGAAAGAGAAACATAAATAAAAATAAACTAACAGAATGAAAATCTATGAGTATAAATAGGAAGAATAAAAAATAGATGCATTAACTGTACATCAGTGCAGGATGTGCAAATGCTCACAGTTTGAAGAGGGTGCAGTATAGAGACACGTTTAAAGCTGTACTTAAACTATTCTAGCCATTTTGATGCTTTCTGTGTCTGCAGTAGCTTTAGTTATTGGCACAGGATTTTCTGTTAACAATGTTTCTTTTTTATTGTGACAGTGAGAATGACACCTATATTGGTTACCTGCCACTTGCTCATGTCCTGGAGCTCAGCGCTGAACTAGTATGCGTGTCACATGGCTGCCGGATTGGATATTCGTCACCTCAGACTCTTGCTGACCAGGTACAAACACAAACACACAGACACTTTAGTCATGCTGTTGTGACATCATCACCATGTCAAGCTCTTTTACAATCTCAGAATACTTTTGATTGCCAAAGCATTTGCATCATAACTGCAAACAATGATAATAACGCAGATAAAAACTAAAATTGCAATAGTAGCATCTAATGTGCAATATCTTGTCTTGTTTTTCCCTTCTCCCACAGTCATCTAAAATTAAAAAGGGCAGTAAAGGAGACACCAGTATGCTCAGACCAACACTGATGGCAGCTGTTCCTGTAAGAACTCACATCCACATAAACGAACACAGTGGTCATAATTAGGGCTGGGTTGAAAATATTGATTTCTCCATTTAAATCAATTCTTATTTTGATGAACCTATATCGATTCTTAAAGTCCCCCTGTAATTGTATCCCTTAAAACTCATCTTTGATCACCAAAATGACATATTTAAACGTTTGTTCATTGAAAAAATTTCTTCATAACTTAAAATAGCTTGAATGTAACTATACCATTGCCTCATTTAATGAATATGCAAATCAGCTCCGCCTCCACTCACTCGCACCAGCTCAGCGATCCACTCTTTGATGATCACACGTTGACGTGATTGGTTACAAGGTAGTTTGTGATGTCAGAAACACCAGAGATTTCAAACCACGTTTTTGAGACTGTCTTTGGTTCACTGCAGTTTTAAGTAGAAAATACTCAGCAATAGTGTTGACTTATGAATTTACACATGGTTTGTCTTAAAGCTTATTAAAAAAACACCACATAGACATATAAACAATATTAAAACTTGATTTTCACCACAAGGGGACTTTAAATCCCAGGAATCAATCTTTTAGTCTGTGCTGTTTTCAGTGGATGCAGCTTTAGTTGAGACTTTTTGTTTTCCATGAGAAAAAACTGACATGTACTGTACCTGATTTATATCTAAATGAATCGATAGCAAATCACATTGAATTGAGATCGGATATTTATCGAATCGAAATTTGTGTCAAAAAGCCAGCCCTGGTCTAAATGAGAGAGAAACACTTCACTCACAGCTATTATGTCTGTGTAGGAGATTATGGACCGGATCTATAAGAATGTGATGACTAAAGTTGATGAGATGAGCAGTGTGCAGAAAACTCTCTTTGTTCTGGCGTACAACTACAAGATGGAGCAGATCTCTAAAGGATACAGCACGCCTCTCTGTGACAGGTATAGTACAATGATATTAACGTGATTTCTTCCAAAACTCGCTGGGTTTGTTTAGATTCAGGAATATTTTTCTCCGTTATATTATTTAATGTCCAATGTCATCTTGTTTTTGTGTTCTGCAGGCTTGTGTTCAAGAAGGTTCGCTCGTTGCTGGGCGGTCACATGCGTGTGCTGTTGTCTGGCGGAGCTCCTTTATCCGCAGCTACTCAGCGTTTCATGAACATCTGTTTCTGCTGTCCTGTGGGACAAGGCTATGGTCTCACCGAGACCTGCGGAGCTGGGACCATCAGCGAGTGTAAGCATGGGATTCACTTCGGACAGGAGTATTGGGACTAAACGCAGCTGTAGCAAAGTTCACTTATAAGGGAAGGCGAACGTAGTGTGAGCTCTAGAATTAAAAGGTGTATCATTACTTCAAATTAAGGGTGTAGGTTCTAGTATTAAAATAATTATATAGAATTAAAAGCTTGGTCGGATTCACAAAAGATTCTTAAGAATAAAATGATTCTTAACTGATGTTTTCTTATTTTTGAACTTAAAAGTCGGCATCAAACAGAAGTTTTGCTTAAAATGTATCTTTAAATCAAACTTCTTTACTTCTTTAAGAAGATATTTGTGAACCTGCCCCCTAGTTGCAGGATTCCCACGCTCATGGAAAACCTAGAAATATTGGGAGAAGTCATAATAAAGGTTTGGAAAATTATTTAGTTATTTTATTAATTTATTTTTCAGGGTTTCTGTAGGTCTTGGGGCTGTTTACACCTGGCCACTTCATGTGTTTTCTCAGATCGGATAGCTATCTGATTTATCAAAACGATTCCATTTACACCTGGTCACATAAATGTGTTTTTGCAAAACGGATTTAAATCCGATCTTCAATTCCCGCGCTATATGCAGATTTAATGGAGTGTACGTCACCGAAAGCAACAGATATGAGCTGCATTTTATTGATCATCAGCTAAAATTTCAAAGACCGCAATAAAAGAGAGCGGCAACAGCCCTGGTAAGATCATTTCGTTTCTTAAGAATTTACTTTTAATGATGATGATTGTGTGTTAAGCGTCTACGACTTACTTTCACTTTGATTTGCGATAGTTTGCACGTTGGCTTAATGAATAGATGCTCAGCTTCTCATCTGAGGTGATGCGTGTTCCAGTAGCGTCGTCATATCTGGCTATAACATTACATATAGCCTATAACACGCTCTCACACGTTTATTTTTTTAGCATTTTTGGGAGGAGTACAATTTACATATGTGGTTTCAACAACCAGATTCATTTACACTTGTCCAGTTTCGTCAGGAATGCGGCCCAGACCACCTCCTGAAGTGGTTTGAGCGATCGGATTCAAATCCGTCTCGAATGCGTTTCGGAGGGCATTTACACCTGGTCTTTTCACGATCGGATAGCTATCCGATCTGAGAAAACGCATGAAGTGGCCAGGTGTAAACAGCCCCAAAAAGTCTTAATTCTCCCTTACAAATCAAGGTCTAAAAATCAGAGCAGAAAGTCTTTCATTCATAAAGTATTGGCATTAAATGTTGCATGCATTACAAAAATTTTATATATTCCTCAATATTTTTGTCCTGTTTTCCAATACAAATATCTAAACATCTTTGATACATTTACTTGATATGCAAATGTAAAATAATTATTTTTAACAAAATTAAGTGTTTATGCTTTTATGCACTTACATTTAGAGAACATATTGACTTATGTATTCCCTTCAATTTATTCCTTAATTTTCTTTAAGGAAAAACCTGTGTTTTGTGTTATGTTCAGCTCTGAAATGTTTAATTGGCCAGAAATAATTGCTCTTTGACTGCAGTCTCTTTGTAATTAAAAAATCATTATCCAGCAATCACAAACGACTAAGAAAAAGGTCATAGGAATTCATGGGTCAAAAAGTATGGGAACCTTGGGATTAATTCATTTAAATCAATGGCATGGGGTCTTGAATAAAAACCTGGGTTAATCCATTGGGTTAATGGAACTATTCATTAGATTACAGGAACCTGCAATGGCAGTGTTAATAGTAAAGAGAGGGGAAATTCTAGCTCATATAAAAATATGATGTAAATGTATAAAAGTGTGTTCATACTGTGTGTGTTTGTTTAGTTTCTGATTACAGCACTGGACGTGTTGGAGCTCCTCTGGTGTGCTCCGAGATCATGCTGAAGGACTGGGAGGAAGGCCAGTTCTGCTTTTTAAATATTAAGATACTGAGATTATAAATCTTATTAAATATTGCTCATTTTAATGTCTTTTTCTTTCTGTCCATAGGTGGTTATTTCAGCACCGATAAACCAAACCCACGAGGAGAGATTGTGATTGGCGGTCCCAACGTCACAATGGGTTACTATAAAAACGAGCAGAAGAACCGAGAGGACTTCTTTGTGGATGCGAACGGCCAGCGTTGGTTCTGCACCGGAGACATCGGAGAGTTTCACCCTGATGGCTGCCTCAAGATTATCGGTGTGGAGAGACACATACACACAAACCTTCTTTCAAGACATAGGCCTGGTTAGATTAAGCCAGGAGTAGGCCTTTGTTCAGTTAGGACATTTAGGGTATTGCCTTTGTGTCGGAATCTGGTGCATTTCCTCCCTTAGTTTAAGCTCCCTTCCTCCCTTGGTTTAAGCATATGTGAACATGGCAATCACGCTCGGATCTGCACCAAAACAGACACTCCGAGATCGCCTGAACAAGGTGGTCTCAGCCCGATTGAAAACAAGCTCTGGGGTGGTAAGAAAGCAATCCGACCCAACGGGCCGACAAATCAAGCGGTATCATTATTCATAACCGGAAATGTGTTCTATAAAAAGAAGCAGTGTCTGATTATGTGAGTGAGCACATTAGTTATCACAGTTGAAAACCAAAGAGCGTCTCTTCATCTTAAAGTCCCCCTGTAGTCAATCATTTTATCCCTTAAAAACTCATCTTTGATCATTCAAATGACATATTTAAGCATTTGTTTCCTTGATAAAAAAAAATCGTCATGCCTTAAAATAGCTTTAATGTAACTCTACACACTTGCCTCATTTAGTATACGCGGTTCTATGAATATGCAAATTGGCCCCGCCTCCACTCACTCAAATCAGCTCAGAGATCCACGTTGACATCATTGGTTACAAGGTAGTTTGTGACGTCAGAAACACCAGCGATTTCGAACCGCGTTTTTGAGACTGTCTTTGGTTCACTGCAGTTTTAAATACTCAGCAATTGGTATTGACTTATGAATTTGCACATGGTTTGTCTTAAAGCATATTAAAAACACCACATAGACACATATAAACAACATTTAAAAGCTGGATTTTCACCACAGGGGAAAATATTGTATTATATAATTAAATATATATAATCAGTTAATAATCAGAGGGAATGACTGCTATATTCGTAAGTGTTTGCGTGTACCAGGACAGCTACAGAGAAAGCCACAATAAGCTCGTGGAGTGAACTTGTCAATCCATCTTGATGAATGACGCAGAGGAAACTGATCAAGAAGAGGACAGCTTTACTCGCATATGACTTGCATAAACACATTTGATATGCTATGAAATGGTGCCTTGTGAAAGCGAACCGAACAAAGAAGAAAATACAACATTAATTCACTTTTTCAGAACAAAGCAAACCATCTGTAGGTCTGAAAATGGCCTTAAATAGCTTTTAGCCTTAGAAAAAAACACTACTGGTGTGCATTTTGAGACAAAACAACGACACTGACATACTGTAAGATATCTCGGTGCAAGTTGCTTTCAATTAAAAGCTCACACATGCATTTTAGTCTGGGACTAGGCTTAAGCCTTGTCTGTGAAACCGGCCAATAAAATCTCAGCACTATTTAAGCGTTTCATAGTAGTTTTTATGTACGTTTCTTTTAATGGTTTTGGCCTGTGTGTGTAGATCGTAAGAAGGACCTGGTGAAGTTGCAAGCTGGTGAATACGTGTCTTTGGGCAAAGTGGAGGCTGTGCTCAAAAACTGCTCATTCATCGACAACATCTGTGCTTATGCCAACAGGTGAGTGCAAATGTGCCCATACATACTGAGACAATTCAGCACTCACACATGCTTCATAGATGAGATGCATAAATCTTTCCCTCTCTACACAGTGACGAGTCTTATGTGATTGGGTTTGTGGTGCCCAATCAGAAGCAGTTAACCACCCTTGCTGCGCAGAGGGGCATCAGAGGATCATGGGAAGAGATCTGCAATCATGCAGAGATGGAGAAAGAGGTTCTATGTATCATCACAGAAGCGGCTATAACAGGTCTGTCAACAACAGGGCAAAATAACAATTGTATAAATAGAATATATAGATTTAGTTTGAAAGAAATTAATACTTTGGTAACACTTTATTCTGATGGTCCCTTTTGTACATTCTGTTGACTATAAGTAACTTTGCAACTACATGTCAACTTATTCTAACCCTAACCCTACCAGTTTACTAATACTCTACTAACACTCTGATGAGAGTTAGTAGACATGTAGGTGCAGCGTTACTTATAGTCAACAGAATGTGTTAAAGGGACCATCAAAATAAAGTGAAAAAACAATATTTTTATTCAGCAAGGATGCATTAAATTGATCTAAAGTGACAGTAAAGACATTTATAATGCCACAAAACGTCTATTTCGAATAAATACTGTTAATTTGAACTTTCCATTATCAAAGAATCCTGAAAAAAATGTTTCATGGTTTCCTCAAAAATAAGCAGCACAACTGTTTTCAACATTGATATATTAAGAAATGTATAATCAAAGAAATCAGCATATTAGAATGATTTCTGAAGGATCATGTGATTTCACTGGCCCAGTTCCAGTAAAAAACAATTCACTTAAAATGTCACTCTCTATGTTTTACATTTTTGTTTTAGTTGTAAATTTTAAATCTAATCTCTTCGTTCTGATTCACAGGTAAGCTGGAGCGCTTTGAGATCCCAAAGAAAATCCGTCTGAGCCCCGAACCCTGGACGCCCGAGACGGGCCTGGTTACCGACGCCTTCAAACTCAAACGCAAGGAACTAAAAACGCACTATCAGGACGATATCGAGAGGATGTACGGCGGCAAGTGAATGAAACCAGGGGTCAGCCGGTGGTGTGATGTGGGGGTAAGGGGTTTAGGACACACCATGCCACAATGCCTATATACGACAAAAAAACAACCCACAATCCTCTGCCTTCCTGCTTCCTGTGATGTTCTGCGATCAAAACAGTGACACTTGAATTTTGGTTATGGTTTGATGAGAGGGAACGGAGCGAAAGCAAACGTCGCCTGCTGAAGCAGGTACTAAATAGCGCACTTTTCTCAGATGATTCACGAGAGTGACTCCTGGAAAAGACACAATACAACCTACAGACTGTGAGACTTTGGACCCCACCCACTTCTCTCTTCCTTTTCTCTCATTGGCTGTCTTTGGTAGACACCCCGCCCTCACATTATTCCGTAGGATGCGCTTGATGATTCCACCCTACTGCAAATCGGTCACACTGAATTGTCATCTCGAGTCTATGCAGGGAAGCGTTTTACAATTTTTGTTGCTTATTTCTTTGTTAGTTTAGAATTTTTTCTCAAGGACTGATGTTTTGGTCTGAAACAGCTTTGTGAGCCGTGCAAGATTTGGATGTGTATGGAATGTTTCTCTAAATGTATCTGTTACAATGTAACTTTTTTTTTTTTTTCTCAAAATGGAATTCTGGAGTGTTTTCTTTGACATTTTGTTACTTTGAACCTCGGCTTCTGTTGTTTACCTGTATATCCAAAGTCTGTTACGGTTGCCCTGTGTGAAATTATTAATGTAGTTCAAGTGCTAGAGCACATTGAGGACTGTGTACCTAGAAAGAGCTGCAGAAACTCCTAACAATCCTGACCAGGCGAGACCAGTATTAAACCGGATAGCTGTTCTAATGCGAGAAGAAAAGCTCTAATTCAACACCAAAGCAGTTTAAACGCTGCAAAGAGCTGTTATGGAGAGCAGTCTTAAGCCAGAGATGTGCTCTATTACAGAAAGCTATACTGAGGTTTTCTTTTTTGTCAGGGAAACTCCAATTTCACTCATCCATACATCATCCAAATTTCATGTGTATGCTTTGCATTTATCTGAAATCTGAAAAATGTACTCCGTGTACCGCTCTGCTCTCCCATGTTCCTTTACTCATGTCTACAGGGTTTGCCTAAGGATCACACAAAATGTATGACTCCATACTTTCAGCGTATATTACTTTGAACTCATTTTTTATTTTTTTTGTCTGAATTTGTAAAGCCTTTATTCCTTTTTAAAATGTCTTGTACAGTATGATGTCAGCCATTGTGTCGCATGGATGTTTTGCAAGGGAGCAAAGTGTTGGAAGTGGAGTAGTTTGGGTAACCTTTTTGTTTTCTTAAATGGCCATTTTTTATTATATTGTGATATTGTCATTGTATGAAATGATTAGTGACTTCAACAAAGAGGAGATGTGTGAATTTGAATGTGCAATAGAGTTATGTATTCGGAGATGCATTAAATGATACGCACAGTCCGGCCCCGTGATGTAACGGAAGAGACGCATTTATTCTGATTCGACTGTGCAGATCTAGAACCTGAATTGACAACTGATGCATTATGATTCGCATTTGACTTTGCATGATTCAGGAGATGTAAACCAAACAAGCTTAGAATATCTCGGACACTGACAAATGTGGCATTTGCAAACATGGGGCAAATGTTTCTAAATCTGTACATTTATTCATTATTTATGTGAAAATGTACTATATTTGTTGATTTTTCTTTCTTTTTTTACACAACATTTTCAAGACAAATAGTTTAACCTTTGTTTTTTTATATTTCTGGATTCCTTTAGGCACAGCTTTGGTTAATCTTTTGTTGTAGAAACACTCCAGCTTTACCATCACAACATGATGCTCTTTAATGAAAGTACTTTATTATTGTTACTATTTTTCTTTGTCCTAAAAGGAACTGAAAGCAAATGGTGTTCCTAAGCTAGACAAGTCTGCCTTTCCTAAGCTCGATGGAGGATGTTGATTGCCTTTTTTTACACAGTGGAAATTAAAAGTGGTTTATAGGAATTTATACCTTTGATTAATTTATTTTTCTCTTCGAATTCAGGGAGTGACTCATCCCCTCTTAGAGCTGCTATTCTGCTCACCTTGATTGTGCTTCATTTACATCCTGCAATATCATTGGTTCCAGCCACAAGCAGCTGGCCAATCAGCTGTTAGTCCAGAGAGAGATCCTCCTTATTTCTGATTTTATGAGGGGAACCGTAATCTGATTGGTGCATTCACCTGTCAGTCATGTCCTTGGCAACAACTAACCCAAATGAACTGCAGAGTTCAGCCTGTTAGACTCTGATGCCATCAACATGTCTCTCTAACCACATTCTAGCTTACGTTCTTGAAGTAGTTGAAGTAGAAAGTCTGCACACAGATCTATTGAGCATTTCAGACACACAAAGAGGATGTTTGGTGGATTCATTCTCTCTCCTTCTGTTGCCCGCTCCCTAAATATAACTTTTAGGTCAATTGCATTTAGCAGATGTAATAACTCCTTTAAATATGTTTAGTCTTTGTTACTGACTGGGTTTGGGGTCTTTTCTCCTCTGTGTGGGTGGTTAGTGTCTTATGACAAGCAGGTCATAGCAAACAACTCCATTATTTATTTGTGATTTGGCCTTGAAACTATGTTATACGGAATAAAGTTTTGTGAATTATGAGGGGATTTTTGAGTATTATTCATGTGCCATTATTTTCTGAAAATGTTTTTAGTTTTAAGAAATTATCATCAGAATGGTTCATATGTATGATTTTAAATAGATTTGTCTATACATTTGTATATATATAAATGATAAGAGAACGTGTAATTTCATTTAATAGTACATTTGGGTGGATCTCTTGTGATTCACCAGTAGATGTCAGCATCATATAATTTACCCTAGAGAGAATCACTGAAATCCATATCTACTGTACCTTTTGCCTAGTAATGATAATAATATGCTTGAATGTTCCTTATTATTGCTCAGAATAGACTAGTTTTTTTAAGCAAAAATCTTGTTCATGTATACATTTTATGAAAAAAAAATGCACTATTTACTTAAGATATGCCATATTCCAAAGCAAGTCAACATTAAATAAAAATTCTGTTCCATTACAGCAGGAAAATGGTTTGCAAAAGGCAATTTAGATTTACTTTGATGCATGTCCAAATTTTAAAGAATGTAAAAAATACATTTCCCGATACAAGTAAAAGTAAGTTTCCTTTTTTAAAAACAAATCTCAATGGTCTATCAGAATTGTGCAAACTCAAGAGTGGGACAAGATATTTTAAATAAGTACGCATAATTAAAGAACGTATCTGTGACCTTGCTCGTTAACGTCAGACTATTTAATCATTACTCTTTAAACATCCGGGGCTTGAATCCTCATATGATGTGCGCCACTCAACGCTCGGCGGATTGCTGCTTCAAAGCGCGCCTATATCACACTAGAGTCAACTAAACAAGTCAGTGCTTAGAACGAGTATCGGTGTCCATGGAAACCAAGGCCACAAGCTGACAGCGACTGTCTTTAGAGATCATCAGGAGGTGGAGATGGGAAGCAGACAAAGAAATTCTCAGAAACTTGGTGACAAGTCAGCATAGCTTTGTGCAAGAGAAAATAAAGTCAGTGAATGGCATTATTTAAGAGGTGTTGAAAACATAAAATCAAGCATAGTTATTTTAATTAAATAGAATGAGTCAAGCGCTGCACACAGCTGTGGATCAGGAACAGACAAATAACTCAACCACGCATCGGTCATGCTACATTAAACCCAATACAATTGGTTTGGTGGATTGGTGGCTAATTCATATGAGTTTGTACAATCTGCTTAGGGCCCAGTGGCAGTAGGTTTAGGGGAGGACCTTCATGCTTACTTTTTTCACATAATACAAATTCATACAAAATCGCCACTTAATAAATTTTTTTTATTTTTTTTATTGGATGGTCAAATCTCACATTTCATACTGCTATCACCTATAAACACTGCAAAAAATCTTAGAAACACAGGGATGGATGGATGGATGGATGGATGAGACAGACAGACGGATGGATGGATAATAATAATAATAAGAATAATTCATTACATTTATATAGCGCTTTTCTCGGCACTCAAAGCGCTTTACATGAAGGGGGTGAATCTCCTCAACCACCACCAATGTGCAGCATCCACTTGGATGATGCGACGGCAGCCATATTGCGCCAGAACGCCCACCACA